>NC_064637.1:120901685-121223416 GCF_023864275.1 Schistocerca cancellata | reverse complement strand
ATGCACACTCGATCACGTCCGTGTCTGCTTTTACCGAGGGTCATTTCGTTTATGGATTTCCGCTGAAAGAAACTCTTCAATATGACCAAACCACCTCCCTGCCAAAGCTGTGTGCCCGAGACTCTTTCGGTCCCAGCTCCTCCTGCTCTCTCTACGATTTTCAGGCTTCGGACAAATTCTGCATTCGTCAGTGATGACAACTCGATGCCACTAATCCGTATTCCATTGCAGGTGTCCACTCTGCCGCCTCCTCTGTGCACCACATAGTGGCGAGGTGTCTGTACTATATTTGTCGTGGACACCTGGGCCCCAATTTGATCGTGAAGAGACAGTAGCACACACACTGCGTCAATACAGCCCACCCAGCTGCCTTCCAAAAGGAAGCACACAGCTCTGTTTCTTTTCCTCATCGTACTTTCAATGTTTTGTGGATCACGATAGCAACTGAATGTTCAAGTGACATCACCGTGGAGTACGCCAATTCACTGGGGCAACATACCGTGATACCTTCCTTCAGGCAGGCAGGCATATGTTAGAGTCGCAGGCATCACACCGTGGCACCCTGCAGTGGTTCGTGAAAGTGGGGCCTTGTTTGCGAGCAATCAATGAAAAAAATTTCAAAATTTTCTGTGGCGCTCTAGAGCCACAAAAATATTAGTTATGCAGGTTGGCAGCATAGCATGGTGGTTACGATACGTTCCTGGTGTGCAGAAGATTGTGGATCTGGTCCAGTTGAGTGCTATGAAATATTTTATTTTTAAATCATTATTTAGGAGACTTTTGATCATTTTATTTATTTCTGATCCTTTGCTGCACTCTTTTCATCTTCATGTTTACATTATTTACTCTCATTTTTTCTTCCTATCATTCATTTTTTTTCATTTGGAATCTTTGTGCATGTGATAATAACTGATTTTATTTGTCTGCCATAATATATGAATGTTTGAAACTGCTGATCTAACTGTTTAAAACAGACAATGAAATACTCTAGTTATATTGCCTGTGAAACGGTGTAAAAAGTGTATTTTTCATTAGAAATGTACTTTTTTTGATGGTAATCAAAATATTTAGAACAAATTCTTGCTATACTATGGGCAAATTAACACAAATGAAGATTTAAACAAACGAAGAGACAAGAAATAAAATGAAAATCAACCAAAATCATGAGTGGAAGTAACAAATTCAGTAACATGGACAAACCATAAGATAAAAAAAAATGGAAGGAACTGAATCTAACTTAACACATGAAAATAATCGAAGTCAGGAAAAAAAAAAAGATAGGAAGAAAAAAATGAGAGAAAATAAAGAAGTGATATGATGATTAAAATTAATTGACAAAGTATTGGAAATGGAAGAAATTACATTAAAAACCAATTAACTGAAGAAAAATATGGATTAAATTTATTTTGTCAAAAATTTAAAAATAAAGACTTGCAAAGCCCCTTAAAGTATTTGGACCCATAACTTTTTGCATGTACCTTAACCACTCTGCATAATACTACTGTTTTTAAGGCTCTCGATCATCACATGAAATTCTGAATTTTTTTTTTTTTCAATGGTTACCCACAAATAAGGCACATACTGATGAATGGCTGCAGATGGGATACCTGGAACCCTAACCTACATCACATTTAGATGGTTTCAAAAAGATGAACCCACCTCTGGGGCCCTTTATTTGGAAGTGGTATTCCAAGTCTATCTCAGGCTCTGAGGCTGTAGAGTCTGTGCTCTCCTCACAGGTCCGTTTTTAGTGCTGACAGAAAACATGATATGACCTGATGAAATCCAACAGCTAAGCAGATAATTTTTCTATTATCCTCATGATGAACAATCATAGTGATTCATTACCTCTGCCTGCAGCTGGGCAGCAATCTCCTGCAGTCCCATGTTGTTTGGGCAATATTCCTTTATCTCAAACTCTGCCCCACCAGACTCCGATAATGCAGCATTCTCACAATAGACATAAACTGACCTGTAAAGAGCATGTTCAGTTTTTATATTTGAATAAATGTGTGGGATGAGGAATAATCAGATTATATGTCCATTTAAAAAAGTTATCAGCATCAAAATTAGGGAAGAAAATATAAAGGAGAGAGGTGTATAGTGCAAATGCATCACATATTTAATGCAAATAGCTATGCGTCAAATTACAAGTCTGCTCACAGTTCACACAATAATCTAAAAACATCATAAGAATTTTATTCACATTCACGGGTGAAAAATGACAATAGGGAATTCTCAAGAGCTATCATATGCTTAGAAGTTATATCAGTTTTACACAAATTTCATATACATTATCAGAAACTTAACTAAAAATTTTGCCATGGATTGAAATTTGACAGAATATGTAAGAAACAAGTTTTCTTATCAAATTAAATTATTTGTGGATAAGTTCTCACCTCTTGCCATCAACAGGATGCGAGACGACAACATCGCCGAGCCTGACATGCCTCCTGTAGTCCGTGTAGTGAGGCACTCCACCTCCGACACCGACCAAAAACACATGGTCCACTTTCTGGAAAGTCCCTGGAAACACAAAAATTAAATATTACAATATTTCCCAGAGCTAGCAATTACAATACCCAGAACTACCCACTGCATATCATCATATTAAAAACATAGAGACATGACAGTTTTTGTTTTAAATATCGAACAGTAGAAAATCCAGGTTGAAATATCAACTATTACGAAAAGGACAGATAGCTACAAACCATACAGATGACACGTTGAGCTGCAGACACACAATGAAAAGACTGTTACACACTAACACACACACACACACACACACACACACACACACACACACACACACACAAATTCCCCATATGCAAGTATACACACACACACACACACACACACACACACACACACACACACATTCCCCATATGCAAGTAACCTCACACAACATGTCCGCTATCTCTGACTGCTCCAATAAGAATACAACTGAAGCATGTCGAACAGGAGCACCAATCCGGAGTGGGACAGAGAAGGGGAGAGGGATAACAGTATAGGCGGGTGAAGAGGAATCAGTGCTACCTGACAGTGTGTGAACGGACTAGAGGTAGCGGAGAAGGTTACCACGCACAGCGTCAAGAGGCTGTGGGGGGAAAAAGGAAGGGGGTCGAACAAGGAGAAGAGAAAAAGACCATTGGGTGCATTGGCAGAGAGCACAATAAGGGTGAGGGGATGTAAACTGGAAGGAGATGATAGGACAAAGAGGGCAGAAGCTCTTGTGTGGAAGGTGTGGGAACAGTAGGCAACAGTAGGTTGATGTCGGGAGGATTTTGAGAGCTGAGAATGTGTTTTAGGGAGAACTCCCATATGCACAGCTCAGAAAAGCTGATGGTGGAGGGGTGGATCCAAATCGTCAAGGCTGTGAAGCAGTAAGCAGTTGGGTTTTTTTTTTTTTTTTTTGGGTGGGGGCGGTGGTTAGGGCGCTCAACTACTGAGGAACCACAGGGTGGCCTGCTCTGCTCTTGGCCACGGGTGAGCTGCGGCCATTCATATCTGACGGCTGGTTCATAGTCATACCAATATAAAAAGCTGACTAATGATTGCAGCAGAGCCGGTATACAACACGGCTGCTTCACAGATGGCTCTGCCTGCAATGGAGTAGGATATGCCTGTGACAGAACTGGAATAGGAAGTGCTCAGTGGGTGAATTAGGCAGGTCTTGCACCTGGGTATTCTACAGGGATATGATCCCTATGACAAGGGGGTGGAATTGGTAGGAGCACAGGGATGGACAAGGATGTTGTGGAGGTTCGGTGAGTGACAGAACACCAATTTGGCAGGCATGGGAAGAATCTTGGGTAGGATTTATCTAATTTCAGGGCTTGACAATACATAATGAAAGCCCCGACGAAGGATGTAGTTCAGTTTTCCCAGTTCGGGGAGGCGTTGGGTGACGAATGGAGCATTCCTTTGTAGCTGGTTCTTCAGGGTGTCTGCTTGTGTCTGTATGTGTGTGTGTGTGTGTGTGTGTGTGTGTGTGTGTGTGTGTGGGGGGGGGGGGGGGGGACGCGCGCGAGTGTATACCTGTCCTTTTTTCCCCCCCTAAGGTAAGTCTTTCTGCTCTCGGGATTGGAATGACTCCATACCCTCTCCCTTAAAACCCACATCCTTTCGTCTTTTCCTCTCCTTCCCTCTTTCCTGATGAAGCAACCGTTGGTTGCGAAAGCTTGAATTTTGTGTGTATCGACATGCCAGCGCTTTCGTTTGGTAAGTCACATCATCTTTGTATAATGTTTACTCATTAATAAAACAGTTTGTAATTCTCATTGATCAGAAAGTGCAAAAAATAAAATTTTCTCAAGGAACTTAGAAAAAGGGTGTACGAATGGGGTGGGATCATCTCATATTCAGGTAAATACAGTGTATACGACAAAGAGTAAATAATAAAGAACTGAATCATAAGGTGCACCATGTGTTACTGTTTTGCACGTGGGGTAACAATTTTTTCAATTTTTGGAAGTTGCTTACATTTACTGAGGTATTTAACTACAAATGGTATAGATCACCAACTGATCTCATAGGTCTTCAGATTTTTCCCCTGAAACATATCTTACAGTTTTATACAGCAGAACAGACTGATGTATAGACCAAAGTAGTGTGAAAATTTAATGCGTCATTGTAATTTAAATTAAGTAGCACTGCATCTCATTTGTGCCACAAGCAGCGGCATTCAAAAACTTACCCAGCATCCTGGTTGTTGTGTTTCCCGCAGCAGTAATGGCCTCCCGTGTGTGGCCGACAGTTGGCAACTTTGTGCATACGATACGGTGTGCTCCAATGTTGCCCAATGTGTAGACATTTGATTCTCCTGAAATACAAGAACTTTCAGCAATCTGCACCAACTTGGAACATCAGAGAATTGGTATGGGATACAATACATTTGTGGTATAAAAAAGAATTCAATTAAATAGTTACTTATTTTGGATAACAATATTTAAGAAGTGGCATGTATGTGGTCACGACTATGATTGGAATGTGTACTCTCCATACACTACTTTCATTATACAGTGCCTCCCATTTCAACATAAATAGCAGAATCAGCTGTCAGCTAACTGGGTCAGCTACCAAAATAAATTCTATTCCATCAACAAGTTACACAATACTGCATGAGGACAGATGACAAAATGAAGAATCTTTCTTTCATTAGATGTTAGTTCCTTTTTTTTTTTATGTATTGTAAACTGCTTGTACAATTCAAATATCTCTCTCACAATATTGCAACCACATAAAATAATCGGTGTGGAGGTAATCTCCTCCTCCTCCCAATATCTCTCTTTTCTGTTACAAGTATAAAATGAAACTTACACAAAATTTTCTTGTAAAAACAATCTGAAAACTGACACGGCATAAAATAACAAATCTGAAGTCAGCACTGTATTATCTTCAAAAGAAGACAATGAGGTGTAATCATCTGAGCTTTGTTTTTTTCCCCAGACATAAAATTCACATACATAATTTCACATTAATAAATAAAGTGCACCAACAATGCATTATGCAGACACTTGGATACTAGATTGCATGTGTAAACAAAGACACAATAATCCCTGTCTTTCCAAAGAGGAACAAATGAGATTTTTTAATAGTTTGAAATCTGACTACATTTCCACCACTATGGTTTAGGTAAATCCACAGACACAGTCTGTTCAAAATGTTCTGAGGCAGATTATATTCTTGTGTATAAGTGATGCCAGCACAGTCACTATAGTGGCACCTGGAACTAACAACTGTAAACAACAGATGTGCCAAGTTTCAAATAATTTCGAGATATGGCAGAGCAAATAGCATAAAAAATGGCTGCTGTATAAGGCATCTTTACGAGCAACCTGCTGTAACTGAATTTAGGGTTGACAAGACTTCTGGTTATCAATACAAACCTACCACAAAATGACAGAAGTGCAGAATGGGTCTCTGACAGCTTGCCAGGAATGAAAATGGTGCTAATGACAAAAGGGAAGGCAAGACTCGACACTTTCTTCGAAGCTCACAGCATTACTGCACCTTCAGTCCAGGTGAACCATCAGATACTTGGTCTCCATTTTGTTATTTTGTGATAGGTTTGTACAGGCAGCACCAAATCTCATCCTGTGTGAATTAAATTATAGCGTAATGCTTATAATGAGTAACTTCCTTCTCCATCTGTTGGACTTCTTTGAAACTTTGCACATTGACTGTTTACAGTTATTAGTTCAAGCTGCAACTGCAGTTACCTCACTAACATGTGAGGAATAAAAAACAGTCTCAGAACTTCTTGGGCAAACAGTGTACATATACAGGGAGAATTTTACATATAGCACACATGCAAGAGTGTACAATAGGGAAAGAGAATGGAAATAAATTACATGGATGAGCCATCAACATCTACGATGATTAGGGTAGTGTGTTGACTTAGTTGTACAGGGATGGAGGAGGGGGCGGGGGGGGGGGGGGGGCAGGGGGAGAGCGCGAGAGAGAGAGAGAGAGAGAGAGAGAGAGAGAGAGAGAGAGAGAGAGAGAGAGAGGAGGGTCTGGGCAACAAATATGTATACAGAACACATACATATGTACATAGAACACACACAATTCCCCCATAGAGTACCATAGGGAGGTTGACTATCACATAACAGCACACCCGTACACTATCCCCACATCAACAACACACACACACACACACACACACACGCGTAGTTTCATTTTTAGGCATCACTTAACATGAAATATTTAACTATGTAATATTGATCTCTCATTTTAATTTGGTAATTTGAGTGCTATCTGCAGTGCAAAAACCACTTCTGATTCAGTGTATTTACATACAAGCCTACTGTGACTACCGTTCACTGCAAAGCAATTGAAGTGTTCTGCAGCAAAGCAGTGATGGCCTACTTACGTTTTCATCCAATACACATCCTTGCACCCTACACATGGATAGCTCCAAATATTTTCTCTGTCTTTCATCTCAAGTGCAAGTACAAAATGGTATCAGTAAGAAGGAACATGAACCTCCTACCTTAAGGCAGAGCAGTATTCAGCCCTAAGGTCAGTTCGGTCACTACTCTTACTCAGTAGGCACAGAGCTATTCGAGTTCATTTGCAGAGGTAGTTATCAGAGTCTCCAACAGTTTAACAAGGTCTCTGATGTTTGGTGCAACCTGTTATTTTTCCATGAATATAATATCTTTCTAAAGGAGAAAGGAGCAATACATGGCAAAAAAAGTCTTAAATTGGACTGAATTTTGGATTTGTAAGCTGACACTATTGCTTAAGTCACTGACCCACACATTAGTACCTCATACAAATGGGGGCTGGAAAGTGGAGGGAGTCAAGAAATTCACAAATATTTAATGCGTGTACCATATTTTTTTCCAAAAGCTACTTTGTAGTTTCTAGATTTCTCAGTTTTATGCTCTCATATGGTGAGGCATGGAAGCAGTTCCTTGAAAGTCATACCCCCTCCCCTTTTCGGTACTTATTCATTTGAGTCACCAGTATTTTGTTGTAATAGTTAATCCTTATGAATAAAAATGATGCAAACCAGCTGATGTGTTTCCTCCAATGAGTTTTGTTAATAGTAATTTTTTCTTGCCAATTTGTGAAAGCTTGGAAACTTACAAGCCCTTAATGACTCAGGAAGAAACATGAACCTCTTCCTTCAGCCTCAACTGAAGACGAGCCTGGAAAGGCTTGAAAACTAGTTTATGGAAATAAACAAATACTTCAAAGGTGACTGGTTGGAGTTATCTGCACTTTTATTAAAGATACAAATGACTTTCCATTTACAGTGCACCCTAGACACAGTGATGTGTAGAAAGCCTAACACCAGCATAAGAACGCAGGCAGTTTATGTCTTACAATATCCTGTTCTCGACTGACATGCTGACGGTCAATACGAGGTGTGACTTATTGCACACGTCACAGAGAGGAGCTCTCCTACGACAGCTGTTTCTAATTCAATTGCACAGGCATTTTAAAACTGGGAGTGAAGATCACAAACAATTTAACTAATCACAAGCACACTGTCTTTCAGGAACAGAAATCTGTAATATTCTGAAAGGTAAATGGTAGAAAACAATTTTAGACCAGTTTCCTTCAACTTCATACTGATAACATTAGTATCACACAACATGTGGTACAAAAGTTTAAGGTAAGGTGCCAGGTGTCTCTATATCTACACACATACTGTGAAAGCACTGCGAAGTGCACTGCAGAATATACTTAGCACAGTGTCTGCCATTGGAGTTGGTTGATCCCTCTGTGACACTTTCATGCTTACTAAATGAACCTGTAGCAGAACACACTGTGTTCTTTAGATATTCTCTCTTCTATTTCATCTATTTCACTCCCATACTGATGAGCATTATTCCAGTACTGGTCGAACTAGAGTTTTGTATGCTAACCCCTTTGTTGACGGACTAAATTTCCTGAGGCTTCTTCCAATGAATCTAAGCCTGGCATCTGCCTTACTCGGATTAATGTTATGTGGCCCCTCCATTTCAAACTGCTCCTTATGCATATTCCTAGACATTTTATGGAAGTAACTTATCAATGACTGTTCTGCAATTTTGTAATCGTACAATAACGGGTCTGTCTATGTACCTGCAATATGTTACATTGGTTTATGTTGAGGGTCAATTGCCACTTGCTGCACCAAGTGTCGATCCTCTGCAGATCTTCCTGCATTTTGCTACAATTTTCTAGTGCCACAACGCCTCTGTATACAACAGCATCATCTGTGAAAAGCCTCACGGAACTTCCGATGTTGTCTACTGTGTCATTTATACACAAAGTGGTCAGAAACAATCTAAAAAGCTTGCAAGGGTATTGAATGGCAGGTTGTGCAGAGAAATAGTTGTTAAGAAAAAAATTTGGTATGTTGTGCTACTTCCAAATTGATTAGCACGGAAGTTAGATGATCAGGCCATTACACACACACAAATTCAAGAGGCTCGCCAGATGTAGTTTGCTTCAGTTTTTCTCACAGCATAAATGATAGTACACAAAACTGCTCAGCCTTTGACTGGGGTTCGATTCCCACTACTGCCCCATGTCCAATTTATGTCACACTCTTGTTCAGTTCAGAATGACATGCTGTGTTCTGTTTGCTACAAACTTTTTAGTTCAGTTACTCAGTTGGCCTGATATTCTGTACAATCTCTATTTCATTCGTTAGGTGGCATAGTGGAAATGTATTATAAAGAACAGCATGATGTGAAAGCTTATCAATGTTTTCAGTCTCACCTGAAGTATACAGTACATAGTTAACTTTACTCGTTTCATTATTTGAACAACTGTTTCGCCTTTTCTCGATTGCATAGAGGCCTTAATGTCTCCTTGCAAATGAAATGATTCAAATAAATAAAATTATTGGTGGCCATTTAACAACAGAATCCACAATGTATTGGTAAATATGATATATATGTCTACAATTGTTCAGTACAGTTAAAATACATCACAGGGAACTCCTTTCAAAAACATATCCAGATTATTTTGCATGTAAACAAATCATTCTCTTTTTATCAACTTGCCCTTCTACACTCCAACTTATACATTACCATTTATTTTCATGCTTCCACGGGGACACACAATACGACAAATCAATGAATTAGAAATGAATGGCACATGGATCGGGTCACGTTTCCAGCAAACAGCAGGCTAATTTATTTATTTGGGAATTTCTGTTCTTTGAGTGAATCGGCGAAAAAAATCTCACCAGATACAACATTTCAGGAATGAGTTCACCTTTTGGTAAAATGACTAGTAGTACAGGTGGGTACCCAATATGTGTTGGTGTGAGCAATAATTACAAGGTCATGCTGAAATGTAATGCCTCCGAATTTTTTATGTGAGAACTCTTAAAGCTTTTTAAATAAAACAAATATTATAAACATTCTACATCTTTGTTATTCACATCTAGATATTTGTAGGCCTCTGCTGTCGGAAGGCTCCAAATTGTACTATGTAATATGATAGTGTTTAATGTAATTGTTGGTGGATGAGAAACAGCATGCTGTAATTTGAGTTTCTAACTGCAGAAGAGTTTGCCCACACACGGAACACCCTCTCCTTCAGCATGACACAGCTAGACTACACTGTCATCAATCATCCTCCATACAGTCCCGATTTAGCCCT
This sequence comes from Schistocerca cancellata, assembly GCF_023864275.1. NCBI lineage: Eukaryota > Metazoa > Arthropoda > Insecta > Orthoptera > Acrididae > Schistocerca > Schistocerca cancellata. Next base: position 121,213,299 of record NC_064637.1, on the reverse strand, counting down.
ATCAAATTTTCATCTGTTTCCAAAACTTAAAGAACACCGAGGGCTTCATTTGGATAGCAATGAAACAGTGCAAGCAGAGGTGAGGTGAGGTTGCAGCTCTGTCACCAAAGTCAAACATTCTACAGTAACGATATTAACAAATTGGTTTCTCATTGGAAGAAATGTGTGTCACCACATCCTATGCTGAGAAATAAATGTGTAGACATGAAGAATAAAGTTGTAGAATGTGACTGTGTGACAGTATTGGCTGCAGATTTCTATACCTGTGTTATTGTGTGGGGATTTACAGGACTCCCTTTGATAGAGAAATCAGCTACTAAGGTAGCAAAGTACTTGAGGAGTGCACATGGTTTTTTAGACTAGGTTCATCAGAGGTACTCTGATGAACACTCGCCAGTCAATACACACCGAGGGAAGTCAGACCGTATTCAGAGTAAAGACTCTTCGACAGTCAAAATTTTATCAGTAAACTGTCCAAGTATTCGTAACAAAGCTCCCAAATTTACTGCCCTCCACGAAAACTCTCATGCTCAAATTGCTCTTGGAACTTAAAGTTGGTTGAAACCCAAAGTGGAAAGCTCTGATATTTAGTGAGCTGTGGAATGTATGCTGGAAATACTGATTAGAGGCCGTAGGAGGGGAAATGTTCATTGCAGCTGACAAACATATAGTGTCTATAGAGGTCAAAGTGGAGTACGACAGTTAAGTTATCCGGTCATTTAAAACAAGTGTAGGTGGTATGAAGTTAACTGTTGGATGTTTTTACCAGCCACCCAATTCTGCTGTGACAGTTCTAGTCATTCAAACAAAGTCTACAGTCAATAGGCGTAAATACCTACAGCATGCAGTACTAGTTGGAGGCCACTTTAACCTACCGAGTATCGACTGTGATGTCTCTAGATTCATTGCAGTGGGTAGAAACAGCCGTGTGAAATACTTTTGAGACTTTTCTCAAAACTGTCTTGAGCAGCTAGCTCGGCAGCCCACACACAATTGAAATATCTTGAAACGTGTAGCTACAAATAGGCCGCATCTTATTGACAATGTCAATATAGAAACAGGGATTAGTGATCATTACGTAAATAGTTTTCACATGTCTGCCACCAGATCACGATGTGCAAATTCCACAATATTTCCTGGGAGCAACTGTCCGACATCTTTAGGTGGTTCAATCTTGCTGGTGGCTAGGTACGACTGACGGGATCTGCACATAGACACTCCGTTTCTAGAACATGTACGTGAAGAATGCGCAGGCACGGAAATCGCACATGCGCAATGATATGCAGATGGATGGTGCCATACTCTGAATTTTGCACCTACACCATGGACCATTCCCATCTGAGATGCGATTAGTTGTTTAGAGCAGGCTGTTTCGAAACTTCCTAAGGATGCTGCCGAAAAGATTAGGAGTGACACATGCCACATCTTGACTCAAGCTTCACCTATGAGGTCCAACTTTAACATCATCTCAGTTGAAAGAAATGCTCCAATAGAATTGAGAAAAGACCAAGACATCATCATATTACCTGCTGACAAAACATATGCTACTGTGCTTCTCTCACGCACAGAATATAACAGCAAGATATAAAAACTGCTTGATGATCCTGCATACAGTAAATTAAAATGCGATCTGACAGTTAGGATTCAGAGAAAGACTTTGGAACTCATGAGGAAGAGCTCGATTCCAGTGCAAGTTGCTAAGGGTTTGCGTCAACAGGCTGCAGTTCCTCCTAGAATCTACGGCTACCCAAGATCTATAAGAATAGGATGCCCCTCTGTCCCATTGTAAGTAACATAGGAGCACCTACTTATTTTGTTGCCAAATATCTGACATCACTATTGGGACCTCTCGTAGGCAAGTGCCACCATCATATCCAAAATGATAAAGATTTCATAGGTCGCCTGAAAACTCTTAGATTGCAATCGTTGGATCTCTTCGTAAGTTTCGATGTTGTGTCTTTATTTACAAAGGTGCCTTTGCAGGACTCTTTGGAGTTCATTAGCAACAAGTTTGAGGAGGACATAGTAGCATTATTTAAACAAGTGCTTACTTCAACATATTTCTTATTTCACGACCAATATTTTGAACAAGCGGACAGTGTCACCATCAGAAGCCCTCTGTCTCCTGTGGTGGCCAATTGAAAAAAAAAAAAAAGCACTACAGTCAGTCACTCTCAAACCCTCTTGTTTTCTGCAGTATGTGGATGATGCATTTGTGGTGTGGCCACATGGGCTTGATACTCTACCTATGTTTCTTCTTCAGCTTCTGAATTCACTCCATCTGAATATAAACTTCGGAATGGAAATGGAAAAAGATGGTACTTTATCTTTCCTTGGTGTTTTGGTACGAAGGGAAGCAGATAGAACCTTGGGACTCGGCACCTACTGCAAGCCAACGACACAAACAGATCTATATCTGCAGGCCACAAGCTGCCATTATCCTGCACAATGTGGTAGTGCATTACATACGTTAGTTCACGGAGCACATGTGGTATCTGATCCTGAAAGCCTATCGCGTGAAATACAACATTTGAAGACAGTGTTCCAACAAAACGGTTATTCTGAGAGACATATGTTATGCATTCAGGCCCAGGATAGTTCAATCTATGGAGCAGAATGAAGATATGAAGACACCCACCACTTTGGCCTTTTTGCCATATTTTGGTACCATGTCATCAAGAATCTGAAGAGTCTTTGGAAGATATGGCATTAAGTGTGTTTTTCAGCTATCTGCAAAACTGAGAAACTTGTTGGGTTCAGTTAAGGATGATCTTGGCCTGAGGAAATGTGGTGTGTACAAGATTCCTTGCCAATGTGGGGCAGCATATATAGGCCAGACATGTCGAACGGTACAAGAACACTGCAATGAAGATCAGTGTCATACACACATTCGTCAAATGGTAAAGTCGGCAATTGCGGAACACTGTCTGAATACAGGACATCACATGATTTATGAAAAGATGGAAGTTTCATCCCTGGCATCATCATTCTGGGATTGCGTCATTAAGGAAGCAATACATATGCGTACAGCCGATAATCTCATCAACAGGGATGCGGGATATCAACTGCACACAGCTACATTGGCTGCTATTAAATCACGATGCGAAAATCAATATTTTTCGATAACAGACCTGTCATAATATTGATCTAGTACAGTCTGTTGAGTAACGTCTGGCCGCACTGTTAGTAAATGCAGCATACAGCCGCAGGAGAGCCGCCCTGTGATTTTCAGTTTGAGTATGGCACCATCTATCTGCAAATCATTGCGCATGTGCTAGTTCCGCGCCAACACACATTTCACGCGCGCGTTCTAGAAACAGTGTCGATGTGTGGACACCGTCAATCGTACCTACCCACCAGCAATGTTGAATCACCTGAAAATGTCAGACAGTTGCTATGAGGAAATATTGTGGAATTTGCACAACGTGATCTGGAGGCAAACCTGTGAAGACTATTTACAACATAAACGCCAGGAAAGCTTGAAGATTCACAATGATCATGATGTCATTACAGCAACCATGGTTATGAAAGTTAATAACTCAGTCAAGAAGGCTAGGAGAATGTCTCTGCTAGAGAAAACAGATGAGCAGGTTTTAGCATCTCAGACAGTGAATTGAAATCACTTAGTTCCCAGAAGACAGATGTAGAGGGATTATGGGCAAAATTCAAGCCGATTGTAAATTGTGATCTAGAGAGTTACATGCCTAGTAAGTGGATAAAGCATGGAAAACACTCACCATGGTTTAATAATTAAATTAGGAGATGCTGAGGAAGCAGAGGCCGTTGCAATCCTGGTTCAAGAGCACAAATGACAACAAGCAAAGGTTAGTAGAGATTCGTGCATCTGTGAAAAGATCTATGTGCGAAGCATACAACTACCACCGTCATACCTGAGTAAAAGATCTGGCACAGCACCCATAAAAATTCTGGTCCTATGTAAAATCTCAGTGGGTCTAAGGCATCCAATACAGTCCCTTGCTGACCAGCCTGGTGAAATAGTTGAAGACAGCAAAACAAAAGTAGAAGTTTTAAATTTTACGTTCAAGAGAGAATGCAGGAGAATTGTACAAACATACCATCATTTGATCATTGTACATACTCCTGTATGGATGACTAGTAATAAGCACCCCTGACGTAGAGAAACAACTGAAAGACTTGAAAGCAAATAAGTCACCAGGATCAGATGTAACCCCAATTCAATTTTACAAAGAGTACTCTATGGCTTTAGCCCCTTACCTAGCTTGCATTTATCACGAATCTCTCGTCCAGCACGAAGTGCGCTGAAGTTGAGTGATTGTAGGAAGATACAAGCAGACTTAGACAAAATTTCTAGTCGGAGTGACGAATGGCAGCTAACTCTAAATGCACAACAATTTTGGTTACTGCAGATTAGTAGAGAAAACAAAACTGTAATGATTGGATACAGGATCGATAATGTACTGCTCAGTACAGTCACGTCATTTTAAATATGTGGGTATGATGCTGCAAAGTGATATAAAATGGCACAAACATGAGAAAACTGCAGTAGGAAAGATGAATGGTCAACTTCTGTTTATTGGCAGAATTTTAGAAAAATGTGGTTCATCTGTAAAGGAGACCGCATATTGGATACTGGTGCAACCTACTTTTGAATACTGATTTAATGTTTGGGATACATACCAGATCCGATTGAAGGAAGACATCGCAGCAATTCAGAGGTGGACTGCTTAATTTGTTACTGGATGGTTCAAACAACACGTAAGTGTTACAGAGATTCTTCAGGAACTCAAATGGGTACCCCTGGAGGGAAGGTTACATTTTTCCGAAGAACACTACTGAGAAAATTTAGAGAACCAGCATTTAAAACTAACTGTCAAATGATTCTGCTGCTGCTGCTGCTGCCGCCAACATGCACTGTGCACAAGGTCCACGCAGATAAGATGCGAGAATTAGGGCTAATACAGAGGCATAAACACAGCCATTTTTCCCACACTATTTGCATGTGGAACAGGATAGGGAATGATTAGCAATGGTACAGGGTACCCTCCACAATGCACCATATTGTGACTTGCAGAGTATATGTAGCTGTAGATGTAGATGGTTAATAATATTTGTTTTATTTAACTTTTCAGTGTGCTCCCGTAGTCGTGAGGGAAAGCTTCACAATATACAAGGTCACTCTAAAAGTTAAGATTGTCCGTTTCTCCAGACATTCTTATTCAAGAAAATGAAAAAAAATTTAATTTACAACATATACTTTGATATCTCAGCTATTTTACTACATAGTGGAATTCGCATTCAAACATTTGTCAAAGTGCTCCAAAAGCTTCCCTATGCTGTCTGCATGATCAGTTGCCACCAAATTGTTGAAACAGTAACATCACTTTGCAGTTGGCTGTTACTTACATAGTACTTTCTGCCCAAAAAATCCTTCAATTTGAGAAAAAATAAATAAAAAAATAAAAAACAGCAATCGCTCTGGGCCAGGATCAGGTGATAAAGCAAATGTTCAGAAGCATCCCAAAACTGCTGAAGCAAACCTTTTGTCAAAGCAGCAGTATGCAAGCGAGTGTTATCACGATGAAGAACAATGCCACTGGACAACAATCGACACGGTTTGTTTGGAACAGCATGATGTAGTTGGTGACGGCTCCGATAGTCGCCTGATGTTTGGTACTCAGAATTTCAGAATTTGTTCCTTGTTTTTTGGCTTTGCTGGGGATTGTGAATGGTGCCATTCTTTCGATTGGCACTTGGTTTTTGGACTTTCACATAAAAGTTATGTCTCGTTATCACAGGTTGTTTTTTGTGCCTACCTGGCAAAGATTGAGGAACCCACCTGCCACACTCTGTTCTACAGCTCAAATAAGCACTAACAATTTGATAATGAAATGATTCTGAAATTTTAGGAAAACACAAGCTCTGTCATCGACAGTGATAACTTTTTCCTCATTCCTTTATTTGAATTTGTCAGCCACAACTGAAGGTCAACCTGATCATTTGTCATCATGAATATTCATTTGTTGACCATTAAATATGGTGCACCATTTTCAAACTGAAGCCTCTTTCATCAAATTTCCATAAACTTCAGTTATCAGACTATAAATTTCAATAGTTTGGAATTTTCAGAAGCCCCAAACATTTCAAAATTGCACAAAACATTGTACTTGCTTCAATGATTAGGAAGGTCTATAGCATGCCAGTGAGGGTGGTGGTGCAACTGCATGGTTCTTGCAGAGGCATATTTTGTTAGTTTATGATATACAACATAGTACTACACATTGATCTTGTCAAAAGCAGAGAAGTGATTCTTCTTGGTGTTTTAGCTCTCTGGGGCACTCTGGGATGCTCTCTGGGGCACTCTGGGATGCTCTCTTGGCTACTAACTGATCATCTCTCTGGTACAAAATCATGTGGTCAAGACTTCCTTTACTTTGAAAATAAGCCTTGTATTTCATTGCCAACAAACAAGAATTTAACACTCACGTAGGCTCAATGTTGTGAAGAACCACTGATAGCGGTATTTTTAAATATCCCATACACATGCGTCTCTCATTGTTGTCCCTCCATGTCAATTTGTACATTACGCAGTTGATGGGAGCATACCGGTATACAGGCACAAACCCATGATGTCGCATCTCTTATAGTTTGATCCCTAGGTTCCTTACTCTGGCAAAAGAGGAAAAATTTCCAATCCTGTTCTTCTGTTCTCACTTTATCCTGGATGACTTCCCTACTAAACCCTATGCATAGGTTCATTTCCCAAAGCCCTTTGTTTTCTTGCTACAGGAAGCCTTCTCAGGCTCTGAAATGTACAATTTCTATGTCATCTTTTACACACAATCGCATAATAAGATTCCTGTCATTGATGGTTTCAGCCACACACTCACCAACTTTAGTACTTCCGCATCATAGGCAGTGTAAGTTAACTCACCACACTCTACCTATGACACACACATTCTGAAGATGGTCAACATACTGCTGAAACTGGTAATGATATTAAAAACGTGTATAATATGTTAATGACTTTTGTCCATCGACTGATTGGCAGCTTTTTTCATAAAGTTTTGTGTGTAGGTCTACAGACGCCAGGCAAGAATAAGACTTCCCTTCTGTAGCTTTACTGCTTTCTATGTTTCATTTATGAACTAGTACTTTAGACATAAAATAAATCATATGAGACCCAATAAAAAACAAAAAATCTGTGTACATAATATATATTTAATGAGTTCAGTTTTTTCAGGTAATCCGAGTGCTACTCAAATCTAAATGCAGAATGAGTACACCGTTAACAGTGGAGATATTTAAAACCCAAATTATGACTTGAACACAAGAAGCAGAGGTTACTAACATGTTCAGCAATCGGGCCCTAATAGTTATACCATGCTTCATGCACTTGTGTATCCCAAAAAACCAGTTCTAGATTCGACTATCACCCAATAAGACAATTATCAGTCTCTCTCGAACCTTGGCACATGTGTCCTAATAAACGTAAGTGCAATAATGTTGTCCAGGCCTTCAGTGTATAAACAGAAGCAAATATTTGCAACGTAAGTAAATATGAACCACTAACTCCTCGTGCATCACAAAACTGAACGAATTGCTTACAAAATGTATGATGTCAATTTTCCAAAATAGTGGACCGCTGTAATTACTTTATAAAATGAAGGTAGCAGGAAAATGTGAATTGTCAATAAAGCTTTTCATAAACATTTAATTTACAACTAGAATATTAACAACACTTTGACTGTCAGACTTTCTCTTAAATTGCAACAAATATAACAACCAGTGCTCTCCACAGAAACTATTCATAGTGTACTACTATGCCAAATGACACAAAAAAAAAGAAACCACAGCAAAGCTCAGTATTTTATTTTCTCTTCTGTCCCAAGTGCCTGTGGACCAACACAAAAAGCGACCACAGCCAAGCACCACAGCACACAAACAAAAATTGCTATTGTTGCGTCAGTGACATCTTACCAAAACGCTTCAAGCTCACCGACTTGCCAGTCACAGGGTCTTTCGCCAATGTACCTGCATTTAAAACATGTCGCATACAGATCAAGAAGAGACCTAGTGTTTTGCTTATTAAGAAATAGATTCACTACTGAGCATTTCTCTGACATTCAGGATTTTACGGGATATTAATAACAGCAGGTCCTTCAATCCAGGAACAGCATTCTGAAAAATAATGTTAACAGTAAAAAGAAACAACACGAGTAGCTTAGATGAATTCATCAAGTAGTGTTGCAATGGAAATAGCGATGTGTATAACCTAGTGTCCTCATTATCTTTTGCTTTTTTAAAAAATGTACTAATGCATAATCAAATTACTTTATTCTAACTGTTTTGTCAATAACTGTTAAAGATGTTCCCACTAAGAACCAAATTCCAATGCAGCAGTTCCAATCACATTGTTATTGCTTTTTTTCCTTTCTTTCTCTTCACACACTTCCTTTCAATGTAATAACTTTTAGAGGGTTTCATCACAACAACTATAATAAATCTATACAACCAAACTGAAATGATTATTTTTCATAATTTTTACATTCATAGAAAGCTCTGCATGCTGAAGAAGAATGCCAAAAATTATATAAAGTATTTTGGTCCTATTCTACTTCTACAAATTTCTTCTGAGCATTCAAAAATCGAGTCACCTCTGACCTCAAAGTGGAAGATACTACCACACAGGCCATTTTATACAATCACAGTTGGTTGTTGGAGTTAAAGGGACTGAACTGCAAGGTCATCAGTTCATTCATTCTATATGTATAGAACCAGGAATAACCCTGGTAAGAAGGATACAAAAGGCAAATCCTGGGAAGCCCAACTGTAAGCAAGATTCAACAAGACAGAGAAAATCAAGAAGTAGGAGGGGAGTTAGAGTGGATAAGAAGAGTGAGTCACTCTGCCCAGAATGTAGCTGGAGGTCTCCAGAGCACGGTATACTGTGGAAGATGCATCCCACCAGCACCGCCTCTCCATCAGCCACACCAAGAAAACAAGTAGCACAGACAAGATTATAAAATTTTAGAAAACATGAAATACTAAAAATGGCAGACATAAAAGAAAAAGCAGAATAAAAAGGTGGGAACGGTAAGGGCCAGGCCGGACTGTCGGGCAAGAGCCACCTCGAGTTGTGGGCCAGAGCAGACGAGGTATGCCTCCCCGACCCCTCAGGCAGTCAATGAGACCCGAGTGCCCCACCTCACAGGGATGCGTAGAAACTACATTTGCAGAAGAAATGTGAAACTAGGTCAGCCACTCCAGCACCAGCTGCTAGCACCAGTGGAAATGTGTCGGGAAGGTTAAGACATTGACGCAAAGCAGTCAAATTTGAGCTGTCTAGCAGGATGTGGGCCACTGTCACGTAGGCACCACATCGGCAGTAACGTGGGTTTTCACGTCACGGAATGTGGCCGTGGCTCAGCCGAGTGTGGCCAATGCACGGCCGACAAATGACAACGGATTCCATGTGAGATGCACAAAGGGAAAATTATCACACGGTCGTTGTCTCCTTTATTGCCGTCAGTTAATTTGGGGAGTGCAGGAAAACTGTTCAGAAATATAGACATCCGACAATTGATGCCGTAGTTGACAAAAGGTTATACGATCACAGTATGCCCGACAACTATCTAAACTACTGTCCACAGAATTCTGAAGAAAACCGTGTGGCTTCAAACATAAACCTGATATAAATACACTATGTGATCAAAAGTATCCGGACACCCCCAAAAACATATGTTTTTCATATTAGGTGCACTCTGTTGCCACCTGCTGCCAGGTACTCCATATCAGCGATCTCAGTTGTCATTAGACATTGTGAGGTGCTCTGAAGATCTCGTGGACTTCGCACATGGTCACGTGATGGGGTTCGCTTGTGTCATACGTGTGTACACGAGACTTCCACACTCTTAAAAATCCCTATGTCCTGTGTTTCCAATGTGGTAGTGAAGTGGAAACGTGAAGGGACACGTATAGCACAAACGTGTACAGGCCAGCCTCATCTCTTGACTGATGTGTAATAGGCAGACATCTGTCCAGACCATCACAAATTCCAAACTGCATCAGGATTCAAGTACTATGACAGTTAGGCGGGAGGTGAGAAAACTTGGATTTCCCAGTCGAGCAGCCGCTCATAAGCCACACATCCCGCGATAAATGCCAAACGATGCCTCGCTTGGTGTAAAGAGCGTAAACATTGGACAATTGAACCGTGAAAAAAAGTTTTGTGGAGTGATGAGTCACAGTACACAATGTGGCGATCTGATGGCAGGGTGTGGGTATGGCGAATGCCTGGTGAACGTCATCTGCCAGCATGTGTAGTGCCAACAGTAAAATTCAGAGGTAGTGGTGTTATGGTGTGGTCGTGCTTTTCATGGAGGGGACTTGCACCCCTTGATGTTTTGCATGGCACTATCACAGCGCAGGCCTACATTGATGTTTTAAGCACTGCCTTACTTCCCACAATTGAAGAGCAATTCAGGGATGGCAGTTGAATCTTTCAACATGATCGAGCATCTGTTCATAATGTATGGCCTGTGGCGGAATGGTTACACAACAATAACATCCCTGTGCTGACTCGCCTGAACAGAGTCCTGATGCAAATCCTATAGAACACCTTTGGGATGTTTTGGAACACTGACTTCATGCCAGGTCTCAAGGACCGACATCGATACCTCTCCTCAGTGTAGCACTCCATGATGAATGGGCTGCCATTCCCCAAGAAACCTTTCAGCACCTGATTGAAAGTGTGCCTGCGAGAGTGGAAGCTCTTATCAAGCCTAAGGGTGGGCCGACACCATACTGAATTCCAGTCTTACTGATGGAGGGCGCCATGAACTTTCAAGTCATTTTCAGCCAGGTGTTCGGATGCTTTTGAACACAGTGTACGTGTAGCAGGTATTTGAAACAGGTAGCATCCTGGATTATGCTCGCAACAACATCAGTAACAAAAGACTACAGAACAACATTAGAGATTGAATTCTCTCTCACATTTACATACACACCTAGTTACTTTATTTACCCTCTTTTTGAATTCTTTATTATTAAGCAATTTGTTTTTTTACTGCTCTGTGAATCGCTATTACTGTTGTGTTTCTCGAGTTGTTTACAAAACTAGAACTGTGTGTGAGAATTATTCTTTAATTTGGCTCTTTATTTTCCGTGTTTCCCTTTTAGCTTATAATGCATGAACTGCTGATCCCCAGAGCTAATGATGTGACTAACTACTGTCAGCACTGCTCTAGGACCATCAGATGCTTTTGAGCCAAAGCCATACTCTGTTACCATTTTAAAATTTCATTTAAGATTTTTTTATTTACGGTAGTCGCTAATGGAACAATTTACTTGCCGATTGTGAATTCTTTGATGTCGACTGTATTAGGTGTAGATGTACTACCTATCAATGACTTGCGAAAATCAGTGCCAGAGTGTGGCTCTACCAAGGATTTCCCATTTACTGTGAGAGATTGCCTCAGCCAATTCTGCTGTCTGTGCATGTAAAAAAAATTTGCAGTCAGTGAATAAATTTCAAATTATTTCGTGCAGCTGTAGATTGTCAATAACACTTGTTCTTTCAGACATGGAGGTACACTGTCATTAATGAAACGATTGGGAAGAACAATATGAAACCCATCTGTTGTTGTTGTTGTTGTCGATTGGGAAGAACAATATGAAACCCATCTGTTGTTGTTGTTGTTGTTGTTGTTGTGGTGATCTTCAGTCCAGAGACTGGTTTGATGCAGCTCTCCATGCTACTCTATCCTGTGGAAGCCTCTTCATCTCCGAATAACTACTGCAACTTACATCCTTCTGAATATGCTCGGCGTATTCATCTCTTTGTCTTCCTCTATGATTTTTACCCTCTATGCTTCCCTCCAGTACTAAATTGGTGATCCCTTGATGACTTAGAACGTGTCCTACCAACTAATTCCTTCTTCTTGTCAAGTTGTGCCACAAATTCCTATTCTACCCAGCTCTATTCAGTACCTCCTCATTAGTTACATGATCTACGCATCTAATCTTGAGCATTCTTCTGTAGCAACACATTTCGAAAACTTATATTCTTCTCTTGTCTAAACTGTTGATTGTGATACTTTATTATCGATGTTAACAAATTTCTCTTCACCAGAAACACTTTCCTTGCACGTTGCCAGTCTACATTTTATATCCTCTACTCTAACCATCATCAGTTCTTTTGCTCCCTAAACAACGAAACTCATTTACTACTTTAAGTGTCATTTCCTAATCTAGTTCCCTCAGCATCAACTGATTTATTCGACTACTTTCCATTATCCTCATTTTGTTATTGTTGATGTTCATCTTACATCGTCCTTTCAAGACACTGTCCATTCCATTCAGCTGCTCTTCCACATCTTTTGCTGTCTGACAGAATTACAAAGTTATTGGCAAACCTCAAATTTTCTATTTCTTCTCCATGGACTTTAATTCCTACTCCAATTTTTTCTTTTGTTTCCTTTACTGCTTGCTCAATATACAGATTGAATAACATTGGGGATAGGCTACAACCCCGTCTCACTCCCTTCCCAACCACTGCTTCCCTTTCATGTCCCTCGACTCTTATAACTGCCATCTGCTTTCTGTATGAATTGTAAATAGTCTTTCGCTCCCTGTATTTTACCCCTGCTACCTTCAGAATTTGAAAAAAAGAGTATTCCAGTTAACATTGTCAAAAGCTTTCTCCAAATCTACAAATGCTAGAAACGTACGTTTGCCTTTTCTTAATCTATCTTCTAACATTTCCACGGAATCCAAAATACTCTCTCTGAAACTCTCTACAACCTCTGGTTCTTTCAGTTTATCCAGGTCCCATCTCAATAAGTTCCTACCTTTTTGCAGTTTCTTCAGTTTCAATCTACAGTTCATAACCAATAAATTGTGGTCTGAGTCCACATTTGCCCCCGGAAATGTCTTACAATTTAAAATCTGGTTCTTAAATCTCTGAAACCTGCCTGTGTCTCCAGGTCTCTTCCATGTATACAACCTTCTTTCATGATTCTTAAACAAAGTGTTATGCTCTGTGCAAAATTCTACCAGGTGGCTTCTCCTTTCATTCCTTACTTTTCCTTCTCTTTCTTTTCCTACAATCACATGCCAGTCCCCCACGACTACTAAATTTTCGTCTCCCTTAAGTATCTAAATAATTTCTTTTATCCCATCATATATTTCTTCAATCTCTTTATAATCTGTGGAGCTAGTTGGCATACAAACTTTTACTACTATGGTAGGTGTGGGTTTCATGCCTATCTTGCTACAATAATTGGTTCATTATGCTGTTCATAGTAGCTTATCCGCATTCCTATTTTTTTTATTCATTATTAAACCAACTCCTGCATTACCGTTATTGGATTTTGTATTTATAGCCTTGTATTCACCTGCTCAGAAGTCTTGTTCCTCCTGCCATCCAACTTCACAAATTTTCACTATATCTAACTTTAACCCACCCATGTCCCTTTTCAAATTTTATAACCTACCTGCCCAATTAAGGGATCTGACATTCCACGCTCTGATGCACAGAATGCCAGTTTTGTTTCTCCTGGTGACATATCTATTACACAATTAAAATTAAAATTATTATTTCATAAATATTTTCATCAATGTACGATATATTACTCACGTACCGACTGTTGTGTACCGTACAAAGGTTTCCCGGTTATCTAGCATGGAGTCCACTGCCAACTTCTCACAGTACTGTGCGGTGATGATGGCGATTGTCGGCTGCTTGGACTGCACCATGGCCGGCATGTTACGCACGACCTGTGGAAAACAAACTTACCTTGTAAAATCTACACGAGTGATTGAAACAGAGCATGTACCTTCACAAACTGACAGAATCCTGCAGAAATGAATTTGTGACAGTTATGTGGCACCAAATGGACATGAGTGCCCATTTTTCTTATGAATATGTTGCTTTTATCAAGACTAATACCCATCTCTCTGGATTAGTCAACTGAGACCTTGTCAATAGCCAATATAAAAACTTCCAGACTCTGGTGATACTAAGCAGAACCTCTCCAAGTGACGATAACAAAACATAAGATCAACAGTCCAGAGTTCTATGTTTGGAGAGTGGAGGTGCGGGGAGGGATAGCACATGGACAATGAAGCATTATGCAATATATTGTTAAAAAAATCTAGGAAACTTAACTGAACAACCTCTTTGAAAAAATATGTTATTTCCTACTGAAATAGGGCTGTTCATGAGTAATGGCAACACTATCCCACTACTGGACAAGCTATAGCTATCTCATTCTCTGGTCATCATATTCTCCATGAAATTTTCTCTGCAGATTGCGAACAAGACTGAGTGTATGCACTAAAGTGGATGACACATCTGCCTTAGAAGCAAGTACGTGCAACGGACAGTTTGCCTGCAGGTGTGTTACAAGATGCAGGATACAGTGCTTCTGCAGGGTGTGTACGTGGATAAGAAAAAAAAATTCCTGGATTTTTCCCGGTTAAAAATACCCTTTCTCCCGGATGAAAATATACTTTTTCCGCGTTAAGTGACCGTATACTTTTCCTTGGAACTGTAAAACTTATCAATCCTTTGTATGGTTATGGTTTTATACACCAGCGTACAATTTCCCGGCTCTTAAAAAACTAAACTCAATAAAAATAATAAAACACGTTTTGGAAAGATCTTTGATGTGCAGCAACATGTACACTGCAAATTTTCGTGATGTAGTCAGCCAATAGCAATATCGCTGTTAAGTAGCGTGTAAACACAAATAGGGAAAGTAAATCGTTTAAATTAATACACACAGTTTTGCTACAAGAAAAACAAAGCTTTCACATATAATATTGGTCTCAAAGATTAATAAGCTGCAAAAGAAGCTAAGCTTTCACATATAATGTTAATCTTTTATGGGCACGTTACACTTTAAGATACATCACACAAATGTGCCAGTAAAAACGACATTTATGTCTGATCTTCTGGACTCGAAATTTTTCAAAATGGTCGTCCTCAAAGAGTTAATTTTTAAATTACATTTAAATGCTCTGTGATTTAAGAAATTCATCGTATATTCTCACACATAGTTCATCTTGCATTAAAGGAAATTTAATTTGAAACTAATGCTTTTCAAACAACCATTTGCAATATTTTCGCGCAACCTGTTAGAAATAGGTTTGTTCCAGCAGTTGCCAGATATCAGGCGTCCCCGCACTTGCTCAGTTATGACGAAGCAGGAAGCCCGTATGTTCATACATGTAAAACATTAAAAGATCTTACATTACGTCATAAAAGAAAAAAGACATTAGAGGATACTCCAAGAGCATCAGAATTTCATGAACCATATTAAAATGCATAATTCGGATTAAAGTGCACATTTGCATATGTCCTGATTCAGACAAATTTTTTTGAAGTACCAGTACTGTATTTTTTCATGTTTGGTTCTTTATTATAGCATAATGCCATACATGCTAGAAGATGAGAACTAGCACTTGAAATGTAGTGAACACTTGAAACTAGCCAATAGTGTAGAATTAAACACTGTTTGAAATAAATTGATTGCCTCAGTGGAAAAGATTAATAAAAGCCAAATTTCTTTAGCAAGCAGACAAAAATAACTTCGTTGTTCGGCAAGGTGATTAATGTTTGACTGTCAGAAAGGTGGAAATAAAATCAAATCATAAACTAATAACATATTTTAGTCTTCCATAATTATGTGAATGTATTTTAATTCACTTGATAGCTCCCGGCCAAAAAAATCCGTTTTGTTTTCATTTGATGTAAGAGCAATTAACAAAGAGGAAAAAGCAAAACCACTAAACCTTCCCAATACAACTAGGATTGCTCTGTGCATCAGCCCCAGATCTACGATATTTCTGAACTGGAGCAATACCGGATAGCTGTGCCCTCCGCCACCCCCTCCCTCGAGCATTTGAGGTAGGAAAAAAAAAAAAAAAAAATCAATTTTTCAAAAATATGTTCATTTTGTAGCGCATATCCTCCTGAGGAGTCCGATACATAAAACATGTGTTCATGGAAATGTAAGACATGTTATTTGGTCTTTAAGTGTGCCAAAGTGCAGTGCCACGCCTCTTCCCACAGCATTCTTCTATCTCACGTCACTGTATTTCGCTCTGTGGAATTCAAACGCGTAATATTCTGTAATAGGTGCCATCAAACTATATTCAGGACAGTGGAAAATAAAATGTCCTGTGGTGCCTCTCCTGCTCCCAGTCGGTCTGCTACGAAGCAAGCTGGGATAATTTTAATTCCCCTCCTGTTTTGCCATCTGCCTCCATAAAGTCATTTTTTCAATTTTGAATTAAGTACCATTAACATATGTGAATATAATCTACATTTTCATATAAGAGAAAGGTTGGCCTTCAGTTTTAAAGAATATAACACCAGATCTAATTTTGTGCCTAGTTTTATGTATGTAATTGATTTTCTACTTTATTTTGACTATTACTAGTTAGTATCTTTCATTACAGGGTGAAAGCAGTAATTGTTTCATAACTTAAATTCTACTGTTGACATATAAACAAATATAAATTCTGTAATAATTGCCTTTTTTTTGGAAGACGAAATGCTAGTAATCATAAAGTATCTTTTTGGTTACATTCGAAAAGATGTTTGCGAAGCCAGCCCTTAATTAATTCCGAAGTTTTGTCAAAAGTATTGTTTGCATAACTATGTGTGTTAATTTCATGATTTAAACAAATAATTCAGCCTAACACTTGCAGTAGAAGAAACTGTTAAAAAGATGCAATTTTTCAATGTATTCAGTTAATTTAATGAGTTAAGATTTAATTGTAATTTGTGTAAATTTAACTTTGAACAATGTGTAGTTTCAGCACCTAGAGGACACAGAGGCTGGAAGATCCTGTTCCATTGGATTCTCAATGGGTCGGCCTATGGATTCCAGCCCAGAAAAACGATTCCAGGGCAGAAAAACAGTAGGCAGTGCGCACCAGCGAAATGGAGGTCAGCCGGATGAGGGTACCACACTGCGACACCGTTCAAGAGGATCTCCGAGTCGGGGGGAGGACACGACTGCCTTTGTTTGATTTCATAAGCCTTTGCAATTGGCACATGGCAAGTCTTCACAGGAGTATTCCTTTTGTCCTGCTACACATAGAAGGTGATTTTGCTGCCAAAGGTGAAGATCTAGTGGCTTGTTCCACAGTTAGTGTCTTACTTGGCAATTTTACAACTGCAGTGCTGAATTTGAGGTCACAAGTCTGCGTACAGAGGAGGAGACAGGCAACCGCCCTTGTGAGCATCTGTACCACAAGAAACACATTTGGAGGTGTTTCGGCTGGACATGTGAGTGTGGTTGTAACGTTGACACTGACAGCAATGCATTGGGTTTGGAATTTACAGTTGGAACGTGACTTCAGAGCCTGCTTTGATCTTTGCTGGAAGCACTACTCTATCACATGTTGGAAAAAGAATTCATATAGGCACTATGGTTATATTCATTACCCAATCGACTGCAAAGATGTCCTGATCAGAGAGGTAAGTCTGGATTTCTCCCTCGGTCAGACCATCGAGCAATCTATTGTAAATAACAACACATGAAGAATTCAGCATTTGACGGGCCTTGACATGAACATGATAGCTGTGGAGGAGCAAAGCAGCAGGTGTTGTGCCTAAGGATCACAATTAGTCTCCAAAAGCAAAGTGCCATTACGTAAATAAGACCAAGGTTTCACAGCACCTGCAATTCAATCAGCACCTTTCGTAGCTAACGACTGACCTCCTTCAGTACAGTATGCCACAAGGAAATGAGATGCTTCTGGGAGATTCTTTGAGTCTTTAGTCTCATTCTGTTTACGTTTAGTAAATGTAGACTGAGATGGTGATTGACTCATTGCAAGAAAATCCTCCACGATTGCTAGTGTCTTCAATGACACGCTTTTTCCAACTGAGGGCCCTCCCCCCCAGATGGGGCGGCTCACTCGTCTTATGTAATTGTTCATACCTCAGGTCACATCTCACGAACTCCTGGCAGAAGGACCAATTGGCAAATTTGGGAAGGAAACAGCTCAGATAATCGCCACTCACTGGGCCTGGCCTGTACGGGTGGTACATGTGAACTGTGTATGACAACCCGGGGCTAGGAATTACACGTTACCCAGTCGCCAGTTACACATCAAATGTGTGGGCCGACCTTCAGGAGTGTACAGGGATGAAAAGAAACAAACATGATCTTCAATAGGAGGGGAGGATGGGGGGTGGGGGCTTGGGGGTGGGGGAAGAAGGCAGTTGAACTGTTGTGATGTCAGGCTACTGAAACTTCAGAACACATTTCCAAAAATATCCCAGACATGTTCTCCAAGGGAGGGGGAAAAAGAATAGCAGGAGCATAGAGATGCAGCACGGAAATGGATAAGGTGATGCAAAGGCTGGGGCCCCATGGCAGCAAAGCATGTACTCACAAAAAGAAAAGGTTTGGATGTGTTTGGGCTATTCATAAATACATTTGTGTCATCAGCAAACATCCACCTCCAGTGTCCTGTGTAACTCATTTACACGCAACAAGAAGGGCAGGTCAAAAACAAAACTTTTGAGACACTGTATTTAATGTAACCCCATTCAGAGCTTAGTCTCATTCATATCATATCATATCATATCATACCATACCATAAGTTGACTTCGCCATCAGCCTCCTATTAAGATAACACTGTCCCTAGTAAAATTTCCTGATCTACAAAACTGATGGCTTTACAAGATGACAGAAAACACTAACTGAGTAATATTTCTTCTTCAGTTGTATCAGAATTGACTTCTTGAGATGAAATATCACTTTCCCCACAAGAGGAACCTTTAAGGAAGCAAAACTGATCTGTTTAATCCCAGACATGCTAACTGTGTTGGTTAAGTGACATTCTACCTGACCAACAACTACACTTATTGTGTTAGAACCAAAATGAACACCAACAAGAGTAAGTGCAACGAGAGTGTCTAAAGAAGTGAATCCTCTCACCACACCTTTACAAAGTATCAAAACTGCAGATCGCCAAACACCGACCTGCACTTTGGTAGCAACTGCGCGCGTGTATGCACCGTGCTCGAGAGCCTTGGCAATGCCCTTCTCCGTCAGCTGTGACAACTGCGCCTGCACTTCCTCCTCGGACCAGCCGTTGGAACGCGCCAGCTCCACCGCAGTCACCGGGTTCGGAAACGAAGATTCCAGCAGTTCTTTGATGCGTTCTTCTGTGAGCGGAGCGACGGCACCCAGTGTGCTCTCATCTGCAGATACTAAAGTTGGAAAATATCTATGATTTGTGAGAGCACCAATAAGATGACACAGAATTTTGGTTAAATAACTTCTCCGGCAAAAATTATCATTGTCAGCAAACTGATTAACACACAAAGGGGATTTCCTTGCAACCACATTGTGGTTTAACTTTCTACAATGGACTGAATACTTATTAATTGAAAAAATAAAACAATTCTTACAAAATGGTGAAATAAAAACTTAAATTGTGTATTTGTTAAACCTTTTTGGAAAGATACAATTGTGTAATTTGTAATAAAAGTTAACAACAGCACACATTATTTCACAACACAGGAACCACAAATCTACAACTAAGGTAACACAAGATACTTGTTAAGTATAGCGTCATTCAGCTACATTTAAAAATCATTTACTAAAAGCATTAATTCAACAACACAAAACAAGTATTTTGGCTTTTTTAAAAGGTATCTTTCTTTTTCTTTTTAAAATCTTCTGCTTTATAAAGTTACAGTCTGCAGTACATATGAAGGTCATGTTTTACAATTTATCCAGGTGCAAAAACCTGAACTACAAGATTTTAAACAGAAACAAATGTGTTGTTAAGGATTTAAATATCTCTGCACTGGCAGTGTTTGTAAAAGATTACAGTTATTTGATAACTTAGTGGGCACATACAGTTGTACGATTTAAAAAAAGTGTGATACATTCCTTTATTAAAGCAGCATGTTTTATTTTCCAACTGAAGACATACAGTAAGCATAAGTATGCAAAAGTCATACTGTCACTTCCGGATTCCCATCCAACAGACGCGCAACACAACTGGGTAATAATCTTTCAAGGCAAAACAGATTAAGAGAAGAGACATACTCAGAGAATAAGGCTCTGCTTACTGATGACATTGTTAGATGAGAGAAAGTATTGTTTAAGGTTCAATAACAAGTATATTGTTTCCGTTCAGTGAGTTTTGTTTATTTCAAATTAGTTTTCGGCTTACTGGGCCACCTTTGGGAAACAATTGACTAGCATCTGTTCTTAATGGAAGAATCCATAAGCTAGAAAGTTTTTTCTTTGAATAACTGTAGTGGGATTACGACAGATGTTCTACTTTGTGTGAAAAATGTCAGGATGCTTTAAATGTAAATAAATGTAAGTTAAGGCAAATTGCTAGGAAAAACATTCCTATAACACTGAGACTACTAGCAAAGGTCTTAGCATATGGAATAAGTTCTCAGGTATGGGAGTGGCTCAAATCCTTTAAGCAGCAGAAACTAGTACGTCGTCCTGGACTGTAAGTGTTTATCGGAGGCAAAGGTAATGTCAGGAGTGGCTACAATAAGTGTATTAGGACCGTTACTTTTCAGTTTAAATGTGGAAAAATATATGGTAATGCAGACGAGTACGAAAAACAATCTGTAATGATCGAATACAGTATTAGCGATGTGCTGTTTGACACAGTCGTGTCAAATATCTAGGCATAATGCATCAAAGTGACATGAAATGGAACAAGGCCAGCTGTAAGGAGAGAACTGCCAACTTTGGTGAATTGGGAGAATATACTGAGACCACATACAGAACACTAGTGTGACCTATTCTTGAGTACTGCTTCAGTATTTGCAATCCCCAGCAGGTCAGATGCAAGGAAAACTGCAAAGCAATTCAGGGACATGCTGGAAGATTTGTTACCAGTAGAACTGAACAGCATGTGTGAATTACGAAAATATTCGGTGAACTCAAATGTGAAGGAGACATTCTTTTTGTGAAGCACTACTGGGAAAGGTTAGAGATCCAGCATTTACAACAGACTGCATTATACTGCCATCAAAATTCATCACAGCTGACGACCATGAAGACGAGAAACGAGACATAAGGCCTTGTACGAAGAAACCAAGGCAGCCACTACCGTGCACAGTGCAAATGGCTGTTCACTGGCAGATTTCTGGATACGTGAAGTGGATAAACTTACGATACTGCACACACAATTCCAATGTGACACATTCTCGAGTACTGCTCGAATGATTGGGATCTCTATAACATTAACTTAAAGAAAGGCATCAAAGCAATTCAGCAGCAAGCTGCTCGATTTATCACTGGCTAGTTCTATAGGTACGGCAATATTCAACAAATGCTCTGTGCACTTAGAAGGGAAGAAGACTTACCTTTTCACAAAAAAAAGCTATTGAGGAAGTTTAGAGAACCAACCTTTGCAACAGAACCAGAATAATTGTACTGTCTTCAATGTTTACCTCCTGTAAGGGCTGTAATTACAAAATAAGGGAGATTATGGCTCATACTGAGGCAAGCACACTAAATTTTCCACTCACTCTCCTTGTGAGTTGAGCACCTTCTGGCAGGCACACAGGTGTAGACAACTGCTTCAGAGATGCCAATTTTTACCACACCTATGTGGGTCTGCAAATTATCTCTCAACTAATGCGTTTGATGTGTCAATATTAAAGACATTTTCCATTTCTATGTCAGAAGTGCAAAATGGTTAAGCAGGGATGACTAGAGGACAAATGTAAGGATGTAGAGGCTTATCTCAGCAGGGGTAAGATAGATACTGCATACAGGAAAATTAAAGAGACCTTTGGAGAAAAGAGAACCACTTGTATGAATATCAAGAGCTCAGATGGAAACCCAGTTCTAAGCAAAGAAGAGAAAGGAGAAAGGTGGAAGGAGTATATAGAGGGTCTATACAAGGGCAATGTACTTGAGGACAACATTATGGAAATGGAAGAGGATGTAGATGAAGATGAAATGGGAGATACAATACTGCGTGAAGAGTTTGACAGAGCACTGAAAGACCTGAGTCGAAACAAGGCCCCGGGAGTAGACAACATTCCATTCGAACTACTGACGCCCTTGGGAGAGCCAGTACTGACAAAACTCTACCATCTGGTGAGCAAGATGTATGAGACAGGCGAAATACCCTCAGACTTCAAGAAGAATAGAATAATTCCAATCCCAAAGAAAGCAGGTGCTGACAGGTGTGAAAATTACCGAACAATCAGTTTAATAAGTCACGGATGCAAAATACTAACGCGAATTCTTTACAGACGAATGGAAAAACTGGTAGAAGCCGACCTCAGGGAAGATCAGTTTGGATTCCATAGAAATATTGGAACACGTGAGGCAATACTGACTTTACGACTTATCTTAAAAGAAAGATTAAGGAAAGGCAAACCTACGTTTGTAGCATTTGTAGACTTAGAGAAAGCTTTTCACAATGTTGACTGGAATACTCTCTTTCAAATTCTGAAGGTGGCAGAGGTAAAATACAGGGAACGAAAGGCTATTTACAATTTGTACAGAAGCCAGATGGCAGTTATAAGAGTCGAGGGGCATGAAAGGGAAGCAGTGTTGGGAAGGGAGTGAGACAGGGTTATAGCCTATCCCCAATGTTATTCAATCTGTATACTGAGCAAGCAGTGAAGGAAACAAAAGAAAAATTCGGAGTAGGTATTAAAATCCATGGAGAAGAAATAAAAACTTTGAGGTTCGCCGATGACATTGCAATTCTGTCAGAGACAGCTTAGAAGAGCAGTTGAACGGAATGGATAGTGTCTTGAAAGGAGGATATAAGATGAACATCAACAAAAGCAAAACGAGGATAATGGAATGTAGTCGAATTAAGTCGGGTGATGCTGAGGGAATTAGATTAGGAAATGAGACACTTAAAGTAGTAAAGGAGTTTTGCTATTTGGGGAGCAAAATAACTGATGGCCGAAGCAGAGAGGATATAAAATGTAGACTGGCAATTGCAAGGAAAGAGTTTCTGAAGAAGAGAAATTTGTTAACATCGAGTATAGATTTAAGTGTCAGGAAGTCATTTCTGAAAGTATTTGTATGGAGCGTAGCCATGTATGGAAGTGAAACATGGACAATAACTAGTTTGGACAAGAAGAGAAGTTTTCTAAATGTGGTGCTACAGAAAATGCTGAAGATTAGATGGGTAGATCACATAACTAATGAGGAGGTATTGAATAGAATTGGAGAGAAGAGGAGTTTGTGGCACAACTTGACTAGAAGAAGGGATCGGTTGGTAGGACATGTTCTGAGGCATCAAGGAATCACCAATTTAGTACTGGAGGGCAGCGTGAAGGGTGACCAAGAGATGAATACACTAAGCAGATTCAGAAGGATGTAGGCTGCAGAAGGTACTGGGAGATGATGAAGCTTGCACAGGATAGAGTAGCATGGAGAGCTGCATCAAACCAGTCTCAGGACTGAAGACAACAACAACAACAACAACAACAACAACACATGTCATCAATATTCTTCCTGTAGCTACCCAATCAATGCTGACAATCTTCACATTGTGAGGTTTGCTGAGGAACAATGCACTGTCCCGGAAGCAGAATTTGCTTACCATGCAGCCAGATGTGCTTGCTCCACCTATAAATAATTTTCTCTCTTGGTTACATGCTTTCCAGTTTTCATTTTCACAGGTAAGACTCTGGAACAGTCCTCAAGCAGGATTTGTAAATTTCTCAGTTCCCTTTCCTGTCTCTTCAGATATCCTCTATTTTTCTAATCTTATTTTCGATTTTCTTACTGTGTGTGAAAAGTAAGTTCTACTCCACTCCATATATTGAGCAATAAATCACCTATTGCGACCCTCATCCTTCCCTAGAATTGCCAGAGGGCTTTTCCTTTGTAATTTTAATACTTCTTATTGGGTTAATTTTCTGGAGGTGTTTTCCCATCTTCTACCGTTTTCGTCCAAGTTTTCCTGCATGGTGATTACACAACAAATTTCTTATTAAATTTCTTAGTATCAATATTTTCAATTCTGTCTGCAGATTCCAGAAACTAAAAAAATATCTTTTACTATAATGGGTTAAGGCATTTAATAATATTAATAATAAACTGACTCGAGTTCATTATTTTTTATGTCAAATAAGTTAAAAAAAAAAAAAAAAAAAAAAAAAAAAAAAAAAAAAAAATTATACACCCTTCACCTAATTAACGTACATCAAGAAAACTTGAAATTTTAATCACTGAACCAGAAACTAGTCATGGGGTGGCCTCAGACTTAAATGCCAGTAATTATTTAATATAGTTCTCTGGAGTTAAACTTATTTGAAACAAACTATTATGAAACTGTTCTCCAAGGCCAAGGTAACCATTTACTGGAATATTAAGATTCAACTATAGTCTTTTCAACAGCATTTGCACTATGCCAGTGTACATTTCCAGCAGATAGGTTTTTATTATAAGTTTTCCATTTATTTCACCACCTCAGTTTTGCCATGAAGAACCTCCCACTATAGATGACATGGAATGCCCTTTTAGTTGTCACTGTACTATCCGACTTATTGTTGTGAAGAACTGACAAGAAGGGTTTGCTAGTTACCTGTTTTAAATTCTGTACTGAATACTGAAATTCTATGTGGAAGAGTTTAATATTAATATTATTTACAGATGTAGTAATTTATGTGTCTCTTTATCCAAGCACAGATTCTCTGTTTACTTCTACGAAAGTCGACAATAAATGAGGCAAACTAGCATGCCACAGACTATGTTATTGAGTGTTTTGTAGCAATGTGAACATCTAGCTGCTGAAGTCAGTATTTTAGAAATACTACAGGGACTTGCCATACAGAAAAAAAGTATTCCAACATTTATCTGTAGCATAACTTCTCCCAAGTAAAGGTCGAACCCCTCATTCCCGGAGCTAACATTGTTCTTGTTTCATTGTTTCATCCCTGAAATTATGTACTTGCATGAAAGATTATCCTACTCTAACACCACCTCCCCCGAAAAAGCACACACTTCTACATCAGGACTCTAACCTCACTTTAATTATTATTTTTCTTTTCCCCAAAATAAAAATAAGGGAAGAGCATACCAGAATGGAATTATCACTTAAATGGATGTTTGTATACTTATGGAAACTATGAAAATCACCATTTTCGCCTTAGTTGTGATCACACTCAAATTTATTGGTGCGTTCCAGACACAATATTCATTTTCAGACCATTAACTACAGCTGAGAGCTATGTCATTAGAGTGAAAATACACAAAAAACCATTTTAAAAGCTTCATTAGTGTATCCTTCTTGAATTTTTATTTCATATTTTTACCTGAATGAAGTACATCTTCATTACAAGTAATGGTTTGAAAATGAACTTGAGTCAAACTAGAAACCAGCAAATTTGAATGTAAATTCAAGTGTGACAGAAAATAAAAACAATGATGACAATTACAGTTGTTGATCCTTCCACCAAGGTCATGTTTGAATGCCATAAGCAAATCCAATTGTAATGTGATCTTTAATTCCCTTAAATTCCACTTAAGCAAGAAAATTACAACATGAACAGAACCAAGTGTCAGAGAAATACAAATACTCAAGAATGCCCAGTACTTAGAGGGAAGATGGAGGTCATGTTTTCACATGCATTCACAACACAGTTATGGCAAGCCCCTCACACTGTTTAAGTAGTTAGAATCAGTCCTGAAGCTACTGTTGAACCAGTTCAAACCTGACACAGGGCGTGTAGTCGGTCCTAGGGAGATGACCAACACCCCGTCTTGAGCTGAAAGCATAGCAGCAAAACCACGTGGTCAGTAGCACTGGCAAAACAATAACCACGGCCAACTGACTCGTGGCAAAAATCACTACCTGCATAAGTACGCTCTTCCCAACAAAACTTTTCTTCTTTTTTCCTTTTACCTGTCATAAGCGAAATTCAAAATTTCTAGTAGCAAGTGCAGAGTCCACATACAGACAAATAAAATTTCTTACACTTTAAGAAAAACTTCATCTTGTCTTTCAATGACAATACAATTAAATAATCTGCATCATGTTGGTAACGTTGAACATGTAAAAAAAGACTAATAAGCAGTGATAATGCTTTGAAAATTATTGCTTAGCTTGTATACTTAAGGTTATAAAACGCAGGAATGTGATACTACAGAACTACTCACCTCAGCTGATTGATGTGTGATTCACAAATCTACGGTACATTTCAGAAGAAAGATTTTATTAGTTTTCCAGCATGTATGCAAGCACACCATGGAATTTGAACATTTCTCCTCTAAAATATGATACTAGAGTCTTCACTGCTGACCTAGTCTGGTATAGCACCATTAGACTAATTTGAAGAAATGAGTCTCATTTAATCTTTCAGTTCCTATATCTTGTACCTGATACCTTGAAATTACAGCCTTAGGAGTATTTCCACTACCATGATAGAAGCAACAGGGGAGAAAAAACACATTCATATGTTAACAGTGGTATCCTGGAGTCAAGTAAGTTCCTCTTCACTGCAGTCCATACAACTTACATATGATTACTGGATACTACACGATTTCACGGTCAGGAAGGATCACTTGTAATTTTATGTATTTTCTTCCCTTACAGAATTCCAAAATTAATCTAAAGTATTTACAATCACATGACAAACCCCGAATTTCCACAAACAGTTAAAAAAATTTCTTTACAGTTTCAGCATGAAGTAGCAAATCACAATTTCAATTTCGGATGTCAGAAAACAACTGCATGATGTACCGGGAATGTGACAGAACCACTATCTAATGTTACACGTACCACAATACTTCCCCTGAACTTATCCACTGAAGCCAACAAGATACTACTTCATGTACTGTATTAACAATGTAAACTTACATACAGCTGGCAAGAACTGTAAATAATTTCAAAAATTAGGGCTATTCAAAAAGAAACAAGCCAGAGGCATAATTACAGAAACCAGTATCTGTATGTTGGAAGTATTGACCCTGACTGGTGAGGCACTTGTCCCACATTTCCTGCAGCATGGGACAACAGTGAATGTCCAGCATTACTCGCAAACTCACCAAATGATCAAATCAAAACAACCAGGAAATCTCACCTGTGGGGTCATTCTGCTCCATGACAATGCAAAGCCTCATATGGCCAACATAGTTGCGGCACTCCTGCAGAAATTCAAATGGAAGGCCCTCTGCCACCCTCCATACAGTCTGGACCTATCCCCCTGTGATTATGCCATTTTTGACCCCCTTAAAAAGGCTCTGAGGGGCAAACGATTCACCTCTGATGACGATGTCCAGCTGTATGTGCTGAACTGGTTAACATCACAGCCCCAGGAATTTTATGAGACAGACATTCACCGCTTTGTGTCACAGTGGGAAAAGTGCCTAAACAGCCAGGGTCAATACTTCTAACAAACAGGTACTGGCTGTAATTATGCCTCTGGCTCGTTTATTTTTGAACGCCCCTTATAAACAAATTAAAAAGAACCTTATGAAAGGCCTTTGCTGCTAGAGACGAATATTATGATATACATAATGAAAACAGGAAATTTTTCATATTTCTATTCACTGTGGTATATTATTTTGGGGCAAATCCTCATATCAGTACAAAGTTGCCTTTCACAAAATAAGGTTTTCTATGAAAAGCCCTTTGGACTAATTTATGAATATAATGATGAATAAGGATAAAAGAAGAAGGTGCTTAGAAGATTAGAGGAGGGGGGGGGGGGGGGGGGGCAGAGGGAGAGGGAGAACTATCCTGCATTTTTTGCATCAATTCTTATTGGCAGTGCTAACCCACTTTCCAATTATAGTGAAATAACCTACATTTTGTCAGATAACTGTTACACAGAATTTCTCAATAACAGACTGAAAAATTCAGAAACTCACAGGGTCTAGCTGAAGGCGGAGGTTGGTCAGATGTACCAAGCTGCTTTAGAGTGACTTCCACTTTCCGGATACCAGTAAATCCATGCTGCAGCAGTTTCATAACTTTCTTGATGAAACCAACATAATCTGAAATGAAATTAAAACTCCTGTAGTACCTTCATCACACAAAATGGAATCTCAAAAAGAAGCATTTATTTTTAATAACCCTTCCACTATTATTTTTACCATTCATTACAATAGAAACAGAATGCCTTATAATAGAACTCAAAACAATGGTTAAGTCCTAGATGGGATAACAGCAATATGGAAAGGATAGATTGCTAATCACCACACAGCAAGTGGCATCAAGTTGCAAACAGGCGCAATAGAAAAGACTGTTTAATTATTTAAGCTTCTGGACAAAGTACTACTTCCCAAGTCTCTCTCTCTCTCTCTCTCTCTCTCTCTCTCTCTCTCTCTCTCTCTCTCTCTCTCACACACACACACACACACACACACACACACACACACACACACACAGAGAGAGAGAGAGAGAGAGAGAGAGAGAGAGAGAGAGAGAGAGAGCCACTGTCTCAGAGAGCTGAGGCCTGACTAACAGCATCTGACACGAGCAGCAATCTGCTGAGATGGGTGAGGGTAAGGAGGAGACATTGTGAAGGGAGGGAGAGGGGCAGGGGGAGCAACAGGACAGTATACATAGGGGAAGTCGATATGCTGCATGCGGGAATATACAGAGATGTGCAGATCCAGGGTCTGTGCTGTGCTGTGCTGGTAAACATGCCTTCTATCCCACCAGCCTACCTACTACTAAGGTCTTTTCTCTTTCTTCTCTTTGCCCCCTCCCCTCAACCACCCCGAAGCACAGCCTGGCGACACTGCATCTGTGCAATCTTGACGGCTACTATAAAGAAAGGGATACTCAGTGTGATATCCAAACAAAATAGCTAACTCACATGACAAAATTAGAATTGTGTGGCCAGTCGTGAAGGAAGCGTCTGGTCAGCACCACAAGATTGACGATACAATGTCAGTTCGTAGTAAAAATATTTCTGTTACTGATAAGTCAGCTATATATACTGTATTTAACAACCACTTTCTGAGCATTGCTTGCGAATTAAATAAAAACTTAGTTTCTACTGTGAATCATATAACTCTCTTCGAAAATGGCTTTCCAAGACTGATGTCTGAAATACTTCTCTGTGATACTGACAAGGCGAAGATTGAGTCAATAATTAAGTCACTGAAGACTAAGAACTCTCATGGATATGATGGAGTACCTAGCAGAATATTAAAATATTGTGTTGCAATTGTTAGCCCTGTACTTAGCCATATTTGTAATTTTTCCTTGAAGAATGGTCAGTTTCCTGAATGATTAAAGTATTCAGTAGTAAAATCACTTTATAAAAAGGAAGAAAGGAATAATGCAGACAATTTTAGACCTGTTACTATGCCATCAGTTTTTGCTAAAGTTATTGAAAAGGCAGTGTGTGTAAGGAAAATTGATCATTTTATTTCACATAATTTGCTGTCAAATTTACAGTTCAGTTTTACAAGTGCTTTTACAACTGAAAACGCCATATTCTCTTCCCTCTTTCACGTACTGGATGGATTAAACAAAAGGTTTTGAATGCTTGACATCTTTTTTGATTTAACCAAGGCATGTCGTGGTATTGATCACAAAATACTGCTCCAGAAGTTGAACCATTATGGAATATGGGGAGTAGCTCACAGTTGGTTCGCCTCTTACTTTAGTAACAGACAGCAAAAGGTCATTATCCACAGTGTTGAGAATGGCTGTGATGTGGGGTCTGAGGGGGCATAGTCAAATGGCGGGGGAGGAGGGGACTGCCCCAGCGATCAGTGCTGGGGCAAGTCCTATTCTTTATTTACATAAATGATATGCTCTCTAGTATTACAAGTGATTGTAAAATATTTCTGTTTGCTGATGACACTAGCTTGGTAGCACAGGGCATAGTGTGCAACATTGGCATTGTTTCAAATAGTGCAGTTCAAGACATAAGTTCATGGCTTGTAGAAAATAAACTAACACTAAATCACAGATTCAGTTTTTACAGTTTCTAACACACATCTACAAAACCTGACGTTTTAATTTCCAGAATGGGCATATAAGTGAAAGTGAACAGTTCAAATTTCTGTGTGTTCAGGTACATAGTAAACTGTGTGGAAAGCCCACATTCAGGTTCTTGTTAAAAGACTAAATGATTCCATATTTACTATTAGAACAGTACCTAAAGTAAGTGATAGTTTGCCATGAATAGTAGTCTACATAGCTTATTTTCATTCGCTTATGATGTATGGTATTATATTTTGGGATAACTCTTCCCATTCTCAAAGGATATTTTTGGCTGAGAAACAGGCGGTTCAGACAGTAAGTGGTGTAAGATTGCGAGCCTCTTGTTGACCCCTGTTCATAAGTCCGGGTATTCTGACATTGGCCTCTTAAAATACATATTCTTTACAGTCGTTTCTTGTTAACAATATCAACTTATTCCCAAGAATTACCAGCTTTCACTCAGTTAATACTAGGCAGAAATCCAATCTGTATTTTGAGATTACTGTATACTACTACATCCATTTTCAACAAGCTACCACAAGAATTCGAAGATCTTAGCAGTAATCCATGCACTTTCAAATGAGAACTGAAAAGTTTCTTCATGGGTCACTCCATCTATTCTGTCGAGGAGTTCTTTCAAAAATTAAGCTGATTCCTGTGCGGTATTGTTTATTGTGTTTATATAAACTTATGGCTCTTCTTTTTTTTTGGGTTCATAAACATTTTATTTTATATGTTATTACTTTTATGTTGTAATGTCATGTACGGACACATTCCAGGACTTTGGAGATTTGCTTCTCAATTTGGTCCTACAGAGCCTCGAATGTAAAATGCGATAGGAAGTTCTGGATAAAAATCTGGAGTGGACCCCACTCATGTAACGTAGCAAGGATGTGAAGTCGCCATGTGGTGTCACAAGCCTTTAAGGTATTGACATCAGGCAAAAGCTGTTCATTGTCAGACTCCGGGTAAACCAGATGATCAGCAGTAACTCATTATGTTTGAGCTCATAATATGTTCTAAGATTCTACAACAAACCAATGTCAAGGATATTGGATGGTAGTTTTGTGGATCACTTCTACTACCCTTCTTGTATACAGGTGTGACCTGCACTTTTTCCCCCAAGAACTGGGGATGGTTTTTTGTTCAAGGGATGTATGGCAGATCATAGTTACAAGAGGGGCTAACTCAGCCAAAAATTCAGTATAGAACCTGTTAGGGATTCCATTGGGCCCCGGGGCTTTGTTAAATTTTAACAATTTCTGCTGTTTCTCAACACTACTGACACTAATACTTATTTCACTCTGCTTTCCAGTGGTACGAGGATTAAATTGGGGCAATTGTCCTTGATTTTCCTTAGTAAAGGAATATTTGACAACTGAGTTAAGCACTTCAGCTTTTGCTTTGCTACCTTCAATTTCAGTTCCTGTCTCGTTCACTAGGGACTACGCACTAACTATAGTGCCACTAACATCCTTTACTTATGACTAGATTTTCTTTGGGTTCTGTGAAAGATCATTTGCAAATATTCGGCTACTATAGTCATTGAAGCCAACACACATTGCTCTCTTCACAGCCAAACATGTTTCATTCAGCATCTCTCTACCTGCAGCCCTGTGCTATCTGCAGTAATCTCTGTTTCTTTACAGTGATTATATGCCACAGAGGTTCGCATCTATCATGAATTTTCTACAGCATACATATCAGTACAGTGAGCCAATAATTATTTTAAACTTGAGCCATAGTTTAGATTAGATTAGATTATATTTACTTTCATTCCAATTGATCCATAGTGAGGAGGTCCTCCTGGATGTGGAACATGTCAGAAAAACAACAATACACGACAAATATTTACAACTAAAACAAATAAGCTAATGTACCATTCCACAGGTCCCAAGTGGAATGATCGTCATTTTTAATGAACACTAAGAGTCATTTTACAAATACTAATGCACTGAATTAAAAATAAAAAAGTTTTTTATTTATTTATAAGGTAATAAACATGTAATACAACTACTGTAATACTTATTTACAATGAACACATTACTGCACTGAAATGGTGCAGAAGTTAGATTATACTCACACACACACACACACACACACACACACACACACACACACACAAATTTTCAGTGAACACATTACTGCACTGAAATTGTGCAGAAGTTATGTTGTACTTATATACAAATCAGCTGGTTTTACTAAGAAATTCATCAATGGAGTAGAAGGAGTTGGCCACCAATAAATCCTTTAGGCTTCTCTTAAACTGAATTTCATTGGTTGTTAAGCTTTTTATGGCTGCTGGCAAGTTATTGAAAATGTGTGTTCCTGAATAATGCACACCTTTTTGTACAAGACTAAGTGACTTTAAATCCTTGTGAAGATTATTTTTATTTCTAGTATTGATTCCATGAATTGAGCTGTTGGTTTGAAAAAGTGATATATTTTTAATGACAAATTTCATTAAGGAATAAATATATTGGGAAGCTGTAGTTAGTATCCCTAGTTCCCTAAACAGGCTTCTGCAGGATGTTCTTGAGTTCA
Organism: Schistocerca cancellata; assembly: GCF_023864275.1. NCBI lineage: Eukaryota > Metazoa > Arthropoda > Insecta > Orthoptera > Acrididae > Schistocerca > Schistocerca cancellata. The sequence continues at coordinate 121,180,839 of NC_064637.1, read as the reverse complement.
CACCACATATAATTCTTACTGCACGTTTTTGTGCCCGGAAAACTTTAGCTTGGCTTGATGAATTACCCCAAAAAATAATCCCATATGACATTATGGAATGAAAGTAAGCATAGTATGCCAGCTTCTTCATTTTTATATCCCCTACGTCTGACAAAATTCGCATTGCAAACAGAGATTTGTTAAGACGCTTCAGCAGTTCTGTGGTGTGCTCCTCCCAGTTGAATTTATTATCAAGCTGTAATCCCAAGAATTTAACACTGTCCACTTCTTCTATCTTCTTGTCATCGTATGTTAGACATATACTCTTGGGACACCCCTTACAAGTTCTGAACTGCATGTAGTGTGTTTTTTTCAAAGTTTAGTGACAAAGAATTGGCTAGGAACCAGTGATTAATGTCCACAAATATTTTATTGGCTGATCTTTCTAAGACTACACTTGATTTGCTATTTATTGCAATGTTTGTATCATCGGCAAACAAAACAAACTTGGCATCTGGTAATGTTACTGATGAAAGGTCATTGATATACACAAGAAAAAGTAAGGGCCCCAAAATGGAACCTTGTGGGACCCCACATGTAATTAGTTCCCAGTTGGATGATGCCTGATAGCTTGATACATGTCTCTTTCCTAATAACACCCTTTGTTTCCTGCCAGAGATATAGATTTGAACCATTTTGCAGCGTTTCCTGTTACACTATAATATTCTAGTTTACTTAAAAGGATATTGTGATTTAAACAGTCAAATGCCTTTGACAGATCACAAAACATACCAGTTGCCTGCAATTTTTTGTCTAATGAATTAAGCACATTTTCACTGTAAGTGAAGATAGCCTTCTCAATATCAGAACCTTTTAGAAATCCAAACTGTGACTTTGACAGTATGTTATTTGAGATAAGATGGTTATAAAGACGACTGTACATTACTTTTTCGAAAATTTTTGAGAATGCTGGTAACAGTGAAATTGGACGGAAATTTGATGCTATTTCTTTATCTCCCTTCTTAAACAGTGGCTTAACTTCAGCATATTTTAGCCATTCAGGAAATATTCCACTGATAAACGACTGGTTACACAGATAGCTTAATATGTTACTTAGCTCAGAATCACATTCTTTAATTAACTTTGTTGATATTTCATCATACCCACTAGATGTTTTTGATTTTAAAGATTTTATGATGGACATTATTTCTGTTGGGGTAGTGAGGGTCAAATTCATATTATGGAAGTTACTTGAAATGTCTGGTCTAAGGTAATCCATAGCAGCATCTACCGAACCTGACAACCCCATCTTTTCAGTAACAGTTATAAAATGTTTGTTAAAAAGTTCTGCAACACTATACACATCTGTCACCAATGTATCATTTACTCTTAATGCTATTTGTTCCTCTTCATGTCTGGTTCTACCGGTCTCCTCCTTCACTATATCCCATATTGTCTTTATTTTGTTCCTCTACATACTCTGCCCTGTGCCGGAAGTTTCAAATTCCTCAGTGAGATATGACACTACTGATTTTTTATCTAGTTTACTGGACATACATGTCTTTCTGCTTGTTTTAGTTGTCCTTTGTACTTTGGTAACTATTGTTGTCACAACCGCATCATGGTGACTGACACAAGTTTCGACGTGGGTATCCTCAAAGAGGTTAGGTCTATTTGTTGCCATTAGATCCAATATATAATCATACTGAGTGGGGGTTCCAAACTATCTGTTCTAGGTAGTTTTCAGAGGATATCTTCTCAAGCCCACCAATAACAAAAGCTGTAATTTTCCCAATTAATTGTTTGATTATTTAAGTCTCCACCAATGATTGCAGTATGACTGGGGAACTTAGATACAAGTGAACTGAGGTTCTCTAAAGTTTTCAGTTAGAGCAAGAGATGATTCTGGTGGGTGATAGAAGGATCCAATTATCATTTTATGCCCATCCCTGATACTGAGCCTTGCCCAAACACACATGCAGCTTCAATTTCTGCCTCAATGGATTTGGGTTTCTTGTCTACTGTGACAAATACACCACTCCCATTTCCCATAGTTCCTGTTCCTTTATCACCTGGCCCTATTTGTCACTGCTGACACAAGTTCACTCTACACTAATGCCCATGGCACTGCTGCTATTGAACAATACTTTTCCCACAGCCCAAGTAACTCCAAACCTATAACCTCCTTCCTTGTCACCATAATGAACTATATATTTACCCACAACTACTTCTCCCTTGAAGGCATCTCCTGCAAATTAATCCATGATATTGCAATTGGTACCCTCACAGTACCATTCTATGCTAACCTATTCAGGGGTGAACCACATAGAATCCCAAACCTCTCAACTGGTTCACATTCACTGCTGACATCTACATCTACATCTACATCTACATCCATACTCCGCAAGCCACCTGACGGTGTGTGGCGGAGGGTACCTTCAGTACCTCTATCGGTTCTCCCTTCTATTCCAGTCTCGTATTGTTCGTGGAAAGAAGGATTGTCGGTATGCCTCTGTGTGGGCTCTAATCTCTCTGATTTTATCCTCATGGTCTCTTCGCGAGATATACGTAGGAGGGAGCAATATACTGCTTGACTCTTCGGTGAAGGTATGTTCTCGAAACTTTGACAAAAGCCCGTACCGAGCTATTGAGCGTCTCTCCTGCAGAGTCTTCCACTGGAGTTTATCTATCATCTCCGTAACGCTTTCGCGATTACTAAATGATCCTGTAACGAAGCGCGCTGCTCTCCGTTGGATCTTATCTATGTCTTGTATCAACCCTATCTGGTACGGATCCCACACTGCTGAGCAGTATTCAAGCAGTGGGCGAACAAGCGTACTGTAACCTACTTCCTTTGTTTTCGGATTGCATTTCCTTAGGATTCTTCCAATGAATCTCAGTCTGGCATCTGCTTTACCGACAATCAACATTATATGATCATTCCATTTTAAATCACTCCTAATGCGTACTCCCAGATAATTTATGGTATTAACTGCTTCCAGTTGCTGACCTGCTATTTTGTAGCTAAATGATAAAGGATCTATCTTTCTGTGTATCCGCAGCACATTACACTTGTCTACATTGAGATTCAGTTGCCATTCCCTGCACCATGCGTCAATTCGCTGCAGATCCTCCTGCATTTCAGTACAATTTTCCATTGTTACAACCTCTCGATACACCACAGCATCATCTGCAAAAAGCCTCAGTGAACTTCCGATGTCATCCACCAGGTCATTTATGTATATTGTGAACAGCAACGGTCCTATGACACTCCCCTGCGGCACACCTGAAATTACTCTTACTTCGGAAGACTTCTCTCCATTGAGAATAACATGCTGCGTCCTGTTATCTAGGAACTCCTCAATCCAATCACACAATTGGTCTGATAGTCCATATGCTCTTACTTTGTTCAATAAACGACTGTGGGGAACTGTATCGAACGCCTTGCGGAAGTCAAGAAACACGGCATCTACCTGTGAACCCGTGTCTATGGCCCTCTGAGTCTCGTGGACGAATAGCGCGAGCTGGGTTTCACATGACCGTCTTTTTCGAAACCCATGCTGACTCCTACAGAGTAGATTTCTAGTCTCCAGAAAAGTCATTATACTCGAACACAATACGTGTGTCGTCTATTTCGATATCTACAATTTTGTCATCTGTGCGACAATCTAGAGAAGGAACTACAGTGCAATCTTCCTCTGTGAAACAACTTTGGAAAAAGACATTTAGTATCTCGGCCTTTAGTCTGTCATCCTCTGTTTCAGTACCATTTTGGTCACAGAGTGTCTGGACATTTTGTTTTGATCCACCTACCGCTTTGACATAAGACCAAAATTTCTTAGGATTTTCTGCCAAGTCAGTACATAGAACTTTACTTTCAAATTCATTGAACGCCTCTCGCATAGCTCTCTTCACACTACATTTCGCTTCGCGTAATTTTTGTTTGTCTGCAAGGCTTTGGCTATGTTTATGTTTGCTGTGAAGTTCCCTTTGCTTCCGCAGCAGTTTTCTAACTCGGTTGTTGAACCACGGTGGCTCTTTTCCATCTCTTACGATCTTGCTTGGCACATACTCATCTAACGCATATTGTACGATGGTTTTGAACTTTGTCCACTGATCCTCAACACTATCAGTACTTGAGACAAAACTTTTGTGTTGAGCCAACAGGTACTCTGAAATCTGCTTTTTGTCACTTTTTCTAAACAGAAAAATCTTCCTACCCTTTTTAATATTCCTATTTACGGCTGAAATCATCGATGCCGTAACCGCTTTATGATCACTGATTCCCTGTTCTGCGTTAACTTTTTCAAATAGTTCGGGTCTGTTTGTCACCAGAAGGTCTAATATGTTATCGCCACGAGTCGGTTCTCTGTTTAACTGCTCAAGGTAGTTTTCAGATAAAGCACTTAAAAAAATTTCACTGGATTCTTTGTCCCTGCCACCCGTTATGAACGTCTGAGTCTCCCAGTCTATATCCGGCAAATTAAAATCTCCACCCAGAACTATAACATGGTGGGGAAATCTACTCGAAATATTTTCCAAATTATCCTTCAGGTGCTCAGCCACAACAGCTGCTGAGCGAGGGGGCCTATAGAGACATCCAATTACCATGTCTGAGCCTGCTTTAACCGCGACCTTCACCCAAATCATTTCACATTTCGGATCTCCGTCAATTTCCCTCGATACTATTGCACTTCTTACCGCTATAAACACGCCTCCCCCTTCACTGTTCAGCCTGTCTCTGCGGTATACATTCCAATCTGAGTTTAGGATTTCGTTACTGTTTACGTCTGGTTTCAGCCAACTTTCTGTCCCTAGTACTATATGGGCGTTGTGATCGTTTATTAATGAGAGCAGTTCTGGGACCTTTCTATAGACGCTCCTGCAGTTTATTATTAGCACATTAATATTGTTATTCCCTGTTGCAGTTTGCCTACTCCTATCTTGCCACGTCTCAGGAGGCATCTTGTCGGGCCTAGGGAGGGGATTCTCTAACCTAAAAAACCCCCATGTGCACTCCACACGTACTCCGCTACCCTTGTAGCCGCTTCCGGCGTGTAGTGCACGCCTGACCTATTCAGGGGGACCCTACATTTCTCCACCCGATAGCGGAGGTCGAGAAATTTGCACCCCAGACCTCCGCAGAATCGTCTGAGCCTCTGGTTTAAGCCTTCCACTCGGCTCCAAACCAGAGGACCGCGATCGGTTCTGGGAACGATACTACAAATAGTTAGCTCTGATTCCACCCCGCGAGCGAGGCTTTCCGCCTTCACCAATTCCGCCAACCGCCTGTACGAACTGAGGATGACCTCTGAACCCAGACGGCAGGAGTCATTGGTGCCGACATGAGCAACAATTTGCAGTCAGGTGCACCCAGTGCTCTCTATCTTCATGATCTGGACTGAGGGCGAGGACACCCTATCCGCATCCTCCAGAACCTCAACATCTCCTCCTCCATTCACTTCAACTGGTCCTCCTCATCCCATCAAGCCACCTTCTTCCATGCTGATCTCCATCTCAAGGGTGGCTACATGGGTACCTCTACCAACATCACATCAAACTTACCAACCACTAACAATACATCCACTTTGACAGCGGCTACCAATTCCACACCAAGAAATCCCTCCCATACAACCTAGCATCTGTCGTGAGGAGCAGTCCTCTCCTCCAAATATGCTGATTGTTTCACTGGACCCCATGCAGACCGAAATAATCCTTCACATCTTGTCTAGAATCAGATCTACCTTGTCTCCTCAGTCACCTTTTGTCCCCCACATACTCCATGTCCAGACACAAATGGGAACTTGTCATGATTCAGTGCCACTCTGGACTCTAGCAACTGTATCATATTCTCTGCCAGGCTTTCAACACCTTCTCTTGTACCCTGAAATGAGAAATATCCTCTGCACTACCCTCCTCATTCCTCCTACAATGATGTTCCACTGTCCAACTAATCGAGGCAATATCCTTGCCTTACCCTATTCCATCCATGCTCCCAACCCCTTGCCCATGGCCCATATCCCTGCAATAGACCTAGATGGAAGACCTATTCCATGCATCCTCCAACTACCAATTACTCTCTTTCTGTTATTTCCATCGCAGGGAGGGCTACATGTGAAAGCAGCAATGTCGTCTACCAACTTCGCTGCAAACACTGTGTGGCATTCAATATGGCCACGAGCAATAACAAGCTGGCTTTCAGCACGAATGACCACTGACAGACCATGGCTAAGAGACAACTGAACCACCCAGCTGCCGAGCACGCCACCCGACAGGATCTGTTCAACTTCGACAACTGTTCCACAACAGTAGCTTTTCTGAAATGTGAAAGTGTCAATTCTCCCTGCAACATACCATCTTCCCTGTAGTGCCCCTGGCCTCAACTTTCCTTCACCTGCCTATCCCCTCCCTGTTCCCACTCTAGCCTCACACATGTTCTGTCCTCCCCCACCCCTCCCCCTCACCTTTCTCCTCCTCTGATTCTCTCCTTTCCCCTTACGCCCCACAGCACAGCTTCACACTGCTACAACTAGCAGACTTGAACTGTCCCCTGAACTCTCCCACAGTCACACTATCATCTTCCTTCTCACCCCTACCCCCTATCCCTCTTGTTTCCTGCCCCACCCCTCTTCTGTAGTCCAATTTCCCATCTCAGCAAGGTTACCTGCTCACCTGCAATGCAGTCTCCGACCTCAGTGACTACATGTATGAGCTTACTTTTGTTTATGTCGATGGAATACGAGTGATAACTTAATAATATACACCACTATTTTTCAATGCGCTTGTCTGCCATTCAAAATCTCTGCTAAGTTGTGAGCAGGAATCTATCTTTTCCTACTGTTGTTATTTCATTCCAGCTTTTCCATTATATATTACTGGCCTTTTACCCACAACTTTGCCCACATAAGCATATGACACATTTATCGTACAAATCTTCTCCACCTTGCTTTCTCTTTCCATCTCCTCCTCCCCTTCTCTCCGTCCAGGTTCTCCCCCTTCTTTTTCTAGCCACCCACACCCCTCTCCATCTTCATCTGCATCCTACACCTCCCCATCCTCTCTTCTCTTACTACCTTCCTCCCCCACCTCTCACTCTCCATATCCCACTTCCTTCCCTCTCACTGCTCTTTTCCACCTTCCCCTCTCTTTGCTCGTCCATTCCTGCCTCCCCCCCTTCAACCATATCCTCCTGGTCCCTCTCTCTGCCTGCCTTCTCTTCTACCCCCTCTCCGTCCGCCTCCTCGTCCCCCTCTCCCCGTCCATCTCCTCCTCCCCCTCTCCCCGTCCATCTCCTCCTCCCCCTCTCTCCCTGTCCACCTGCCCCCCCCCCCTGTCTCTGCTCAGCTGTGCCCATTTGCACATATACCTATTGGAATGCATTCTGACAACTGCCAGGCATGCAGGGCAACCTAGATGACAGGCACTGTCAATCCTTTTTCACCCCACCCACATGGGAGCCAGGTTGTCACAGTATGTTTTTCATATAACAAATGATGTGTGTGCCAAATTTTGTTGGAATCAATACGATGGCTTAGGTTGTGGTATGTGAACGACATTATCTTCCTTATGCAAGTTATTTAGAACAGGGCAATTTTACACAGGTGGATGTGTACGAACTGTGGAGGTAACGCTCAAAAATTAAAAGTATTATCCAAGAATAGGAAATTCATAGTATCAATAACTGATACCAAAGGATAACAAGATATTTGGCAAATAGGTTCACATAGTGAATTCCATCTTTACACATGATTTGCTGGTGGCAATGTTTAAAGTTAAGCCACATCAGTGTGACTGCAAACAGAACTGTTACTATAATAAGAACTTAGGAAACAGGAAACTGTGAGTAGGAACCCATCAGGGTATTGATATGTCACAACCTAGCTCCCAATTAGGTCATCGGTCAAAGCAGAATGGCACTATTGGAAACATCAGTGTGCCTATGGACTCCATCCTAATAAAAATGCCTGTAACACTGAACTTTTTCAGACTATTAAACAGAATAGCTACCCCTGGGAAATTCTTGTGGGCTGACCAGCTCCCTGAAGAACAGCTGAGCCACAGACGGACGCTCCGCCGCTGGCAGCTCCTCTGCGAACCAATAGTGCAGCGTACGGCTCTCGCGTGTATGGCTGCCTGTCTGGGCATTCACGAGGAACACCCTGAACTCCAGGGACAGCTGTGCTGGGCTATCATCCGCATCTGAAATTAACCAATGTCTACTTAATTGAAATGAACAACAAGGAAGTGTAACATGCAATCACACTTTATTCATTTACACACTTATTTCACATGACAAGATTATGGCATCAATAATAATATCAAGTGATGAAAAGCAGAGACCATGTGCACCTTTGTAGATTTCATAAAGGCATAAACTCTACAGATACATCGCCTCTGATCCAAGAACTGAAAGAAAGGTGCCTCAACAAGAAGACAGTGAACATTATCAAACACACACACTAAGAAACACCAAATCCAAAATTAAAATCACAGGAGAGTTATCAGAGTCCTTTGAGATTAGAACAAGGGTGAGACAAGGCAATGTTATTTCTGCACTATTGTTCAATATTCTATCATGCAAAGCCGTCAGGGAATGGAAAAAAAAAAAAAAAAAAAACTGATGATACAGGGACTTTATTAACCAGTATAGGAAGGAAAACGGAATGACTGGATACTGGCTGTCTCGCATTCACTGATGCACTGGTAATATTCCCAAGTAACTCTAAACTGCGTTAAAGCAAATCTAGAGCCTGAAAGGGAAGGTTGAAAAGGTCGAACAAAACTGGCATATGTGACAAATCAAAAATATGCACCAAAAAAGATCATGATGAAAGGAACAGACAAAGAAGCTAACAAACAGTGAAATCTAGAGATGATTAGTCCATTCTGGAAGACTGGAAACACCTACAGTAAATCATCCTTGTCGCAGAACATAGAAGTACGACATCATAACTGTCATCACGCCAGAAATCTTACGTGCATCAGGCACATTGGCCATGGACCAGAAAGGTGCCTAGAAAATACTGAATACCACAGATTGTGGAGTAGACAAGAGATTCAACAGACGTTTGGCATCACATACATCACCATGAAGAAAGATTAACTGAAATTTTATGGGCATAACAAGAGCATGGCAAACACTTGACAACAAACCAGAGCTTTGAGTACACAGAAAACATCAGGAACATGAACTGATTTACCGACATCACAATAGACCTGAAGGACGTTAATATGGCACACTCAGACTTATAAGACAAACATACATTTAACCACAAGGTATTCAAATGGAAAGTGAGCCAAGAGGTCAAGAAATTTGAGATAGGAAATAAATGGACAGAAGAAAGTGCAGAGAGAGAAGACAAAAGAAATGTGATGCCTGAGAATCTCTCTCATCAAATAGATACTTTATGTGGTTCTCTGGCAGCCCATACATTAGCAATTCACCACCACCACCACCACCACCACCACCACCACCACCATTAGGTTGTGCTCAGGAGCATGCATCTTCCGTGACCTGCGTGGCAAGCACGGGTCCCCAAGCTGGGTCTGGCATTGCTTCCACTTACTTGTGCCACACTCCTCACTTTCATCTATCCTATCTGACCTCTCTTGGTCAACCCTTGTTCTTTTCTGACCCCAAGGGCATAATGTATGGAAGCCTAGTGTGTCTTTCATTTTAAACCCTTTAATGGCCCTTGTCTTTCTTAGGCCGATTTCTTCAACTCTCAAAGTATCGGACCCATTCTATTTTTTATGTCTTCAAAATTTCATGCTGTCATCTTTCATCCTTCATCATCACCTTTCTGAATAACATTCAGAATTTTAATTCAAGGATTTATCTTCACACCAAGATGGCACCTTAGACAGTTGAACATGAACAGTCTTTTGAAGAATAATTCCACCGACTGCAACCATAGATAGCTGGAAGACAGCATTCGGATTCGGTGGGCTGTCATTCAGAAGATAATGATGGATCGGAGTGTCTAGAAACTCAAGTCAGTACAAACCGAAAAATATCAAAGGATTAAACTTAAACAAATCTCATTCTTCTCGACACACAATGTTAACTCCTTGTGCCAAGCTGGAAAATTAAAAATTGTCACTGATATAATGTAGAAACACAAAATTGTAATCATGATTCTTCCAGAAATCAGAAACAGTGATACGGACCCTATGGAATCAGAAGGATACTAACTTTATAAAGGAATCCCTGGAAAAAGAGTCACGAAAAATTGTCCACAATTTGGCAATGGATTTCTTACAGATCTCAAAATTATCGACTATCACAGAATTCACATCTCAGTGCCCCAGACTTGCAACTCTAACTCTGAAATACGCAAATAAGACATACACAATTACCAATGCACATGCTCCCACCAATCAGAACAATAATACTCTGAAGAACACAGAAGAAACAGAGAAATTTTGGAATGCCCTGGATCGAGTCTTAATCAACATTCCTCCATCAAATATAGAAATTCTCCTTGGGGACTTCAATTCTCAAGTGGGGCAAGATAGAAGATACAGAGAGAGCATTGGAAAATGGCCTGCACATAACTGATCAACAAAAATGGTCAAAGGTTAATTGAAACTTCTAATAACCTTAACCTGGTCTCAAAATCAACACCTTTTAAAAGTAATCGTCTCAATATTAAAAACCTGGAAACACCCTGATTTCCAAAAGGGCGAATGGTAACTGGACCATGAATGCATGGATAAATTTCACCATCGTGAAATCTACAGTGTCAAAGTTTTAAGGGGGTGAAGATTGGTTGGTTTGTTTGTTAAAAGAGGGGGGGGGGGGGGGGGGGGGGGGGAAAGGGAGAGACCAAACTGCAAGGTCACTGGACCCTCGTTCCCAGTAGAATAATTACACAACGGAAAGAAGAAAAGAATGGAGACTTACAGCACAATAACGAGAATGGGAGAACCAAAAGAACGACAGAAGGACAACCAACACTACCGTGGACAAAACAGGAAAAGAAAACAACAGAGAGAAGCAAGAAACAGGTAGAAGGGGTATAAATAAGAGAGCAGATGACTGTGGCTGACCGACCACGACAATAAACAGGAAAATCCAGCCACTCTGTGACACATTAACACATCCACCCTACAAGCATTAGAGTGGAGAACACAAAGGGACAAAGGACATGCAATAAAACTTATATAGAATGATAAAATCCACCGTCACATATAAAACGTAAAACTAAATTAGCCAATGAAGTGTTGTCAGCTAAAATTACTGGCAACGAGTCCGGTAACTGAAGAGTCCATTGCAGGGCAGCCAAAGCAGGACAGCTCACCAAGATATGGGTCACTGTCAGCCGGGCGCCACACCGAAACTGAGACGGGTCCTCACAGCCCAGGATGTAGCCGTGTGTCACCCAAGCGTTGCCAATGCAGAGCCGGCAGAGAACCAGAGTCCCTTCGAGAGGCCCGCATGGAGGACCACTACACAGTCTTAGTCTCCTTAATGGCACACAGTTTGTTGTGCGTGCTGAGGTTATCCCACAAAACCTTGTGCTGTAGTACTGAATGCAGGTCAGTTGCAGAGAATCTGATCTCCATAAGCGGTTTCCATGTAGCCTGTTTGGCCAGCCTGTCGGCAAGTTTGTTGCCTGGGATTTCGACATGACCTGGGGAATGACCGGACCGTTCCAGGGCGTAGATGGACTCCTGGATGGTAGCTACAAAAGGGTGATGAGGGTAGCACTGGCCAATAGCGTTTAGGCTGCTCAAGGAGTCAGTACACAGAAGAAACTACTCCCCTGCACATGAACGGATGTGCTCAAGAGCACGACATATAGCCACCAGCTCGGCAATGAAAACACTGAAGCCATCAGGCAAGGAATGCTGCTCAATATATCCTCCGTGGACATACGCAAAACTGACATTAGCGTCAGTCATTGAGCCGCGGTATAAACCACTTTGTGGCCTCTGTACATTTCAAGAATTGAGAGCAAGTGGCAGCAGAGAGCTGCAGGGTTAATCGAGTCCTTATGGCCATGTGAAAGGTCCAGGCGAAGCTGCGACCTAAGTGTACACCATGGAGGTGTAGGTGAATGGACTTCAAGTATAGTTGGTAAAGCAAGGATTCCAGTTCGGAAAGAAGGGATCGGACACAAACTGTAATTGGAAGACCTGACCTGGGCCGCTGATGCGGGAGATGAACCACTGTGGGTAGGAAAAAGATGGCGATGGTGATTCGGATACGCAGGACAACTAAGAACTAGTGCAACGTACCTGGCCAGCAGTTGGGCATGCCTAACGTGCAATGGAGGGACACTGGCCTCCACAATGACGCTGGTCACTGGACTCGTCCCAAAAGCTCATGTAGCTAGGGGAACAGCAAAGTGGTGCACTATGTCGAGTAAACGCAATGCCAAGGGCGCTGCCGAACCATAAACCGGACTCCCATAGTCAAGGCGGGATTCAACAAGAGCTCTGTAGAGCTGCAGCCGAGTAGAGCAATCTGCACCCCAGTTGGTGTTGCTCAGGCGCGGAGGGCATTGAGGTGCTGCCAGCACTTCCACTTAAGCTGACGAAGGTGAGGAAGGCAATTGGGCGTCGAAAACCAGTCCTAAGAATCAATAAGTCTCCACTACAGTGAGTGGATTGTCATTAAGGTAAAGTTCTGGTCCTGGATGAACGGTACGACACTGACAGAAGTGCATAACACACGACTTTGCTCAGCAACACCAGAATTGGAGGGGCAATACAAAATGCAGAAGTCGTCTGTGTACAGAGAAGGTGAGACGGACGGCCCTACAGCTGCTGCTAGACCATTAATGGCCACTAAGATAGAGACACATTTAATACGGAGCCCTGCGGGACCCCATTCTCCTGGATATGGGGGGAACTATGGGAGGCACCTACTTCGACACGGAAAATACAAAGCGACAGGAAATTTGGATAAAAATCAGGAGCGGGCCTCGGAGACCCCACACGTATAATGTGGCAATGATATTATGTCACCAGGTGGTGTCACGCGCTTTTCGTAAATCAAAAAAGACGGCAATCAGGTGTTGGCAGGATGTGGAACCAATACGCCACGTGACTCCAGGACTCAACACAACCGCCAACACATCATACGTTCCAGCAGCTTACAAAGAATGCTGGTAAGGCTGTTGGACCGATAGCTATCCACATCAAGCGGGTTTTTACTGGGTTTGCGCACCGGAATGATGGTGCTCTCCCGCCATTGCAATGTAAAGACGCAATCGCACCAGATCCAGTTGAAGATGACGAGGACATGTCGCATGTAGTCAGATGAGAGATGCTTAATCATCTGACTGTGGATCAGCTCTGGCCCAGGAGCTGTGTCAGGGCAATGTGCAACGGCACAGAGGAGCTCCCATTCTGTAAATGGGGCGTTATAGGATTCACTGTGATGTGTAGTGAACGAGAGGACTTTCCCTTCATTCCACTGCTTGAGAGCACAAAAGGCTGGAGGGTAATTCTCTGACACAGAGGCTTGAGCATAGTGCTCAGCGAAGTGCTCGGCAATTGCGTTTGTGTCGGTCGATAACACGCCATTTATTTTAACACCGGGAACACCTGTTGGCGTCTGGTACCTGAAAACACGTTTGATCTTTGTCCAGACTCGGGAAGGTGACGTATTGCACCCAATGATCGAGACGTATCTCTCCCAACACTCTTACTTCTGTCGTTTGATAAGCTGGCGAACGAGGGCATGGAGCCATTTAAAGGCTATAATGCGCTCCAGGGAAGGGTGCCGCTTATGCCACTGTAGAGCTCGCCGACACTCCTTAATTGCTTCAGCGACTTCCAGTGACCACCAAGGGACTGCCTTTCACTGGGGGCACCCTAAAGAGCGAGGGATCGTGTTTTCTGCCACAGAAACGATTGTTTTAGTCCCAGTCCATCTTGTTTAAAGCCCATCTGGGCAGGCAACTGTGGGCCTGATGAGAGGACAGTGACAGTAAGATGGGGAAGAAGTCACTACCACACAGGTCGTCATGTGCTCTCCAATGGAAGCTACCATGAGCCACACTGAAATGTTTAGCAGCCCCAGTATTTAAGAGGCAAAGGTCGAACTGAGACAGTAAAGTTTTGACATATCTCTCTCGGTCAGTAAGCGTGGTGCTATCCCATAAAGGCTTAGGGCATTAAAATCTCCCAAAAGTAGGAAAGGTTTAGGGAGTTGATCAACAGGATACTGCACCATCTGGAGGAAGATATACATTGCAGACAGTTATTTCCTGCGTCGTCCTTATTCTGACAGCCACAGCTTCAAGAGAGGTTTGAAGGGGCACAGTTTCACTACAGACCGAGTTTAGGACATAAGCACAAACTCCACCTGACACTCTATTATAGTCGCTACAGTTCCTGTAGTATCCCTTACAGCCGTGGAGAGCTGGGATCCGCATTGCTTGGAACCAGGTTTCCTGGAGGGCAATGCAGATAGCAGGTGTAAAGCTTAACAGCTGCCGTAGCTCAGCCAGGCGGTGGAAAAAACTGCCATAATTACACTGGAGGTGTGTCTGTGGATCCGGCGAGATCTAGGTCCTCAGTGGACACCAAAATCTCCACCTCATCCGCAGATGCAGAGCTTGTAGGTGTGGATGCCACCGCAATTCCCTTGGTCCTGGCAACCTCCTTTTTGGATTTTTCTCGCTGCTCCTTGGGTTTCCCTGGCTGGGAGGACTTCACTGATTCAGTCTCTGGGACTGAGGATCAGCGTGAAGCCCTACGACCAGCTGCTTTTGGGCTCGTCAGCCACTGGAAGGTGTCATCTTAACCACTAGCAGAAATCTGGGAAGGGAGTGACCCAAGGGACCCCCTTCTAGAGGAGTAAAGAAAACTTACACTTCTCTGGCTCAGAAGTGGGGTCTGATAGCCCTGATGATCAGAGGGTGTTGCTCCCAAAGTAGGAGCAACAGGGAGAGAAGTGCCCTCCAGCATCAAGAAGGCAGGTGTAGTTTTCTGGTTCCAGCGGCGTAAGATGAGGTCACAGCCACAGAATGCAGGTGCTCAAATTTCATCTTACCCTCAGTTGGTCCAGTGTCTTATATTCCATGATTTTCCTCTCTTTCTGTAAAATCCAGCAGTTTGGCAAGCAAGGTGAATGATGCTCTCCACAGCTGACACAGATAGGAGGCAGGGCACATGGACTATTAGGATGTGATGGGCATCTGCAATCTTGGCATGTGAAACTGGAAGTACAGCGGGAAGACATATGACTGAACTTCCAGCACTTAAAGCATTGCATCGGGGGAGGGATATATGGCTTGACGCCACAGCGGTAGACCATCACCTTGACCTTCTCGGGCAATGTGTTACCCTCGAAAGCCAAGATGAAGGCACCAGTGGCAACCTGATTATCCCTCAGATCCCGAGGGACACGCCGGATGAAATTAACACCTCACCACTCTAAATTGGCACGCAGCTTGTCATCACACTGCAAAAGAAGGTCCTGGTGGAATATAATACCCTGGACCATATTTAAGCTCTTACGGGGTGTGATGGTAACAGAAACATTCCCCAACTTGTCACAAGCGAGTAATGCCTGTGACTGGGCAGAGGATGCCATTTTTATCAAGACTAACCCAGAGCGCATTTTGGACAAGTCTTGCACCTCCCCAAGCTTGTCCTGCAAATGCTCCACAGTACCGGGGCGAATAGGCTTCACTGCCATCCTTAGCGTGGCGTTCCTCCCATGGTGTGGCCAGGGAGGGGAATGATTTGGGGCATATTTCTTAGCACTGAAGTTACACTTTGCCCGCTTAGAGACTGCTGGCAGCGGACCACCAGCAAGAGAGGACGTACTACGCTTCATGGTGTGTCATCCGCGCTGATGCCACCCACTCCGACCAGGGGCCCTCCCCACGGGCGCCACCCAGCCTCAGCAAGGGCCACCTGGCAGGGTGGCCATTGCCGGGAGTCCCAATGCCCCAGGGAGATAGGCATCTACTCCATGGCATATGTGGGGAGTTAACAGTGTAGACATCAGCAGAGCGATCCCATTGTTGTCAGGGGGCTACGACCAACAGGGTACATGGCAGCCCCACCACAACGGACTGGCTACCGTGCTAGCTACAAGGTGCAAAGAATTCCATGGTCCACGTCAGCAAAGAAAATTACACTGCATAGTGGGTGGAGGAAAATGCACCCAGGAAGGTGTCCTGGCTCAATAGATGGAGGATGAGCGGGACTACAATACCACAACGACGAAGTGGGCTAAAGATTTCAATGCACGATGGACACTATGCACCATGTAAGGCGCACTTCTGCAATTGGCTTGCTCGTCAGGAAAATTTTGGAAAATGGAGGTCAAACCCTACGGGGGACCATCACATAAAGGCCAAAGGTGTGAGACTCCTTTTAGTCGCCTCTTATGACAGGCAGGAATACCTCGGGCCTATTCTAAATCCCAGGCCATATGGGGAGGGGGGGGGGGGGAGGAGGAGGTTGAAGTCTCAGGGTCATGTTGTGAAGATCAAAATAAAATTAACACCAATGGTAAAGAAAAGATCTCAGAAAAAAACTAGAAGAAAATTTGACACAACTATCTTAACAAAAAATGAGAAGTACACAAGGAAATCAGGTGAAGGATCTGTCAACTATAATATGCTAGAAGAATTAACCACCAAATCAGAATCCATAGCAGAAGAGTTGGCTCCAATACATCCCAGGAAGATGTGACCAGCCATTAGAAAGAAGACACCAAGCTTTGATAAAGCATCAAGCCCAAAAGTCTTAAGACTCACATCTAGAACTAACTAAGTAAAGAAAGTCAACCCATAAAATCATCAGACAGACAAAACACAAACATCTCAAAAATATCCTAGAGAAAATAGAACTTCCAGAAGAAACAGTCAAGAGATTGTTACAAAACCTTTTGGAGATATCTTAAAATTGATGCCTAGAGATAAGTAAGGAAAGTTAGTGCATAGTAATCAAGAAAATGCAGAGATCTTTGCAGAGACTTTCAACAAACATTTAAATTGTGGTGACCCAATGGAAAAATATCGAGTACACAAAAGCTCCTATTTTAACCACCCCAGACCTAATAGATCCTGCAGCTATCAATGAGGTAGAGGTCACAATCCAGGAACAAAAAAATTACAAGGAATGTGGTGAAGACCATGTATTTGCAGAAATGTGGAAGAATGCTGGAAAACCTGCAGTCATAAATCTCCACTAACATCATATTGAAATGTGGATCACAGAGAAAATTCCAGAGCACTGGACGTTAGGAATAATCCATCCATTATTAAAAAAAGCAATATAACCAACCCTGATAATTACAGAGAAATAACCCTTCTGTTCTGCACATACAAAATTTTCTACCGCATAATTTACAATAGGATCAAAAACATTCTGGAACCACTACTTGAGAGACTGTCAAGGAGGATTTCAACCATACAGAAGCTGCTCAGCCAAAATTCTTAGCCTGAAACTAATAATGGAGTATTACAAGTATAGAAACTAACAGTTATTTATCTCATTCATAGATTTAAAAAAAAAGCATTTGATAGTGTTCATAGACCCACACTTCTAAAAATCCTTACATCATATGGCCTCCATCCCAAACTGGGAAGACTAATTCAGCTAACTTTAACTAATACAAATTCAAATGTCAAGTTTAGAGGAGAAATGTCAAAAGCTTTCACAATAAAAACAGGACTCAAGACAAGGTGATGGATTGTCCCTTTTGCTTTTTGATGTGGCCTTCAATTACATCATGACAATCTGGCAAAAAGAAAATCTATGCAAAATCAAAATTGGAGGAAAAACAGCAATAAGAGCAAACTGCCTTGGTTTGCTGCTGATTTAGCTCTCTTAGCCTTTGACATGTCCGTGCTCAGATCATAAGTCTCCAGAAAACTGCTTCAAAAATAGGATTACAAATATCTTTGGAGAAAACTGAAATCATGCCCATGAAACCTCTTTGCATAGATAAAATCCTCATAAAGCATCAAGCAATTAATATAGTTCTACAACTTAAATATCATGGAGAAAATATTTTGCACAACTTGGGTGAGAAAGCAACACAGATAAATAGAACCAATGAAAAAAGCACAATTTCTAACCTGGTCAACATATAATAAGAAATGCCTGTCAACAGACACTAAGATCCAACATTGCAAAACTGTAACTCTGCTGGAAGCAACTTATGCTTGTGTAACTCTGCTCCAAATTAAAAATGAATGAAGAAACAATCAACTTCTCAAACCTGAACGAAAAATTATCAGAATATGCATTGAATAAATAAATAAATAAATAAATAAATAAATAATAAAAACCACGTTGATGGAGTCTGGAGAATCCTCCCTAACAAAACTGTCTATTGTGAAATTGACCCAATCACCAGCACAATGAAGAAGAAAAGAATCTCTAATATTTCCTTCATGCCTTATGACTGCCTGATAACAGGATTTTAAAACAACTAGTGATGAGAAGTCTCAAAAAGAAGACAGGAAGACAGTGGGTCAAAGAAATTCAGCAAGATCTTGAAGCAGTCAGACTTAGAATTACTGATGCAGAGAACAAAAACAAAATTAACACTCTCCTTATGAATCTTAAATTTTCAGTGCAGAAGAGCGGTAGAGATTTCAGGCGAGTTAAGAAAATTGGGTTTGGAACGAATGCAAAAGTACTGGGCTGAGTGCAAGAAATAAGTAGTCCAATCTTCAAAGATAAAGTGAACATGGAATCACTCAAGTGGTCCAATGTGACCAACCAAGTTAATAATAATATTATTAGACTGGCCCTTAATTTCATAGCATTTTTCCATAAGTACAAAAAAACCGAGAGATACAGATAAAATAGAGTTTAATCATCAGTAATATATTCTCCTGCACTATTTACAATGGTCTGCCAATGCTGGGGTAACTTTTCGATTCCACAGCTATAGAAATCACATGGTTTTGAGGCGAAGCACTCATTGAGCCATGTCCAGAGCATATTTTCATCTAAAAATGAAGTTCCTTGAAGGTTGTTTGATAGAGAGCAGAAAAGGTGGAAATCAGAGTGCTATATCAGGAGAGCAACATAGGTGCAGAATGATTTCCCAACTCAATTGCTGTAGAGCGTTTTTTTTGTCAGTGTAGCAGAATGGGGGTCGACATTATGATGGGGTAGCGTCAGTACATGCTGTCTTCCTGGTCACTGTTCTTGTGTTGCATCTGCAAGATATATCAGTTATTGACAAGAAATGTCAGCGGTGATGGTTACACCCCAGGGAAGCAATTTGTAGTACACCACACCATTGCTGTTCCACCAGATGCGTGACATTATCTTTTGTGGAAGCGCACCGGTCTTTGTACACAGAGCTGCTGTTTCTTTGGGCTCAACCATTTCTTTCATTTCCTCATGTTAAGATAAAGACATTATTTCTTGTTACCAGTAACGATACAGGATAGGAATAGTTGGTGGCGTTCACAAGCCAACTGATGACGAGCAAGCAGAGATGTATCTATGGGCACCCACTGATTTCTGTGATTTTGGCTTGTGTAGCCATACACCCATTTTTTAACCTCCCCAATGTATGCAAGTTTTGCACAATGGTGGGATGATCACAGTTCATCACAGTGGTCAGTTCTAAAGTATGCTGATGTTGATCATTGTCAATTAACACAGTTAAATAATCATCATCCAACGCTGAAGGTATTCTTGCACATGGAGAGCTCCTAATGTCAAAATGATCCCCCTCAAAATGATAAAACTATTTTCTTGCCACGCTGTATCCAATGGAATTTACCCTATACATGGTACAAATGTTGCTAGCTGCCTCTGCTGCTGTCACCCCTCTATTGGACTTGAACACAACAATATGTTGGAAATGTTCCAATTTCTTGCACCCACAGCTCAACTCACTATCTCCAAATGACAATATTAAAGTCAAATTTGCAACAATGAGCTACAAATACAAAGTTACAATCGATAAATAATCCCATAGCAACCGAAATATCGACACGCAAAACAAAAACCTATGAACTTAATCACCAATCTATTATTATTATTATTAACTATTGCAAGGGAGGCAGCCATTGGAAGAAGAGAAGTACGAAATGGCACTTTAAGTGAAAAATAGCCAGAAATCAGCTCAGACTGAAACCGACAACAGGTAGCGTCTCAAAGTACAGCAAACAAAGAACAAACACAACAAAGCTGCAATCCAATCCAAGACTGACAGCCTGCACAATAAAGCATTACATGGGCAGTTTTTAGAAAAGACTGAAGGCAAAATAGATAAGGAGAAGACCTGGACTTGGCAGACCAACGGAACACCATAGAAAGAAACTGAAGGACTGATTTTTGTTGCATGTGAACAAGCCATCAGAACTGATGCCACCAAAACCAGAAGCGAGAAATCTGGCATGAGACAAACTGCAGACTCTGCAGAGAAGCTGTGATCCACCTCGAGCTGTTTCAGAAAGACTCATCAGACTGATTCCAAACAGAGGCACAATGCTGTGGTACAAATGATCCACTGTAACGTATACCAAAATGGTGTTGGCAAAGAACTGGTGGAGCCACAAGCCACAAATAGTTGCCAAAAACAAATATACCAAATTAATGTAGGACCTCTGACTTAGGAAGATTAACAGCTGTAATGCATAGGAAAAGAAAGCACGAATTATAGACATCATCACACTGGGTTCAACAAGAAACATTTATCAGATCCAGGAACTTCAAAATCAAACTAGACTATGGCATAAACCAGTGAAATTGGTCTCTTGGTACATTGGGACCAGTGCCAAGAGGTCTTAGTAGGCATGTGACACGCATTGTTCAACTAATGATAAAATACAAACACTAGCCCAGTGATCATATTTGCTGTGTTTAATGTTACAGCACTAATAAAAACAGTAGTAATAACAATAAAAATCATCAGCTTCTGAGGATACTGCAAGTAACCTGAAGTAGACACGACAGCATCCAACACTGTAATCCATGTCTAAAAATAAAGATAACAGTAATGAATATATCGTATTTCAGTCATGTTGGTTCTATTAACATGTTGTTACATTGTTTTGGGATTTTCATATTATGATTGTAGAGAAGGAATCACATACTATCAGAATAACAGAAATGTCTGGCAACAGTATAGACAGAATCAAATCTGGGGAAGTTTGAAAGACCTGGGAAGAGCAAGACTGAATAATATATAATGGGGTAAAGTTAGCAGATGAGACAAAGGGGGAGAAAATTTAGTACTCAGGAAGATTAGGAATGTGTTGACAATGTGACAATAATTCTTGTTTACATTTCCGTAAGTCACCTCAGGCAAATGCCAGGATTTTTCCTTCATCAAGGCCACAGTCAACCACCTGTCCTATCCTTATAAACCATACTTATATGTGAGGTGTGATCAAAAAGTAATGGAATTTTTTGTTTTCCTTCAAATATCTTTATTCATTCATCAATATCAATTTTTTACCATTAAAGTAGCCCCCTCACATATAATACACTTGTGTGAGTAGTTTTCCAATCTTTGAAGCACTTCTGGAACTCCCTTTTAATTAAGGCGTTCAGCTCCTTCAGCAATTCTGTTTTTATCTTATCAATGGTGGCAAAACAACATCCTTTCTTGGTCCTCTTCAGCTCCGGGAATAGAATCAATCACGTCCAGTGAATATGGTGGCTGAGCCAACATAACAGTTTCATTTTTTCCAAAAAATCATGAATAAGCATTGAGGTATGACAGGGAGCATTATCGTGATGCAATTTTCACGAGAGGTTTTTTTATCACAATGCAGACTGTTTTCTTCGTATTTCTTCATTTAAAGGCACATAACTTCCAGGTAGTAATACTCATTGATCGTATGACCATGAGGGAGGTACTCGTAATGCACTATCCCATTTCAATTGCAGAAAACAGTGAGAATACCTTCACATGTGATTGAAATTGGCATTTTTTTTTTGTTCGGTCTTAGCTCTTAAGGCAGTTTCCATTGGGACAACTGAGCCTCAATTTCGCTGGCATACCAGTATACCTGTGTTTCATCCACTGTTATAGGCTTCTTTAGAAGTACTGTACCAATGTCGACTTCATTCAGGAATCCCTGAGGATATCTATGTGACACTGTTTTTGGTCGAAATTCACAACTTCGGAACAAACTTTGATGATACACATTTCATGCCTAAACAATATGAAACAATTGTTTGACACATGCCAAAGGATATGCCAACATCATCAACAACCTCTCTCATGGTGATTCAATAATTTTCCAGAACCATTTTCTTTACTTCTTCGATACTGCTGTCTATAATTGGTGTACTAGGACATCCAGGGTGTTCGTCATCTTCAGCATCTTTTTCGCCCTCTTGGAACGTTTACAAGTGGTACAAACTCTTGTCTTACCCACAGTATTTTTCTTAAAAGCCACAGTTGTTTTGCAAGCAAAAATCACCGAGCACTTGAAAACATGTGTAACCTTCTCAACTGTCAACTAAATTAAATATTCAAAACTGCTGAAAAGACAAAAATACATCTGGAACATGTGCACCAACAAGATAACAAGAAATTTTGAAGCCCATGAAATTAAAAAATTCCCTTTACTTTTTGATAGCACCTTGTATTCTGTGGATACGAATGAATGTTTCTTAACTATTTATTTTCATTGTACTATGATGACAAATCCTTTATCGCTGAAAGACAATTGCTGTGAGAATGAATAAATAAATACACAGAAAATACTATTTCACTGCAGGACAGGAGGAAGACATTTGGGGTATAAAGAGAGGGAATCCACACCAGTGATAAAAAGTAAAGTTTTAGTCTCATGTTGAAAGCAACATTGTTTTGGATAATAAGCACATCACCGGATAATTTGTCTAGTTTCATTCTTGATATGGAAATCCATTCATTCATTTCACAAGTTGTGTTCTGTAAATCCCATCATGAAGGAGGGAAGGTAAAGGGCGAGATTTAATGCTGTACACAGGTAAAGCCACTATAATGGCTGTATCATATCTTGTATTCTATTTACGGACAAGGATAGGCGTTTCAGTTACAAGAAGAGGTAGTGACACACCAAGGACCAATAATCAATGAAGAAAACATAGCATGTGATTTGTCACATCATCTACCCTCTCATGTCGACTAACTCTGCACTGGAAAGACTTGACATGAGGATGTCTACAGACAATTATTCTCCCCACACGATTCATGAATGAAACATAGAAAGGGGAAAATAAAGTGGTGCCAGAAGCACCCTATGCCACACACCTTGCGGTAGCTTGTGGAATATGGGTGTAAATGTATGATAATCCCCTGACATTATCATACCCGTCAGTGACCCATCAGAGAGATTTACAACTGTCAATTTTTCATCACAAATTCTACCACAGCTCCTTTAGTCAAGCATAACTACTGAGTGAGCCAGCCAGTCTTATGAATATAGGTATATATTTGTGTCATATTATTCATGCGTTTGATACTTGCATTTAGGTCTTCAGTTTCTTTTGAAGGCTTTAAGACAGTGATGCTACCAGGGGAAAGAGCCACGCATGTAGCGGGAGGGTGTCACATCCAAAGTTGGGTCACTGAAGATCAACATCTGAGACCATCACCAAAGATGGGCATTGAAGAACAGCCACTGAAGAGATGCTGTAACACTGAGAAACTTTTACACAACATTCTCCCAAAGTGTCAGTTATGGATTAGATTAACTGAATTTTCCAAGAGCACTGACAGAATATGGCAATAATATCAGATAGGAAACACTTTCTTGGTCCGACTTCTCATGCTTTTCTGGTAAAACTTCTGACAAAATATTTTGCAGTGCATCAGGAAAGAAGCTGCTACTTGGTATTATGGATTAGATGTTCTATCAAGATAAATCTCTCATAACATACAGATCTTTGGAACAAATATTGTTTCCAATACTTAATGCCAGTTTAGTTTCTTTAACAGCTCTACGGCACTCTCACGCAGATCAAACAAACCTGTGATTATTCGTGCTGCCGTTCTGTAACGTTCAATATCCCCTGTTAGTTCTATTTGGTTGGGATCCCACACACTTTAGCAATATTCCAGAATCGACCTCACAAGTAATTTACAAGAAATCTTCTTTGTAGAATGATTGCAGTTCTCCAGTATTCTACCAATAAGCCAAAGTCTACCATCTGCTTTACCCATGACTGCACTTACATGATTATTCCATTTCATATACCTACAAAGTGTTGCACCTAGATATTTCTATGAGCTGGCCGAAACAAACTGTGATTCATTGATATTATGGTCATAGGATACAATTTTTTTTCCATTTTCTAAAGTGCACAACTTAACATTTCTGAACATTTTAAGCAAGCTGCTAATCTCTGCACTATTTTGAAATCTGATCAAGAGCTGAATGAATATTTATGCATCTTCTTTCAGACAGTACTTCATTACAGATAACTGCATGAAGTTTGAGGTTACTGTTAATATGGTTTCTAGTGCCATTAACATAAAACATAAACAGGAAGGCACTTAAAACTTCCGGGCTAAATGTATAAAACTCTACCCTGATATTTCATCTCCCGCCGTCTGAGACGAAACGTCACGGGGGAGTTTTATACATCGACCACGGCCTATCTGCCTGGAGTTTTAAGTAAAGACAATACCGGCAGTAAACGTCTACATTGTATGACGAACAGGAGGAGTCCCAACATTTCCCTGGGGGACACCCAAAGTTACTTCTACATCTGGTGACTGCTCTCCATCAAAGACAACATGCTGCGACCTCCCTATCAAAATGTCCTCAGTCCAGTCACTTGAAATCTCATACTTTTGACAATAAGCATAGGTGTGGTACTGAGTCAAATGTTTTTAGGAAATCAAGAAATACATGATCTACCTAACTGCCCTGATCCAAAGCGTTCAGTATTTCTGTATTTATGGCCATTCCTCCTCCTCTCCATATGCATAGGGGGAATAGGAAGAAACTTTAATAGGTGGTGGAACGGGAAGCACCCTCTTCCATTCACTTTACAGTGTTTTTCTCATTGTTACCTACATATTCTATCTTTTAACTAGGCTTACTTTGTTTTTCAATGCTGAGAAATAACTCTATATGAATGAATATGATTCTACTTAATTGATCACAGTCAATATACAGTCATACTTCACATACACTAAGATATTACTTTTTGGCAATGCATGTACATTAAGAAAATGTTTGATATTGTGAATTGGGTTGATTATAAAATACACTGACAGAAGGCTCAACTTAATGGTCTAGTTTAATTTAAAAATATTTTTTTAATTGCTCTTTAATGACACTGAAGTCCAGCAAGTCATATTAGCTGTCATCAAACAAGTGCATAATAACATCTGATTCCCATTCTTGTGCATGTAAAATATATCCTTGCAATACCCTTTCCATTTGAAGTTGTCATCCTATACCATTATAGGAGAACCTCAATGGGCTGAGAGGCAGAATGAGTGAACAATGGCTGATTAAAACTTGTGACAGCCTATGGTACTGTACTGAAAACTCTGATGGATTGTTGGCATTAGTTGCAAGAACTTTTGTTACAGATACTGAAGGCTAATGTTTGACTCTTAATTTAACATAGAGCAACGCCAGAAGAAAATATGAAATGAATGTGAATTAAAATCATGTTATAACGTACACCTAAACAACAGGAACGTTCAAGCTAGCATTCTTTGTTCATCTACCCCTACAATAAAACGTTTCATGTCACTAATTTTGATATTGCCAGGAGTACTTGATATTGGTAACATTTGTTTTCTTTCTGTTCTGAACATAGATACAGTATAGAACAAGTATTACATCTGCCTTTCATTAGTTTAAGTGTTAGTTAATATTTCCAGCTGTCAAAAGAGGCATGTACAACACTTTTACCAGCCGCTATTGTTGTCATTTTTCAACAAAAGCCAGTAAATTCAAACACCATTCTTCGTGGTTTACTTTTCTAACATAGGAACGTGTAAATACATGCTATGTACTTACCCTTTGCCAGTTCTTTATTAATTATGATTCCCTGGTGGTCACCACCAGCAACATGTATTTTGTCATTCTTGGTATCATCCAAAGGAACTGCCCTACGTTCAATCGCAAGGGTTGTTGAATCAGTAGTTTTGCATTTTGGCGTCATAACAATGTGATCTGCAGGTAAATACACCTTGCATTAGATTCATTCTGTTGACACTGTATCCACATTGCAAAATTCAAATACTCTGAATGTACTAGAGAGGCGATGAGTATCAAAAGAGGGAGTATTTCCACACTTTAAACTGATGACTTGCACACAATTTTAAATTACTTTCAATAACATGACATGTTACCTTTTCGTGCCAGCTCCATATTATCTTATAATGCTTCCTTCTCCCACTATTTACAGTTGCATATAGCACAATATCGTTCGTGCAACTGAAAACGCAAGAACTGTGACGTTCAGACCTCGTGAGTTAGTAAGCAAACTGCCAATGATTCATAACTGAAGTCACCACATGCGGCTATCCTCAAGATGTTCAATCGCTGCTGTAACGCTACAAAAATATAACCACACCTGCTATGACTTCATAGGCGTTGACAGATCGCAAGTGAACGTCATTTTTCACGTAAGGAAACTAGGTCACTCCTAGCGTGATTTTCTCTCGATGGTGCAGCAGTGTTACACATGTATTGCCAATATTCAGTGCAAATGAATGCCGTTATAATGAAATGTACTTAACGAATTGTCATTACGTTAAATGAGGCGGTTCAATTAGGAAGCACTGATTTATTGAATTAACTTCCCAGTTCCGTCTCCACGCTCTGTAACCAGGGACAGTGCTGCCCCTTCAGGATGCCAGTAAAACCAGCAGAAGCTCTATTTTAAAACAGGGTTTTATTTTGTACGTTTTGGACTATGCATAATATAGAAATTATTTACAAAAATATACCAAACATGATCATAAGTACTGTCAGAAACTCAGAATCCACATTTATCTGGTTGTAACTAGCTATTCCATTGAAATATTCCGCAGCCAAATAGTCCTGTCACTTGCTAGCATTTACGAGATAGATTTGCGTAATGGAACATCTAAGAATGGTCAGTTAAGAGAGCGAGATGACATTTCTACTATTGTATATTTCTGAATGATTCGCAGTTTTTGCTTTGACTAAGGCAAATTTCACAAACATCACAGTGTCTCGCACGTTTCATGTTCGTGCACATCCAGAGGGAAATGAAAATTACCGCAAATGCCCAAAATATATCTGTTTTTCCTAATACAAGTACTGTGATTGGTTGGCAGAAGTAGAAGCAAAACGTAGAAAATAGCGCCAAATTTATTTTGTACGACATACAATTTATTGTTTTCGTGGCTGCCGTAGAGACAATTCAGAGTAATACGCAGCCTTACAGGTGTATTTTTTTTATGGGTTGGTTTAAAACCGACTGTATTTCAGGAAGAATAATAAAATTTGTCATGTGGCAAGTGTAGGCTACTTTTTTGGTGTCCTTGCGTGGTAACCTCTATCTTCATTGGCTGTGTGTCAGGCGTCATTAGCCGGTAAGTAGCGTCAGTACTGAACCAATTTATCTATTACTATCAGTTGACCTACGAACTCAAGACATCCACAGAGGTCAGTGAATAAGTTCATCGTCTTATCTTAAAAAATAGCTTTTTGTAAGCGCTCTCTGTTGGGGGCTACCCGATAAAGGGTATCCACAATGCGTATGGTTGTATGCTGAGCTCAGATCAACAAGTGTCTAGTTTCGTCGTATAGGTAGGATTGCGGAGACGGGATTGCTGTTTTATATTTACTTGGTCTGTTGTTTTTAAGCAGTGAGACTTTACATATTAAGTATAGTACTGCCTGCTGTATAGGATGCCAATTAAGTCATGTAAATAGGTTGTTATGTAATACAAGATTTCGGTTCCTCGTGCAGGTTGTCGCACATAATTAATATCATTGCCAGGTCATCTTTATCCCAGACAATAACGTTAACTATAACGCGTGTTTTCTTGTCTGTTACAGGTGTTCAAGCGATTCATTTGAAATGGCAGCAGGTGGAAATTTAGGTAAATAATAAAATCATTTGATTATATAATGTAATTTTACTTTTCATATTTTCACTTTTTCATTTCATTTTTATGTTTCGTTATATTTGTGATAATGTTACTTAGCCTATTCAAGTCACTGTTATGAATGATACATACAACACCCAGTATACATCTATCTTATAGAGCAGGGGTTCCCAAAATTTTCCTCTGAGGAACACTATGACGAACCTTGGACTTCTGCGGAATACCTTGTTTATTTTCAAGGTTAATAACATAGAGAGAGAGAGAGAGAGAGAGAGAGAGAGAGAGAGATTAAAAACTTGTTTCATTCCATGAGTACTTCAATTTTAAATCTTCACTTATAAACCCAGAAATCATTATAAAATTAATTAGTTACGACATCGTCAAAATGTAGAGAAAAAGGCGATGCTATTAGTAGTTACTCGTGGAACACTTTTCACTTTACAGAGTTTGGGGAACCCTGTAGTAGAAGTATACAAACTAGTATACAATTACTTGTACATTACAATGTAAGGGAAAAGGGGGAGGGGTGCTGTACTCACAGAAAGTATTATAAGGTGCCAAGCAACGGACTTCATTGAACAGACTTAGCAGTATTAGGTCAGGAAAAATACAATATAGTTTTTCTCGAAGTCTACAGGTCGCCAACAAAAGTTTCATCTGGCAGTTAGGCAGGCTAACAACACTTCATAGAAATAATAGGAAAGTCTTTGTTGGTGGTGATTTCAACATAGATTTCATACTGATAGTGCTGGTAGAGGACACCTGGAGTTATAGCTTTGATTTGTTCCCCAGAGCACCCTTCTAAGGAAACGACCAACAGTAACTGATAATTTATTTCTAAATCCAACTGTCTTTCATGAAACAGATGAACCTCAGAGTAAATTGTTGCACTGAGCTTCGTGGTCAAATGGCAGCAATAAAGCATGCCCACCAGTCAGGTTGAATTATGAAGGGAAAAGTACTATTCCACGCAATCAGAATTTGACTTTGATAGGTTTAATTATGAAGGGAAAAGTACTATCCCACACAATCAGAATTTCTGACTTTGATACATTAATTGGAGAGGACTGTCTGTACAAATAATGGATGAGTGTTTATCCATTGTGCACAGTAGATCGGAAATTTATTTCCAAAAAATATTCTTAAATAACAGAATCCAGTTTGCCTTTATGAGGTGGTCAGACACAATTATAGGGGAACAAATTACTGTATCCTGGGAAGAAAATGATATTAAAGTACCTAATAGACACTGTGAAATGTTGTGTAAGTTAAAATTGTTGATCATTTAACTTGATGCTTCTTGTTCTTGAAAGTAACAAGAAACACGGGGACAAAAAATGGACCATCAAAAGTAGATCCATTAGATTTACTTTCAGTTAGATATGCTTCACATACTTCACTTGTAGGTATCAATTTTTCTGACTCATTTGTCAGAGAGCTCACAAAAATAATTGCTGCCTGGCTCTGATAGTATTTCAGTCAAATTATGGAAAATGTTTACTGACTTGGTTGTGGCCACCGTACTTTACTTATGTAATGAGTCAGGGAGTAGGCTGAGGTATGCAGTATTGTACACCCAAACTTAAGATGATACTGGTTATGGTGGCTGATGGGAACAACTGTAAATGGGGAAATATCTATCTGGTTGCTCCCATCAGCCGCCATGCCGAGTGTCATCTTAGTTTCCTCGTATAGTAGTAATATCAATTTATAAAAATGGAGTTAAGCAGCTAACCTTAATTGAATTGATAGTTTGAAGAAGGGAGCGAATCCAAGACCTCATTTTGTGTGGACATACAAAAAAGTTCTTCCAGTTCTTTTTTTTTTTTTTTTTTTTTTTTTTTTTTTTTTTTTTTAAATTTTAGCAAACATAAATATGATATTCTTTACATTAACTTTCTATCTCAGTACCTCAGAAAGATCAGTTGATCTTGACAGACGTGTCACAATATTAAAAACCGAGGATTTTGTCTCTATTTTGTACAGATTGTGAATTAGGCACTACAACTTCTTATTACATTGTCAGAAATAGCTATATTTGCACAAAACATTCACAATAGAACACACACATGAAATGTCTATACTACTCACAGGTTTTGAAAGCATTAGCTATGAAATTTATTCTGAAAATCATTACTGTCTTTCATGTTTATCATCCTCTGCAGTAGCTGTTGTTAGTCTCGTCAACATCTCCTCATGAAATGGTCTTTACTCATATGGAATGTGTATAACTATCTTCCATGTCTTGTACTGGAATGTTTCCATTGTAAACCACTGGAATGTGGTGCATTCTTGTTATTTTGCAGCAAGTGTTCTTTACCACATTATAAATGAACTCGGATGCGGTTAAATAACTTTTTGATAAAAAATATTTTAACTGTCTGTACTTGGTAATCAAAAATGAGGACATTTCTAGGGACTTTGTCGTTGTCAAACAAACATGCTTTTAAACCATCCAGAATAGTTACTGTATGAATAACTATTACACAGGTCTGCAAAAAAATATTTTTTGAAAGTTGTTTGAAATGTGATAACTGACTTTTATGTGCTTTTCAGCACTGATTTCAAAAATGCAATCTGTTTTTTTTTTTTTTTTTTTTTTTCCTATCAAGTCAGGTTTTCTCACAAAAAAAGGGAGTATTTTTGTGTATAACAACAAAATATAAACAATTTATCGCATTTGTTCCAACGTTATAAAATTTTATTTTATTTATAAATCATGTTCTAAACTAATTTTTCAGTATACTTCCATTTCTCTTTAAGCTCATAAGTCCTTATAAAAACACTTTCTCTTTCCGTCAAAGCTTCTTTTATTGCTTTTCTGGCTGTGGACTCGTTGAGGATCATCCCTTTTTATCATCCAGCAGTAGTCCACTATCGTGTTGACGTTCCATCTTCCTTGATATCTTCTTTCCATTTCTTTGATGTCTTGGTGGAATCTTTTGCCTTGCTCTTCACTTACATCGCCA
This sequence comes from Schistocerca cancellata, assembly GCF_023864275.1. Classification (NCBI taxonomy): domain Eukaryota; kingdom Metazoa; phylum Arthropoda; class Insecta; order Orthoptera; family Acrididae; genus Schistocerca; species Schistocerca cancellata. The sequence goes on along the minus strand of NC_064637.1, from coordinate 121,149,894 downwards.
AGGTTTGCAGGGAAGTAATCAAGATGTGAGGAGCATATTCTATTTTTAAACATGCCATAAGTCCAGGAACATCACTGCAAAATACCAGGTCATCTTTTGAGAGAAGAAAGATACAAACTCCTTTTCCCTTGATCGATACCAAGAAATCAATGTAACCGGAGCCAACACATGTTTATCTTTCGATCTAGATACTAAAACCTCTGCTGATTCTTTAGAAAGGCCTAGGTCTCCAACTAAGTCGTTCAGTTCAGATTGTGAGAATGGAATTGTGCCAGGATCACAGCAATCTCTGTGTTCTTCACTATCACCTTGCTGAGCCAATGGCTCGTGATCATTTATATCATCCAAAGAATCTGGAGGAGAGGGTATTGGTACTTCAGGTCAATGAGGAACAGAGCAAATGGCTGATTGAATGTTAGGGTAAGAAATATCCTTTTTGTTTCTCAGATTGAAACCTCGTACGTTGCAAGAACAAAAATAGCAGTCGTCACTATGATTTTTGTGCTCCCTCCAAACCATTGGTATTCCAAAACGTAAGGACTGCTTTTTACGTTGAAACCATTGCCTCAGTTCTTGAACACACACTGAACAAACTTTGTGTGGGGCCCAAGGCTTATCTTGATTGCCTAACTTTGTACCAAAATAGGTGAAATATGCTTTTTTTAAAAAATCGGAAATGTTTCTTTGTTGCTTTTTAACGGTATAGTTACCACATATGTAGCAGAAGCAATCTGTTGAGTTTATACATCCTCTGGTAGCCATTGTCCATTGTTCATAAAACAGCTTCACAACACAAGAAAACATTCACTACTTCAAAGCACTTGTAACAACAACACATGATCAGCACAGAGTGAAGAGGTACTGCGAACTGAAGGACAATAGCAGAAGCTCACTGGTTGGTGATTACAGCGGAAGGGGGAGCGCGACAGACAGGCACTGACATGAAAATACTGCTGGTTTCTCCTAATTACTCTTTATTTTACATATAGGCTATCTAGTATAAAAACAGCTAAATAACAGTTTATGTTGTTGTTGTTGTGGTCTTCAGTCCTGAGACTGGTTTGATGCAGCTCTCCATGCTACTCTATCCTGTGCAAGCTTCTTCATCTCCCAGTACCTACTGCAACGTACATCCTTCTGAATCTGCTTAGTGTATTCATCTCTTGGTCTCCCCCTACGATTTTTACCCTCCACGCTGCCCTCCAATACTAAATTGGTGATCCCTTGATGCCTCAGAACATGCACTGTTTATGGAGATCCTAAAAACCAAGATTCAAAATCACTAGAGTGCTGAAATATCGAAAAAAGCTAAAACTAGACAAACAGTTGGTGAAATAACTGTACGTGATGGAATTTTTTCACTATTTTTCCCGAAATCAGCATTGAAAACACTATAAAAATCACTTAATAAATTTGAAACAATTTTTGCCGCAGACCTACGTTATTCACTAATCTTTAATGAAGAATATCTAAACTTAGAAGTCAGGCATTAAGCACAAAATAATACTCGGATGCACTGTAAACATGAGGTTTTAAGCAACTGAACAGCAGACATGAACTCCAGGACAAACATGAAGCCTGGTTAAATTCCCTTCTTTCAGACTAAGAAATATTTCCAAGCCCGACTAAGCCAGCATATTAGTGCCTTTCATTCTATTTTTATAGCTCACAGCGTGCATCTATATGTCAAAAAAAGTTTGGTTCTTGTTCCCTCCTTCAAACTATAAGTTCAATTGATAGAATTATTTCCTTTTCAGTCATGTTCTAAATATTTGTTTAAGAAAGTTTATAACAGAATATTGAACTATTTTTTCCTATAGTTTGACTTCTGTGAAGGGAAAGAAATATGTGATCTACATCTGCATAAATACCCTGAAAACCACAAAAGTGCATGGCAAAGCTAGGGTTTTTCCCATTTGTTGCGTATGGAGCATGGGAAGCATGACTGCTTAAATGCCTCACTGTGTGCCTTAAATGCCTCACTCTGTGCCTTAATTAGTCTGTCATCTTAATGGTCACTATGGGAGTGATATGTAGGGGGGAGCAAGAATATCTTTAGATACCTCACTTAATACTAGTGCTCGAAACTTTGTAAGTAGGCTTTTGCGGAATAATTGGAATCTGTCTTTAGGAGATAAAGTTTTTCAGCATATCTGTGATGTGTCGTCTGGCTCGAACAAACCTGCTCTTCCTTCTATGTGTTAGAAGTTCCCTGTTATTCCTATTTGATACAGGTCCCATACACGCGGGCAGTATTCTAAGGTAGGATTTTCAAGTGATTTGTATGCAGATTCTTTTGCAGACAGACTAAATTTTCTAAATATCTCTCAAGCTCCCTCTACCCGGGAGTTCGCGGTTCTTTTGAGAGTTTGTGCGTAGTGCCCACGGGCTCCGAGCTGTTGCAGCCCGTTCATCCTTCTCAGGCTGCATTTCCTTCACTGTGCCCCTCCCTCCCCATCCTGGCTCCTTCCTCGCTGCCCTCCTCCTTTCTCTCTCTCTCGATGTTTTTATTTGTGTCATCCACATGATTGCCTGTATTCCTTCGATTTTGTTCCTTCCATGCTGTACCCCCCTCTGCCCTGCTAGGTCTCCAGCACAAGTAGCAAGTCTTTGTAGTGGGGCTGTTACGTACCCATCTGGCTGAGCTCCCTGACAACACAGTGATCGCACTACTGATACCTGAGCTGTTCCCTCCCCATGTATGCCAGGGAGTTGTTGCCTATCATCCTGAAGCATCGGAACTCCTGGCTATGCCAGCCCTGCCAGACAACCGTTGCTGTGGCTGTGCGGCGCCCACGGAGAGAGCCTCTGATCAAAGTGGGTGGTATCAGGGCGGATGCTTGGCACATGAAGTGTATCGAGCTGCAAAAATCTGACCGTTCTCAAACTGCCATCTCTTAGAATGATAGCGGAGCATTGAATGCTGGCTACACCCTGTGAGGAGGGCCAGGTTCACCGTCTTGGGGTGAAACACTTTACCTGCTACCTGGTCTGTACTGGGATGGATGGGGACACATTCATTGCCACAAAGGCATTGTTTTTTTGTGGAGAATGTCTAGCACGAGTTTCGTGGAGTGGAGTCTCACAGTGAGATGTGGTCAGGCTTCCTGTTGATCAAAGCTTCGTCTGCCGCCCAATCTGCAGTCCTTTTTGCTTGTGATCGCCTTGGCTATGTTCCGGTGTCTGTTACTCCTCACCAGTCTCTGAATATGGTCCAGGGAGTGATTTTTCATTGGGACATCAACTTTAATATTAATGAGAAACTCTGGGCTAACACAGAGCGACACAGCATTCATTTTGTTCGAAATGTGGAGAAGGTTCTTAAAGACAACTGCAACGATACTGGCGCCTTTATTCTGGCTTTCGAGAGGGTACCCTCCCATAGGAGGTCAAGGTTATGCGTTACCGATGTGCCACGAAGCTGTAAATCCTGCCACCCGCGAGGTGCTGTGCTGCTTGCGTTTTGGGCATATGTCTTCCCGCTGTGCGGTGCACCCTGTATGTGGTGACTTTGGCCACCCACTCCGTGAGGGAAGCTGAAGTGTTCCACTGCCTGTGTGTCTAAACTGTCATGACTGCCTCTTCCGCACTCACCAGATTGCCCAGTTCACAAGAAAGAAAAGAAGATCCAAGAGTACAAGTCCGTCGATTGTCTGTCTTATGATGAGGCTCACCAAACATGTGACTGACTCTAGCCAATGTCAGTTCCTTTTCCCTGCTACCTATTCCTTATCCCAGCCCTGTGCACCTCTCATCTCCTCCTCCCCTCCAGGTGCTGCTCCCCTCCGTGGTCGAAGAAGTGCCCCATTTCTTTGATGCCCAGTGATGATGGGACTCGTCCCCCCCCTCCCCCACTGGACCCCACGACCTGGCATCTCTCAGGCCACAGGCCTGCTACCACAACTCAGCCGAAGGAGGCACCATCTGTGCACCTCAAGGTCACCCTCTTCTCTCTTACAGTTCTAGATCTTGCAGAAGCCTGCTCTCCATCTGTGCTCTGCCCTCCTCAACCTCCAAAAGAGGAAGAGAGGAGGGGAAGAAGAAGAAGAAGAAGAAGAAACCATAGTCACATAGGACAGTACCCCTCCCCCATCAGCACCCTCTTCCTAACCTGAGTCTGATTTCTTATTTATAGATCTCACCCCATGCTCGACAGTGATGACCACTGACCTGGTGCTGTGACCTCCCATTGGGCCTGGACTCTCGCCACACGGTAATACAGTGGAGTTGCAAAGGATATTACCATCACCAACTGGAAATACATCAACCACCTATACTCCAGGTCCATTCGCGTACATCTCCACGGTGTACACCTCGGCCAAAGCTTCGTGTAGACCTTTTGCGTGGCCCTAAGGACTCCGTTAAGCCCGCCGCTCTCTGCTGTCATTTCCTCTCGATTCTTGACATGTTCCGGGGCTCTGAAGTTGTTTACACCGTCGGCTAGATGGCTGGTGGTCATGTTGGCTTTGCCTATGTTCACAAAGGTCATATTGAACAGCATTCCTTGCCTGCTGGCTGCAGTGTATTCATTGCAGGGCTTGAGGCCATATCTCGTGCACTTCAGTACATCCGTTCCTTTTCTGGTGAGTTGTTTCTCTGTTCTGACTCACTGAGCTGCTTACAAGCTATCAACCAGTGCTATCCTCTCCATCCTTTGGTAGCAAACACCCAGAAGTCCATCTCTGCCCTGGAACAGTCCATTTGCTCAGTGGTGTTTGTGTGGACCCCAGGACACGTTGGAATCGGAGGCAACGAACTTGCTGACATGCTGGCCACACAGGCTACGTGGAAACCACTCCTGGAGATGGGCATCTCTGAAACTGATCTGCGTTCTGTCTTAAGCTGCAAGGTTTATTGACTTTGGGAGATGTAATGGCATAACAGTATGCACAACAAACTGCATGTCATTATGACACTGCGAATGTGTGGAATCGGTTGTCCTTCGTCGGCTCCACATTGGCCATGTGTGGCTCACACATGCTTACCTCCTCCTGTGGAAGGACTCACCTCACTGTCACTGTTTCTCCCAAATGATACTAGTCCACCTATTGCTGGACTGCTCACTTTTGGCCGCTCTGCAGCGGACTTTTAACTTTCCCAGCACCCTGCCTTCGGTGTTGGGTGACAATGCCTCAACAGCAGCTGTAGTTTTGCGTTTTATTTGTGAGGGTGGGTTTTATCATTTGATCTGAGTTTTAGCGTATGCCCTTTGTCCCTCTGTGTCCTTCACCCTAGGGCTTTCAGGAGGGAGGTTTTAATGTGTTGCAGAGTGGCTGGCTTCTCCTTTTTTATTCTCATGGTCAGCCAGTCATGGTAATCTGCTTTCTTGTTTTTAGTCTCTTCTCCCTGTTTCTTGCATCTCTCTTTGGTTTTCTTGTCATGTTCTGTCCATTGTAGTGTTTGTTTTCCTTCTGTCGTTCTTCTGGTTCTTCCTTTCTTTTGTTATTGTGCCACATGTCTTCTTTGTTTTCTTCTTTTCCTTGGGTAATAGTGTTACTGAGAACAAGGAACCGATGACCTCGCAGTTTGGTCCTCCCCCCCCTCCCCCCCTTTTAAACCAGCCAACCAACCAACCCACAGTACACCCTGATCCAGAGCTCCATTTAGGCAGCCAGAGCCTTCATGTTGTAGCCCAGTCCCATTTCTTGGGCCTTATTTTTTATATAAAGCTGTCATGGCTGTCCCATATTCACCACTTGAAGACTACCTGGATGCGGAATCTCAATGCTCTCTGCCCATTGGCCCACACGTCTTGGGCTGCAGACTTTGCTACTCTTCTCCATCTTTACCGTGCTCTGGTTTTGTCAAGATCAGATTATTGTTGTATGGTATGGCTCGGCGGCTCCTTCCACTCTGCAACTATTTGCCCTGTTCATCATTATAGAATGTGTCTGGCTGTTGGTGCCTATTGCACTAGTCACATTGACAGTCTTCTCAAGAAGTGCGGATTTCCCCTCTACAAATACTATGGAGCCTTCGCCTGGCTTCTTATGCAATCACCATTCGACAATTCGCTGACCATCCCGTGTACTCAATACGCTTCACAAATGAGGGATGTCTCCATCCTGACACCCGCACTCTGGGAGGATTGCCAGTTGGAATACATCTCACGTACCTCTGTTGGGATTTCCATCTCCACTCGTTGGATCCCCCTGTGGGTCCGGGGGTAGCAATAGGCCCGAGGTATTCCTGCCTGTCGTAAGAGGTGACTAAAAGGAATTTCACAAAATTCGGCCTTTATGTGATGGTCCCCTGTAAAGTTTGACCTCCAGTCTTCAAAATTTTCCTGAAGAGTGAGCCAATTGGGGAAGGGAGCCTTACATGGTGCATTGTGCCCATCGTGCATTCAGATCTTTAGCCCAGTTTCTCGTCGTCGCATTTCATCCCGCTCATTCTCCATCTCTTGGGTGAGGACACCTTCCAGGGTGAGTTTTCCAGCATGCACTATGCAGTGTCACATTCTGCGGTGACGATGACTATGTACTTGTTCGCACATGATATCCACCATGGTAGCCAGTCTGTTGTGCTGGGGCTGCCATGTGCCCTGTTGGTTGTAGCCCCCCCCATAGGGATCACTCTACTGATGCCTACACCGTTAACTCCCCATTTATGCTAAGGGGGAGATGCCCATCCCCCTGAGGCATCGGGACTCCCGGCAATGGCCATCCTGCCAGGTGACCTATGCTGCAGCTGCGTGGCATCCGTGGTGAGGGTCCCTGGTCAGAGTGGGTGGCATTAGGGCAGATGACACGCGATGAAGCATAGTCTATTATCTCTTGCTGGTGGTGAAACACCAGTAGCCTATAAGCATTAATGAGCTCAATTCGATGCACATAAGTATGACCCCAAATCATTTCCCTCCCTGGCCACACCCTGGGAGGAATGCCAGGCTAAGGATGGCAGCAGATCTTATTTTCCCCAGTACCTTGTATGTTCGAGAACTGATGGGGAGTCTTTCATGACGATGAAGCCTCAGTTTTTTGTTGAGCATTTAGAGGATAAGTTTGAGGAGGTGGAGGGCTTTTCCAAAATGAGATCTGAGTCAATCTTGATCAAAAGAGCATCCTCTACCCAGTCACAGGCGTTACTCACTTGTGACAAGCTGGAGAATGTTTCTGTAACCCTCACACCCCATAAGAGCTGAAATATGGACCAGGGTATCATATTTCACAGGGACCTCCTTTTGGAGTCCAACGATCAACTGTGTGCCAATTTAGAGCGGTGAGGTGTACATTTGATCAGGAGTGTCCACCGGGGTCCGAGGGATAATCAGGTTGCCACTGGTGCCTTCATCTTGGACTTCGAGGGTGATACATTGCCCGAGAAGGTCAAGGTGATAGTCTACCACTGTGATGTATAGCCCTATATCCCTCCCCTGAGACCCCCCCTGCGGGTCCGGGGTAAGAATAGGCCCGAGGTATTCCTGCCTGTCGTACGAGGCGACTAAAAGGAGTTTCAACTGTTTCGGCCTTCCATGTGATGGTCCCCCTTGGGGTTTGACCTCCATTTTTCTAAATTTCTACAGAAGTACGAGCCTTTTGGGGAAGGACACCTTACGTGGTGTACCACTGGTCCTAAGTGCACTCAGACCTTGGCACTCAGCATTGCACCGGCGTTGTAACCATACCCACTATTGCTCAAATTGGGCCTAAACGCCTTTTGGGTTGTCCCAGTTACGCCCATAGTGCGTCTCCATCTGCACCAGCGATCATGATGGACTTTCCATGGCACCAGAAATCCAGCACGGTAGCCAGCCCGTTGTGGTGGGGTCGTCATGTACCCTCTAGGTTGTAGCCCCCTGACAACACAGGGATCGTACTGCCGATACCTGAGCTGCACCCTCCCCACGTCGGCCAAGGAGTAGATGCCCGTCTCCTTGGGGCATCAGGACTCCCGGCAATGGTCATCCTGCCAGGTGGCCCTTGCTGCGGCTGGGTGGCGCCCGTGGGGAGAGCCCCTGGTCGGAGTGGGTGGTATCGGGGCGGACGTTTCGCAGATGAAACGTCACCACGTATCGGGTCGCTCTGCGGCCGAGTCTTTCAAAAGAAAAAGTACCGTTTCTGGTTCTGGTTCTCCTGCCCCTTCCCCCTTGGCCACTCCATGGGAGGAGGGACAGGCCCGCCGGCTTGGAGCGAAGTACTTCCCCCGCTATTTGGTCTGTTCTCGCACCGATGGGGGGACATTCGCCACCTCCAAGCCCATGTTCTTTGTTCAGCACATTGAGGACATCTTCGGGGAAATCGAGGCTCTCAGCAAGATGCGTTCAGGGTCCGTACTTATCAAGACCACGTCCGCCACACAGTCGGCGGTGCTCCAGGCGTGCGACCGCCTAGGGGACATCCCAGTCTCCATTGTCCCACATCTGGCACTCAATAGGACGCAGGGGGTTATTTTTCATCGTGACCTCCTGCTACAATCTGATGAGGAGCTCAGGGCCAACCTGGAGCGCCGAGGCGTGCATTTCGTCCGGCAAGTCCAGCGCGGCCCCAAAGACCGTCGCATCGACACTGGGGCCTTTATCCTCGCCTTCGAGGGGGACGTTCTCCCAGAGAAGGTAAAGGTAATGTGCTACCGGTGTGACGTGCGACCCTACGTTCCGCCTCCTATGCGCTGTTTTAGGTGTTTGCGCTTTGGGCACATGTCGTCACGGTGTGAGGCTGAGCCCCTCTGGCGATTGTGGCCGTCCTCTTCGTGAGGAACATACATGCACCCCACCACCTCGGTGCGTTAATTGTCCTGGCGTCCACTCGCCTAGATCCTCAGACTGCCCCGCATATCAGAAGGAGAAGAAGATAAAAGAAATCAAAACTTTGGATCGGCTGTCTTATTCTGAGGCCAGGAAGAAGTACGACCGCCTCCATCCCGTGCCATTGACCACTTCATTTGCCTCAGTTGTGTCCACTCCTTCCGCGGTATCCTCACCCCTCTCCTGTCCCCCCTCCGCCTCCTCCGCCCATCAGGGGGCTCTGCCTCCGCCTCCCAAATCCCTCCCTTCCAAATCCTCCTCCCCCGTGGCCCCCACCCCCTCTGCCCCAGGGGCCATCCTTCCTCCTCCTTCTCCCCACACGCCACCTGAGAAGCGATCCTCTTCTCAGGCGTCCATCGGGGACACGTTCCGGACCCCGGCTTCCGAGGTCCGGCGTTCCAAAACGGACCCCGCGCGTGAGGACCTTCTTCGGGTCCAGCCCACCATCCCTGTGCCTCCTCGGCCTTCCAAGAAGGCCTCCAAGAAGAAATCTTTATCCCCCTCTCCACCCCGGCGCGTTTTGACTGACGCTCCATCCGTGAGTCGCCGCTCCCGGCCGTCCTCAGTTTCGCCGGGACGCTCTGCTGCCAGGCGCTCAGCTGGCCTTTCGTCGGCAAATGATGCTGCCCCTCCTACACAACCAGGGACAGCGGCCGCAGCTGGCGACCAGTCGATGGAACCGGATCCGCCTCCCGTCGGTTGTAGCGTTGTTCCCTCGCAACCTGGCCCTCCGCGGCCGTCGAGGTGACCAGCTCTTCCCCCGTCTCGTTCCCACAACTTTTTGACTAGCGATGGCGTTGTTTCATTGGAACATAAGAGGTATTCGATCTCATCGGGAGGAATTACAACTGCTCCTCCGCCTGCACTGTCCGCTCGTCCTTGGACTCCAGGAAACCAAGTTGCGCCCGACTGACCGTATTGCCTTTACCCACTATACCTCGGAGCGGTATGACCTTACCCCTGTGGACGGTGTCCCAGCTCATGGTGGGGTCATGTTGCTCATTCGGGACGACGTCTATTACCATCCCATCCCATTGACCACCCCACTCCAAGCAATAGCTGTCCGCATTACTCTTTCTGCTTTTACTTTTTCAGTTTGTACCATCTACACTCCACCGTCGTCTGCCGTTAGTCGGGCTGACATGATGCACCTGATCGTTCAGCTTCCCCCGCCGTTTTTATTGTTTGGCGACTTCAATGCCCATCATCCCCTTTGGGGCTCTCCTGCATCCTGTCCAAGAGGCTCACTCTTGGCAGATGTCTTCAACCATCTCAATCTTGTCTGCCTCAATACCGGCGCCCCGACTTTCCTCTCGGACTCCACTCATACCTTCTCCCACTTGGACCTCTCAATATGTTCTACCACTCTTGCCCGTCGGTTCGAGTGGTATGTCCTTTCTGACACCTATTCGAGCGACCACTTCCCCTGTGTCGTTCGTCTCCTGCACCACACCCCATCCCCACGTCCTTCGAGCTGGAACATACTGAAAGCTGACTGGGGACTTTACTCATCCCTGGCGACCTTTCCGGACCACGATTTTCCCAGTTGTGACAGTCAGGTCGAATACCTCACGGCTGTTATCATCCATGCTGCCGAACGTTCCATTCCTCGTACTACTTCTTCACGTCGCGTTTCCGTCCCCTGGTGGAACGAGGCTTGTAGGGACGCTATCCGTGCTCGACGACGTGCTTTACGCACCTTTCGCCGCCATCCTACGTTGGCGAATTGTATTGAATACAAACGACTCCGAGCGCAATGCCGTAGAGTCATCAAAGACAGCAAAAAAGCTTGTTGGGCCTCTTTCACCGGCTCCTTTAACAGTTTTACTCCATCTTCCGTCGTTTGGGGTAGCCTGCGCCGGCTGTCGGGTATTAAGGCCCACTCCTCGGTACCTGGCCTGACCTCAGGTAATGCGGTCCTTGTTGATCCGGTGGCTGTCGCCAACACCTTTGGCCGCTTTTTCGAGGAGGTTTCAAGCTCCGCCCATTACCATCCTGCCTTCCTTCCCAGGAAAGAGGCAGAAGAGGATCGGCGACCTTCCTTCCACTCGCTGAATCTGGAAACCTATAATGCCCCCTTTACTATGCGGGAACTCGAACGTGCGCTTGCACTGTCCCGGTCCTCTGCTCCGGGGCCGGATGCCATTCACATTCAGATGCTGGCACACCTTTCTCCGGCGGGCAAAAGCTTCCTTCTACGTACCTACAATCGCGTCTGGACCGAAGGTCAAGTCCCCATGCGTTGGCGTGACGCCGTTGTTGTTCCTATACCCAAACCCGGGAAGGATAGACACCTTCCTTCTAGTTACCGCCCCATTTCTCTTACAAGCTGTGTCTGTAAGGTGATGGAGCGCATGGTTAATGCTCGGTTAGTCTGGATTCTTGAATCTCGACGGCTCCTTACTAATGTCCAATGTGGCTTTCGTCGCCGCCGCTCCGCTGTTGACCACCTCGTGACCTTGTCGACATTCATCATGAACAACTTTTTGCGAAGGCGCCAAACGGTAGCCGTGTTCTTCGACTTGGAGAAGGCTTATGACACCTGTTGAAGAGGAGGTATCCTCCGCACTATGCACAGGTGGGGCCTACGCGGTCGCCTGCCCCTTTTTATTGATTCCTTTTTAACGGATCGAAAGTTTAGGGTACGTGTGGGCTCCGTATTGTCCGACGTCTTCCTCCAGGAGAACGGAGTGCCTCAGGGCTCCGTCTTGAGCGTAGCCCTTTTTGCCATCGCGATCAATCCCATTATGGATTGCATTCCACCTAATGTCTCAGGCTCTCTCTTTGTCGATGACTTCGCGATCTACTGCAGTGCCCAGAGAACATGCCTCCTGGAGCGCTGCCTTCAGCGTTGTCTAGACAGCCTCTACTCATGGAGCGTGGCAAATGGCTTCCGGTTCTCTGAAGAAAAGACGGTTTGTATCAACTTTTGGCGATATAAAGCGTTCCTTCCGCCATCCTTACATCTCGGTCCCGTTGTTCTCCGATTCGTGGACACAACTAAGTTTCTAGGGCTCACGTTGGACAGGAAACTGTGTTGGTCTCCACACGTCTCTTATTTGGCGGCCCGTTGTACACGTTCCCTTAATGTCCTCAGAGTTCTTAGCGGTTCATCTTGGGGAGCGGATCGCACTGTCCTGCTTCGCTTGTATTGGTCCATAGTCCGATCGAAGCTGGATTATGGGAGCTTCGTCTACTCGTCCGCTCGGCCGTCCCTCTTACGCCGGCTCAACTCCATCCACCATCGGGGGTTACGTCTTGCGACCGGAGCCTTCTACACTAGTCCTGTCGAGAGTCTTTATGCTGAAGCTGCCGAGTTACCGTTGACCTACCGGCGCGACGTACTGCTGTGTCGGTATGCCTGCCGGCTGTCGTCTATGCCCGACCACCCCTCTTACAAGTCCTTCTTCGCCGATTCTCTCGACCGTCAGTACGGGTTGTATGTGTCTGCCCTGCTGCCCCCCGGAGTCCGCTTCCGTCGCCTGCTTCGACAATTGGATTTTGCCCTCCCTACCACCTTCAGAGAGGGTGAGAGCCCGACACCACCTTGGCTCCAGGCTCCGGTTCATATTTATCTCGACCTCAGCTCACTCCCGAAGGATGGTACTCCGGCTGCAATGTATTGCTCACGGTTTGCCGAACTTCGTGCTCGACTTGCCGGTCACACCTTTATTTACACCGATGGCTCCAAAACTGACGATGGTGTCGGCTGTGCCTTTGTCGTCGGGGCCGCCACATTTAATTACAGGCTCCTCGACCAATGTTCCAGCTTTACGGCCGAGCTTTTTGCTCTCCATCAGGCCGTTCAGTATGCCCGCCGCCACCACCATTCATCATATGTACTCTGCTCTGACTCACTCAGTGCTCTTCAGAGCCTTGGAGCTCCCTATCCGGTCCATCCCTTGATACAACGGATACAGCAGTCCCTCCATTCTTTGGCTGATAACGGTGGTTCTGTCAGCTTTCTGTGGGTTCCCGGACATGTGGGAGTGCCTGGGAATGAGGCTGCGGATGCTGCAGCCAGGGCTGCAGTCCTCCTGCCTCGGCCAGCCTCCCATTGTGTCCCGTCATCCGACATTCGTGGGGATGTCTGTAAGAGGCTTGTGTCGTTGTGGTGGGATGCTTGGTCATCCCTCCAAGGAAACAAGCTCCGGGCAGTAAAACCGCTACCAACTGCTTGGACAACATCCTCCCGACCATCTCGGCGCGAGGAGGTCCTTCTGACCAGGTTGCGGATTGGGCATTGCCGGTTTAGCCACCGCTACCTGCTCTCCGGTGACCCAGCCCCGCAGTGCCCTTGTGGTCAGGCATTAACAGTGCGCCATGTTTTATTGTCGTGTCCCCGTTTTAGTCAATTTCGTGTTGTCCTGTCCCTGCCATCTACTTTACCGGATGTTTTAGCTGATGACGCTCGAGCAGCTGCTCGTATTCTGCGTTTTATAACTTTAACTGGCTTGTCCAAGGACATTTAATCTTTTTACTTATTTTGTCTGCATCTTTGTCGGGTCCTTCTGGTGTCCCCTCCATCCCCTTGAGTTTTCCCAGATTCCATGTGCTCAAACAACAGTGACTGGGCGCTAATGACCTCAGCAGTTGAGTGCCCTTAAACCCAACCAAAAAAAAAAAAAAAAAAAACCTCCCCTGATGCGGTGCTTTAAGTGCTGGAAGTTCGGCCACATGTATTCCCACTGTACTTCCAGTGTCACATGCCGAGATTGCGGACGCCCATCACGTCCATGTGCCCCTCCTCCCATCTGTGTCAACTGCAGAGAGCACCATTCGCCTTGCTCGCCAGACTGCAAGATTCTCCAGAAAGCAAGGAAAATCGTGGAGTTCAAGACCCTGGACCGACTGACCTACAGCGAGGCTAAGAGAAAATTTGAACACCTGCATCCTGTGTGTATGACATCGTCTTACACTGCCGCTAAAACAGTTCTGGCACCATCAGCTCTGCCAACCCCAGTTACCTCTCAGAGCCGGAAGACTACTGCACCACCTACTTTGGGAGCAACAACCCCCCCCCCCCTTTCCCCAACCATCGGGGACATCCATCCCAATTGCTAAGCCAGAGAAGCGTAAGTCTTCTTTCGCTAGGAAGGGGTCCCTTGGGATGCTCCCATCCCAGGTTTCAGCTAATGGGAAAGATGACAACTGCCAGTGGCTGAAGAATCCAAAAGCAGCTGGTCATAGGTCTTCATGCTCATCCCAGAGGCTGAGCCAGTGAAGTCCTCCGTCAGGGTAACCCAAGGAGCAGCAAGAGAAATCCAAAAAGAAAACCTCTAAGACCAAGGAAATTGTGGTGACACACCACCGCTTCCTAAAAGCTCTGCGTCTGAGGATGGAGTGGAGATTTTGGCGTCCGCTGAGGATCTAGATCTCGCCAGACCCTCAGACTCAATGAATATAGACTGCTTAGGCAATAAGTAAACTACCTCATTGAATGTTCCATGCCTTCCCAGTCTCACGATGAAGTCGTCCTCCAGTGGAATTGTGGCGTTTTTTTTCCACCACCTGGCTGAGCTATGGCATCTGATAGGCTTTATGCCTGCTATCTGCATTGCCCTCCAAGAAGCCTGGTTCCCAGCAATATGGACCCCTACCCTCTGCGGTATAAGGTATATTACAGGAACCGTAGTGACTATAATCAAGTGTCAGGTGGGGTTTGTGTTTATGTTCTAAACTCAGTCTGTAGTGAACCTGTGGCACTTCAAACCCCTCTTGAAGCTGTGGCAGTCAGAAAAAGAATGACACAGGAAATAACTGTCTGCAATGTATATCTTCCTCCAGATAGTGCAGTATCCCTGTATGTATTAGCTGCACTGATTGATCAACTCCCTAAACGTTTCATACTTTTGGGAGATTTGAACACCCATAACCCCTTGTGTGGTGCCACTGTGCTTACTGGCCAACGCAGAGATTTCGAAACATCACTGTCTCAGTTCAACCTTTGCCTCTTAAATACTGGGACCGCCACGCATTTCAGTGTGGCTCACGGTAGTTATTCGGCCATTGATTTATCAATTTGCAGCCCAGGATTTCTCCCATCTATCCACTGGAGAGCACATGACGACCTGTGTGGTAGTGACCACTTCCCCATCTTCCTGTCACTGCCCCAGCGTCAGGCCCACAAACGCCTGCCCAGATGGGCTTTAAAGAAGGTGGACTTGTAAACTATCAGCTCTGCTATCACCATCGAATCTCCCCCACACGGCAACATCAATGTGATGGTTGAGCACGTGACTACAACAATTGTTTCTGTGGCAGAAAACATGATACCTCACTCTTTAGGGTGCCCAAGGTGTAAGGCAGTCCCTTGGTTGTCACCGGAAGTCATTGAAGCAATTAAGGAGTGTCGGCGAGTTCTACAGCGGCATAAGCGGCACCCTTCCCTGGAGCACCTCATAGCCTTTAAACGACTGTGTGCCCTCATTCACTAACTTATCAAATGATGGAAGCTGGAGTGTTGGGAGAGATATGTCTCGACCATTGAATGCCATAAGTCACCTTCCCTAGTCTGGGCAAAGATCAAACGTCTTTTCGGGTACCAGACCCTCTGCGTCGGAGAATTACCCCCAGCCTTTCGCACTCTCAAACAGCGGAATGAAGGGAACGTCCTATCATTCACTACACACCGCAGTGAATCCTATAATGCTCCATTTACAGAGTGGGAGCTCCTCAGTGTCCTTGCACATTGCCCCGACACAGTTCCTGGGCCAGATCGGATCCACAGTCAGATGATTAAACATCTCTCATCTGACTACAAGCAACATCTCCTCATCATCTTCAACTGGATCTGGTGCGATGGCGTCTTTCCATCGCAATGGTAGGAGAACACCACCATTCCGGTTCTCAAACCCTGTAAAAACCCGCTAATATGGATAGCTATCGGCCCATCAGCCTCACCAAAGTACTTTGTAAGCTGCTGGAACGTATGGTATGTCGGCGATTGGGTTGGGTCCTGGAGTCACGTGGCCTACTGGCTGCATGTCAGGGCGGCTTCCGCCAGTCGCTCTACCACTGATAATCTTGTGTCCTTTGAGTCTGCCATCCAAACAGCCTTTTCCAGGCTGCAACACCTGGTTGCAGTCTTTTTTGACTTACGTAAGGCAACCGACACAACCTGGCAACACCATATCCTTGCCATATTGTATGAGTGAGGTCTCCGGGGCCCACTCCCAATTTTTATCCAAAACTTCCTGTCGCTCCGTACTTTCCATGTCCAAGTTGGTGCCTCCCATACTTCCTTCCATATCTGGGAGAATGGAGTCCCGCAGGGCTCTCTATTGAGTGTGTCTCTATTTTTAGTGGCCATTAACGGTCTAGCAGCAGCTGTCGGGCCCTCAGTCTCACCACCTCTGTATGCAGATGACTTCTGTATTTCGTACTGTTGTTGCTGAGTGGCACCTCCAGGAGCCATCTACAAGGCGCAGTCATGGGCTCTAGCCCGTGGCTTCCAGTTTTCAGCAGCAAAATCATGTGTCATGCACTTCTGTCAGCGTCGTACCATTCATCCGGAACTCACACTTTACCTTAATGACGATCCACTCACAGATGTGGAGACATTTCGATTCTTAGGACTGGTTTTAGACGCTTAATTGACTTGGCTTCCTCATCTTTGTCGCTTAAGCAGAAGTTTTGGCAGCACCTCAATGCCCTCCATTGCCTGAACAACACCAATTGGGATGCAGATCGCTCTACGCTGCTGCGGCTCTGCAGAGCCCTTGTCCAATCCAGAGTTGACTATGTGTAGTGTTGGCAGAAGAGCCAACACTGTGTTGCAAGAGGAGGCCGAAATGCACGCGTCAACTCACGCTAGCTCGTGTGAGGTCTGAAACAGGATACTTAATGAATGCTATAAAGAAAAGTATGTAGCTGCTGGAATACTTAACTTTAATCCATCATTTGTATACAGCATTCTTGAGGATACAAGTGAGACTCTCTCTAGAAATGGTTAATGGCGCCTTGCTAGGTCGTAGCCATGGACTTAGCTGAAGGCTATTCTAACTGTCTCTCGGCAAATGAGAGAAAGGCTTCGTCAGTGTAGTCGCTAGCAAAGTCGTCATACAACTGGGGACGAGTCCTAGTACGTCTCTCTAGACCTGCCGTGTGGTGGCGCTCGGTCTGCAATTACTGACAGTGGCGACACGCGGGTCCGACATGTACTAATGGACCGCGGCCGATTTAAAGCTACCACCTAGCAAGTGTGGTGTCTGACGGTGACACCACACTATGGGAGTGAGATTTATGGTTCAGCAGCGCCCTCAGCATTGCATTTACTCGACCCTGTGCACCACTGCGGGGTTCGACTAGCGACAGGAGCTTTTAGGACGAGTCCGGTGAACAGCGTACTGGTAGAGGCTGGGTTCCCTCCACTGCAGATGAGATGTGTGCAACTGCTCGCCAGTTACGGAGCGCACATTCGTAGTTCCCCTGAGCATCTGAATTACTGTCTCCTCTTCCCACCCGCAGCAGTCCATCTCCTGCATCAGCGACCCAGGTCAGGGCTAACGATTGCTGTTCGCATGCGGTCTCTTCTCTTGAAACTGGAGTCCTTCCTTTTATCACCTCTAGTTGCGGTCCGTTCACGTATGCCTCCATGGTGTACATTTCGTCCACAGCTTCGTTTGGACCTTTCAGTGGCCCTAATGACTCCGTTAACCCTGTGGCTCTCTGCTGTCACTTCCTCTCGATTCTTCACGTGTTCCAGGGCTCTGAAGTATTTTACACCGATGGCTCGATGGCTGACGATAGCGTTGGCTTTCCCTTTATTCACAGTGGCCATATTGTACAGCATTCCTTACCCAATGGCTACAGTGTATTCACTGCAGAGCTGGTGACCATTTCTCGTGCAGTTCAGTATCTCCGTTCATGCCCTGGGCAGTCTTTTTCTTTTATGTACTGACTCCTTGAGCAGCCTGAAAACTATTGAGGAGTGCTACCCTCGCCATCCTTTGGTAGCGTCCATCCAGGAGTCTGTCTATACTCTGGAGTGGTCCAGTTGTTCAGTTGTGTTCATCTGGACCCCCCTGGTCACGTCGGAATCTCGGGGAATAAAGTTACCGACAGGCTGGCCAAACAGACTACACGAAAACCACTTCTGGAGATGGGCATCCCTGCAACTGACCTGTGTATGTTATTACACTGTAAGGTTTTTCAGCTTTGGGAGACAGAATGGCAAAATCTTAGTACGCACAACAATCTGCGAGCCATTAAGGGGACCATGAATGTGTGGAAGTCCTTGATGAGGGCCTCTCGCAGGGACTCCGTGGTTCTCTGCCGGCTCCGCATTGGCCATGCCTGGGCAACCCACAGCTACCTCCTGCACTGTAAAGCCCCACCTCAGTGTTGGTGCGGCGCCCAGTTGACAGTGGCCCATATTCTGGTGCACTGTCCCACTTTGACTGCCCAGCAACGAAATCTAGGGTTACCGGACTCTTTGCTGCTAATTTTATGTGACAATGCCTCTTTGGCTGATTTAGTTTTACGTTTTATTCGTGAGGGTGGGTTTTATCATTTGATTCAAGTTTTAGCGCATGTCCTTTGTCCCTCTGTCTTCCACTCTAATGCTTTTAGGGTGGAGGTTTTAATGTGTTGCAGGGTGGCTGGCTTTTCCTTTTATTTCCGTGGTCAACCAGCCACTGTAATCTGCTTCTTTGTTTTATTTTCTTCTGTTTCCTGCATTTCTCTGTTGTTTTCTTGCCCTCTTTTGTTCCTTTTAGTGTCCGTTGCCTTTCTTTTATTCATGTGGTCTTTCCTTTCTTTCAGTTTTGTGTTATGTGTCTTGTCTGTTTTATTCTCACACTTGTGGCATTGTTTTATTAGGAACAAGGGACCGATGACCTTGTAGTTTGGTCCCTTTCCCCCTCTTTTAAACCAACCAGCCATTCCACTCGCTGGAAAGTGCCCCGTGTATTTCCTCCCTCACTCCTGTTTGAAGGTGCCTTACCTGTAAATTAGGACCAACCTATTCGAAAATCCTAAGGTCTCTGTCACCCCTCTCTCTCTAGGAAAACTGTTCTCTGTATTCCAAGCTGAAATCGCTGCAATCAGGGCATGTGTGGAGGAGAATATGCATAGGTGCTACAAGGACCGTAGCATCTACATCTTTCAAGACAGCCAGGCAGCCCTGAAATCGCTGGCAGCTCCTGCAATGAGATCTAAGATTGTTGCAGAATGCCACAGGGCACTGGAGGAGCTAGGGGTAAGCAATAGGGTAAACCTGGTGTGGGTCCCTGGCCACTCGGTGATCTGTGACAGTGAACAAGCTGACAGATTGGCCAGGATGCGGGCAACAACTCAATTTATTGGACTGGAACCTGTCGTGACAATCACCAAGGCTGTGATCAAACTAGAACTACGGAACTGGCTTACGAAACAGTTAATAGAATATTGGACCAAGGCCCATAAACAAAAACATGGTAAGGTAATGATGCCTAAGCCATGTTTTAAAAGAAGCTCTGTAATCCTGGGATTGAACTGGAAAGAGATTAAACTGATGACCAGCCATGGGAATTTCAAAAGAGACCTACACACAATGGGTATAACGGAAGAAGACCCTAAATGTGGGATCTGTGATGAGGGTAAAGAAGCTGCATCACACCTAATCTTCGAATGCATGGCATTGGAGAGCAAAAGATACAGAATCTTTGGGACAACTAGACCTGAAGAAATTGTGTCTAACAAAAAACTGGTAGAGGGACTCCTTGAACTCTATAAAGGCATTGGTTGGCTTTACTGGATATACAGGGAGCGATACCGCACAATAAATTCTGTTTCGGTGTGGGCAGTAGCCGGTTAGACCAAAGCTATTTTAGCTTCCCTGTCAAAATTAAATCAAATCAAGTCACCACTATGATATTCCAGTGTCTTGTATATTCCATCCTTGAGGAGTTCGAGGGTGATACCATCTTCTACACTGATTGTTCTAAACCAATAGATAATGCGGAATATGCTTGTACATCTCCTACTGGCATGGAACACCATCTACTGCTGGGATCATGTTGTGTATTCTCAGTAGAGCTATTTGATATTAACAGGGTCCTCCATTGTGTTTCTCAGGCCTCCCTCCAATGTTTTAGGCTATACACTGATGCTGCTCTTGTCGTCCTTTGGTCACTGCTATCTATGACCACCTCTCTACCCTTGGCCGATCCGCCTGCTCCGTTGTCTTTGTCTGGGTCCAAAGTTGTATAGGCATCCCTGGGAATAGGTGCAGATATGTGGATACACATCAAATCTCTCTTTGCCCAAAAGTGGAATAACTTCTGGTGTGCTGCTGCTCTCAGTAATGAACTCCACACAGTCAAGGGGACTACTGCAGTTTGACACTCTTCATTCTTCTCCTCTCCGAAGGAGTCCACTGCCTTATGCCGTCTACACATTGGTCATACTAGGCTCGCTTACTTTTTCTCTTGCGTAACGAGCTACCGCCCCCCCCCCCCCCCCCCCCCCCCAAATGTGGCTGTGGAGCCAGAGTGACGGTATGATATATATTGGTGGATTGTCCCATTCTTTTGTACTAAGTATAGTCTTCCAGATTCATATTATCAGTCAGTTCATGGACAACTTAACCAGCCTTCAGTTTCCTATGTGAAAGTGGTTCTTATTTTCAGTCATAAGATTTTGCTTTACTCCTTATAGCAGGGGCAGGGTGGTTGTGGTTGAGGCCTCTCTTCATGTTTTCTAGGTGTGGGACCCATAACAACTCCCTCTGAAAAGACTGCTCTTTTATCCCTCTGTTTTGCCAGTTTGTGTATTTCATTGTCGGGAAGAGATGGAGGTCAGACGGTGCTAAATATAGACTGTATGGAAGATGCCGTACGGTGGTGAGATTGAGTCTCTGAAGTTCTGCTGTTGTGGCACATGAAGTGTGTGCTTTGGCATTGTCATGCTGCAGGAAATGTGACCCACACATTCTTGTGAAATGCTGATTGCGCTTGCAATTTCTCTCTAAGTGCTACGACAATCGTCCTGAATCAATCTGCCAACATTTTGCTTGTGAAACTTGGTGGTTGCTGTCACAGGAAGTCCAACTCTTTGTTTGCCACGCAGGTCAGATGTTCCCGCCTCAACATCTTTAAACTTACTCGCCCAACGACGCGCAGTACTCACATCAACACAATCACCACAAACTGCTTCCATTCTGTGATGAATCTCCTTTGGTGTGACACCTTCTGCTGTCAAGAATTCAATGACTGCACATTGCTTAAAGCACATTATCACATTCACTGACTGTCTGCCCAGGGTTCCATACTTGAAACTGTAACAACACAAGTATTCATTGCTAAGACTTCCCACCAACTGGAGCTCCAGAGAAGAGGTTTCGGAACAAGCCAGTACCTGCCGCATACCAATGCTGCCAACTGTTGAAGAGTTAACGAATGTGGAGGCATTACTTTTCAGTCAACCCTCGTATTGTTTGGTTAATATGTTAGTAGTCAGTGCAAACACAGTGGGCAATATTTTTGTATGTAAATTGTTAAAAAAATTTTCAATATTCTGCATATTTCACGTCACTGAACTTCTAGTGTAAAATATGCATGTTGCCAACACTGTTTCTGGTGCTTTTCTGTTTATAACAAACGAGTGAGAACTTGAACATAAACCATTCTGCGTCAAGTTTTGTGTTTGGCTTCAACTATTTGTTAGATACATTGGCAGTGAGAAAACACAGTAGTGAATAGTGAGGTGTGTGGAATATGAAAAAAAGATACAGGAAGGTGGTGTGTAAGAAAAGTGAAAAACACTTCAGTTGTTGCAAATCTGTCAGGGGTATTGCAAAAATATCTTGGTCCTCAAGTAACGGGTATTAGCATCACATCTATTGTGCAGGAATTGCTACACTCATTACAAGAAGAAATTCAGCGACAACCCACCATCACCCAAATGTGAAACTGAAGAAGACAGTGCAGATGTTTATATTCCTAGGTATGAAGTCACTGGTGTGTTGAATGTTAGCGTTTCTGCTGTAGCCCCTACTATATCCCCATTAAATGTCCAGGAAAGGTAAGAAGCACAAGAAGAAAACATACTATAAAAAGAAAACTGGAAGATATTGAAACTAGTTTTGAACAAGCAACATCTCAAAAAAAATTGAAATGTATAATGTAGATGCACCTGAAGATAGTGATGTGTCCAGGAAAGGTGATGCGTGGTTTCAAAACCTAAATACTGCTATTTCAGCAGCTACATATACTGAGAAGGTACAATTATACTGACATCGATACCAAGTACCTACTTTAAGCAGCAGATACAGAAATACATACTTGCTTCCTCACATTATTTGATTTCAAATGCTTGTAAAATAAAGAATGAGAAAGGTATTTGGGCATGCCCAGATTCTTAATGTGGGCATCCTTTGCAAGATGATACACTTACTGTTGCTCTGGAATATTATCTAAGTGATGACAAAGATTGCAGCAGATTAAGTCCTAACCAGGATGATGTTATATCTGTTAGTGAAAATGGTGGAAAAGTTAAAAGGTACAAAAATATAGGACAAGATCAATAAGAAAAACACACCTCCTGATGAAAAAGGAAAACCCGAATTTACAAATTGGTCTCACAAAATTCTATTCCTTACGACCAAAATAGGTAAAATGCCAGCCAGTGAAAGAAGTATGCACATGTATTTACCGCACTAACTTGAAGCTTGTTGTTTCACCATAAGTTGTCACAGGATAGAAATACGCAGAGATGGACCTAATGCTTTTGTGTATATGTCAAGATCCGCAAGATAAATGTTGGTTGCAGGAGTGTGCGATGTGTCCTTGTGCTGAAGTGATGAGTATTGAAGCATTACACCTTCAGGATACTGACAGTGACAAAATGTATGCATTGTGGGAGGGAGAAGAGTTGGTGAAGGAGATAGCAAAGCCAGAGAAGTTCGTTACAGAGGTCAGGCATTGGGTCATGAAAGGAATAGCTCACTATCATATCTGTATGATTCAGAGACAAGCCATAGCAGAAGTAAAATCAGCAACATCCCAGAATACTGACACGTTAGTTCTTAATTTTACTTTGTTGAAAACTGGTCTGTTTCTTTGCAAAATGAAATTCAAAGTTACCACTAGCAAACATCACAGGTATCAGTATTCACTTGTGTTGCTCACTTCCTTGGAACATCACATTATTTTGCTATTGTCAGTGATGATCTCATTCACGACAGTGCGCATGCATGCTATGCTGTCAGCATGATAATTGATGACATAGCACCTAGAGGCCATGCATTTCCTAAACATGTGTATGTGATTGATGGTGCAGCATCTCATTTTAAAAACCGCTTTCACCTTTATGAGCTTGGTCAACACTGCAGTACAGGAATGAAGGCAGAAAAATGAATATTTTCAGCAACAGGTCATGGAAAAAGAGCACGTGATGAGATAGAATGTCTCTGTAGACATCTTGCAACAAGATTTTATTTCCGGCATGAAGCTATTGATGCTGCTTGATTTGTACACACAATATCAACATTAGTAACAAGCATGAAACTCTTAATTCTAAATGAAAGTACATTAAGGGAATTCTGTTTAAAAAAAGAGGGAAGAGTGGTATGCCGTGAAGCCTGTGGTAGGAATTAAGTCAAGTCACTACTGGGTTACATCCCAGAATGGCACAAAAATTGCAGGAACGGTTCTCCATGAAATGAAATGCAGCCTGTTACTGCGTGTGAAATGCAGAGACAACAGTATACATCAGAAAACTTTGTAGTGAGCCACATCATATCTTGCCTATATGATAATAAGTGGTTGGTGGGATTGATAAGTGTCTCTCATAAGTTCCGAGATATAACTGTCTCCTTTGTCACCTCAGTGTCCTGCTAATGCTTCAAATGGCCATCATTAAAAGATCAGTGTGGAGTTTCCATTTCCCAAGTACTGCTCTTGGATCATCCTTGTCCGTGTGCAGATTCAGCTCAGCTGTACAATTTCAATGAGAAGCAGATGGAAAAAAATGAACTCTTTTTCAATAGTGCATTGTTGATTGTTACATTGTAGGCAATTCTAATTCATGGAAAGTCATGAGGAAGTAAAATCATGACAGAAGACAATAATAATTTGTGAATAAGATCATAAAAAGAAAAATGGGTATAAATATTCTGTATCTCATTTTCGTTGTAAAATAATTCCGAAAAAAGTTATGCGTTGTTTCCCCACTCACTTGTACTGTTGCGAAATAATTATTTTGATTCAGAAATATTAGTTTTGCATGACATTTACTTAAAATCAGTGATCAATTTAAATATTGAATTGTCCATGAGTTTTTGACCTACTTAAAAAATGTCTCGCATTTTGTACAGACAAGTGTTGCCCACAGTGATTGTACATTCCGTAAGTACAATGGACCAACTAATGTACCATAGAATTTTTAGAACATTTGGGATGGGGTTTTGGAGAAAATAATTTCTAAATAACCAAAAAATTTAAGATTCTTTCATCTTCATGTACAAATATTTTGACACTTTAAGAATTTAATGCATTAATATCATAGCCGATAGTTAGCTGTCCTTCCACTTTATCGTTTCTCAAGACAGTTAACATCCTCTGACTATTCATATTTTGAAAACATAATTTTAAAATTTTCCAAAAGTTTCAAATTTTCATAGTTTATTTTTTTAAATACTCAATTTTTCCTTTCGTTACAACATTTTTACGAATACTCTCATTTATAGAAGTCCATAGTGTTTTAACAACTCATCATAAAATAAAAATATTGTAGCTTTGGAAAGGTATCATGTGGACCTACAACATATATTTTTTTCAGCAAACTTTGAAATAGTGAAGCGACACAGTCACTCTTGACCTGTAGGATTTGAGATGAAATCCTCCTTTAGCTTTAAACATCTGTCTCCACAATAGTAATCGGGAGAAGAACTGCTGAATGTCAAGGCTAGCACGCAGCAGCATCTTGACCCTCCTGGAGGAAGTCAGAATTGACGCACTTGTTGGAAGGATTCATTGTCAGATGTAGAAGTAACTCAGGGTGTGAAGGGAAGTGTGTTGGGACCCTTGCTGTTCATGTTGTATATTAATGACCATGCAGACAATATTAATAGTAACCTCAGACTTTTTGCAGATGATGCATTTGTGTGTAATGAAGTACTGTCTGAAAGAAGCTGCATAAATATTCAGTCAGATCTAGATATGGTTTCAAACTGGTGCAATGATTGGCAATTTGCTTTAAATGTTCAGAAATGTAAAAACATGTGCGTCACAAAATGAAAAAACATAGTACTCTGTGACTATAGTATCAATGAATCACAGTTACCATTGGCCAATTCGTACAAATACATCGGTGTGACCCTTTGTTGGGATATGAAATGGAATGATCACGTAGTCTCAGTTGTGGGTAAAGCACAATCAGTTCACAAAGGAGATTGCTTTCAAATCACTTGTGCGACCCATTCTAGAATATTGCTAAAATGTGTGGGACCTGTGCCAGATAGGACTAACAGGAGGTATTGAACGTATACAGAGAAGGGCACCACGAATGGTCACAGGTTTGTTTGACCCATGGGAGAGTGCTGCAGAGATGCTGAAGAAACTGAACTGGCAGATTCTTGAAGATAGATGTAAACTATAATGAGAAAATCTACTAACGAAATTTCGAGGATTCTATGAATACGTTCCACTCGCATAAGGATTGTGAGGACAAGAGAAGAGTAGTTACAGTATTCACAGAGGCATTCAGTCAGTCATACTTTACATGCTCCATATGTGAATGGAACGGGAAGAAACCCTAATAACTGAGGCAGTGGAATATACTCTTTGCCATCCATTTCACAGTAGTTTGCAGAGTGTAGATGTAAATATAGATGTACAAGGCAGTTCCTGGTAGCTCCAGTCTTCTGCAGGACGGAGTGAAGTCAGTTGGCAGAGGAGCCGATGCCACATGTGAAACTGTCACTCCTGCCTCCCTGTCAATGCCCTGCAACTGTCTTTATTGCCACTCAATGTCTAACACTTACACCCATGCCTTAAAAGTGTCTACCCCTTTGTCTCAGTTAAAGTTGTATCCTGGTCTTCCCATTGCTTGGACTCTAAAGAGTTTGTACAGGATCAAACAACTTGTGTAAATGGACTATGTTTCCCAAACATTTGAAGTGTCTGGTATCTGTCTGATGTGCTTGTCAAACGTATGTTATGTTTGACATCTTTGTGAGAAGTTTCGATTGATGGAAAGTTTGACAAGATGGAAGAAATTATTTGTTAATGGTTCGCCTCTTATGTATAGTGAAAAATGGTTCTTTTACAATTTATCTTGTTGTATCGTGAGTTTCCACATGATGGAAACTATGATCAAGAGTAAAAACAAAATAGTACTGATATTACCAAAATGGTACAGGTATCATATATTTACCAGCCATATATTATGCAGGAAGAGGTTCTGAATGGAATAAATATTGTACACATTAAAGTGGGAGTGCAATGAAATAAAAGAACTCGAAGTTCTCATGGGTGGTGCGGCCTATCTGTACCTATGTTGTGGTGTTTTAATGAACTATCATTAGAGGAGCAGGTAGAAGATACTAAATTTTCTCATACATGTCTTCTTTTTCAATGTGAGGGCAAAGTAACTCTGAACAAGTTGTTAAATGTTTCACTGTCCATCTGTGGAAAGCTGATGTAATCATCAGTTTCAGAGTGTAACATTTCCACTACACAGGTTTTCATGTAAATATTTATCATTTTAAACCATTCCCTATACCAGCACCTTGTTTTCTTCCTCTTTAAACATGGTGTCAAAGTCAGTGACTGCTTTGTCTACATTTGTGATCATTCTTACTATTGAGAAAACACAAGCACGAGCAGTGTCTGCTTCAAAGTGAGGTTAAACTAACAAACTGTGTTTGTATGTGTACAGGCTTGTTTGACAAATCCACAGATAGTTGGGCTCATTTAACAAACAAGTTTGCTCATTTAAGGGTACCTTTAATATGAAATAATATGGGCCAAGACCTTAGTTTTTTCAGTTTGTATTTTATGGTCATTCTCTAGGCAGGATTAAAACACGGCTGACCACTTGAGCTCCCTTTGCTTGACAAGTCACAACTGACTGAATCGTTTGCCCTCTGAAGATGCTGCTGTACCTACAGGGAACTGCATATATACTGGACAGTTAAAGACCTGCATTGTCATGAAGGCCAGTGGAAGTGGGCTGGAACATCAGTCACAATCTATGCCTCAAGATTGATCTGTTTTATTTTACCTTGGTGCACATTCCATTCCTTGCCAATGCTGCACTGCCAACTTACTTTCAGGAGATCCTTTCTCTCTTTGAATCTAGTTCAGTATGACACAATCGAAGCGCTGTTGTTGAAAAAGCTTTCTTTGCCTATACATATCTACTTTTGATGTATTTATACCCTGACAGTTGTTTATAATGATGGCTTCAGTTGTTTGGAGACTAACATCCTTGGCTATTGCTGTAGAGGTTCCAGGTTGAAACCCAGTGACCACTTGGAATTAGTGTCGAATGGAATGAGGTGCACAGTGCCTCATGAAGGCCAAATGAGAAGTGCCTCGAGAAATAACCTGTGGTAATAACATCGAAGCCTTAAAAGCAGTTTCAAATTGAAAGGCCATCTGTGAACCACATGACATTATTACTTTTATTATTGTTGTTATTAATAAACATTTTAGCCAGAAGAGTTTTTTTAATGTCTTTTGGAACTTGTGGGATTACTTTTCTTTTCTTTTCTTTTTTTTTTTTTTTGTGTATAATTGTTATCATTTACTAAGGTGAAGTGCAGTTTCCCACTATGGTTTTTTATTTTATTTTATTCTTTATGTCTGCAAACGCAGTCTAAGTTCCCTGCAATTCTTTCTTTTAGTGAACATGTAGTCTCAACTACATCATTTTTATGTTCCTCATTCACTTAGAGTTAGATTACTTTAACTCAGTTAACCATTCAAAATATATTTTCCAATTTTCTTCATTACATATCACCAACCGACTCAGTTTCCTCCACATGCAAACTTCAACAGCCACATCCCCCCCCCCCCCCCCCTTATGGCAAGGAAGTCAGCACTATCCCATGTTGGAATGCTGCAGTCCACTGAGCTTTTATAGCCTCACCACAACAAGTAGTATTACTTCAATAAATTATAGTTGATGTTATTATTTCTTTTTCGGCTCCACGTCATTCAGAGGTAAGGAATCGTAAGAGATGCCACACATTGTGGGTGCCATGGGTCACTGCAAACTGTCTCTTGTGTTTAGCAGCTATCTATTATACTATCTCCAGATATTGATTCCCCCCAGGGGGTCCACAACTCTTTTGTGGATACGTGCGTGGCGAGCACGGGGCCCCGAGCTATTGCAGCCTTCTTTCTCTCCAGGGCTGCATTTCCTTCCCTTTCCCCTCCTTGCTCCTTTCCCGTCGCCCTCTCCTCTCCCTCTCTTGCTGTCCTTGCTTATGTTGGCCCCCGCTGTCCTCCTGGTTCTGTTGGTTTTACAATCCAGCTTTGTTGCGTATCATCTCCTCCTTTTAGCATTCCTTTGTCCCCCTCTGGGGTTTGACCTCCATTACAAAATTTCTCCTCCGTAGTGTGGGGAAGAGCACCTTACCTAGTGTCTCCGACGTGCGCCCTCCTAGTACATTCCACCTTTTCTTTCACGTCGTTGTCTGATGCTAGGGTGCATAGCCAGCACGGTAGCCAGCCCGTGTGGTGGAGTCACTATGTACCCTTTTGGTTGAGCCCCCTGAACACACAGGGATCACACTTCTGATACCTGAGCTGTGACCTCCTCATGCATGCCTTGGAGTGGTTGCTCGTCATCCTGGAGCATCGGAACTCCCGGCAATGGCCGCTGTGCCAGATGGCCCTTGCTGTGGCTGGGTGGCGCCCGTGAGGAAAGCCCCTGATCGGAGTGGGTGGTATCAGGGCGGACGCTATGCAAATGAAACGCATACGGGTCCAGAACTCTGGCCGTTCTTCTGCGGCCGTCTCTCTGTGTGGAACTGATTCTTCAAGTGCTTCTTCTCTTGCCCCTTCGGCCTTCCCTTCCATGGCTACCCCCTGGGAAGAGGGTCAGGCCCGTCGGCTAGGGATGAAACCTTTCCCCCGTTATCTAGTTTGCACTGGGACTGATGGAGATACTTTCACCAATACCAAACCTTTATTCTTTGTGGAACACATTGAAGACAAGTTTGGCGAAGTGGACTCCCTGAGCAAGATGCGGTCGGGTTCGTTGCTGATCAAAACTGCTTCAGCTGCTCAATCTGCGGCCCTTCGTGCCTGTACCCATCTTGGCACAATTCCTGTGTCCATTACCCCCCCCCCCCCCCACCAGTCTCTAAATATGGTACAAAGTGTGATTTTTCACAGGGACCTCATCCTTCAAACTGATGAGGAACTTCGGGACAATCTCGGACGGCGGGGTGTTCACTTTGTTCGGCGTGTCCAGAAGGGTCCTAAAGACAATCACATTGATACTGGTGCCTTTATCCTGGCCTTTGAAGGGGATACCCTCCCTGAGAAAGTTAAGATTATGGTCTTTTGATGTGATGTGAAGCCGTACATCCCACCTCCTATAAGGTGTTTTAAGTGCTTGCGTTTTGGACACATGTCTTCCCGCTGTTCACAGGCCCCTTTCTGTGGTGACTGTGGACGTCCACTCCATGAGGGGAGTCCCTGTGTTCCCCCTCCTGTGTGTGTAAATTGTCATGGTAGTCATTCTCCACGTTCACCAGATTGCCCAGTATATAAGAAGGAAAAGAAGATGCAGGAGTATAAGTCCCTCGATCGTTTAACCTACACAGAGGCCCGTAAGAAATATACACGTCTTCACCCTGTGTCCATGACATCTAGTTATGCCTTGGTTACATCTTCACACCGTCCTCCCCCTTCCTTACCCCCATCCTGGACCCCTCTCCTCCCCCCCTCCCCTGCGGCTTCCACACCTTCTCCTCTGGGCGCTGCTCCCCCTCCCCAGCCGGAGAAGTGTCCCACTCCTTCGGCGTCTGCCGGTCAAGGGCGCCTCTCCCAGGATGGCCCTTCCCGGCACCTTCCAGGCCAAAGGTCTGCTGCCGCACGATGACCGCGAGAGCCGCGGTCTGTCGGCCCCCAGGTTGCCCGGTCTCTTTCTGTTCCTGATCTCGCTGCAGCTGGCTCCTTTATGCCACACAGCCCTCCTCGATCTCAGCCTGAAAAGGAGAAGAAACATAAGTCCCGGGACAAAGAGCATCTGGTGTCACCAGAGGTCCCTTCCCCGACTTCACAACCTGATTCTGACCTGTCGTTCATGGATGTCGCCCCCTCCTTGTCGGTGACAGGTGGGGATCCGGCGGTATGACTGGCTTTAGCGTGTTCAGCCCCCATTTAAATAATCGTTCTGTGGTTCTGCAGTGGAATTGTAATGGATACTATCGTCACCTTCCGGAATTGAAATCCCTTCTTTCGTCTTACTCTGCAGTTTGTGTGGTTCTCCAGGAATCTCATTTTACTTATTGTCTCTCGCCGACCCTCTGTGGGTTCCGTGTTTTCTGTCGAAATCGGGTCGGACCCCTGCGGGCTTCTGGTGGTGTTTGTACGTTGGTCCGTACAGACATTGCTAGCACTTGGATTCCTCTTCAAACTACATTGGAAGCGGTTGCTGTTAAGAGTCCATCTAGACTTTGCGGTTACAGTTTGCAATCTTTATCTCCCTCCTTACAGGACTCCTACACCTGCTGCCTTAACTGCCCTTCTTCAGCAACTTCCTCCTCCCTTCCTCCTCCTCGAGGATTTTAATGCTCATCATCCCTTGTGGGGCAGTGCCTTTCCATCTCGACGAGGTCTTCTTATAGACCAGTTTATTGCAGACCACGACTTGTGCCTTCTTAATGATGGCTCCCCTACTCAATTCAGTGCCGGTCATGGTACCTTTTCTGCCATTGATCTTTCTCTTTCTTCTCCCTCTCTCCTCCCTTCATTACACTGGTCGCCACACCTTTGTGATAGTGACCATTTCCCGTAGATTATCTCGCTCTCTTCCCGCTCCCCGATGGACAGGTTACCTCGTTGGTCTTTCCAACGTGCCGATTGGCCTCTATACACTGCACAGGTCGTGTTTTCTCCCTCTTTGTCGGGTTGTATTGATGACGTCCTACGTGACATGTCTGACGCGATTGTTCATGCTGCTAACCTTGCTGTCCCGCACTCATCTGGACCATTTCGTCGCCGGCAAGTCCCATGGTGGAGTACGGCCATTGCCATTGCCATCCGTGATCGCTGTCGAGCTTTGCAACACTTTAAGAGGCACCCATCCGTAGCCAGCCTTACTACCTTTAAATGCCTCCGCACTAAAGCCCGTTATTTAATCAAACAGAGCAAGCGGATATGTTGGGAATGATTCGTTTCTTCCCTTGGTTCTACTGTCCCACTGTCAAGGGTATGGGCTACACTTCACTCTCTCCAAGGGTTGCCATCGGCAGTCCACCCTCCCAGGCCTTCACCTCCCAGATGGCCTTTGTACGGACCCATTAGTTCTTGCAGAACATCTTGTGACCCATTTTGCAGTGGCCTCAGCATCAGCCTCCTATCCAGCTCCTTTCCTTCACCTGAAACAGCGGGCTGAAGCTTCCACCTTATGTTTTACCCCTTGTGAGTCAGAATCTTACAACGAACCTTTTACTGAATGCGAATTTCTTTCTGCACTTTCTTCTTCTCATGATAGAGCCCCTGGCCCAGATTCCATTCATAACCAACTGCTTCAACATCTCAGTGCTCCACAACGGCAACATCTTCTTCAGGTGTTTACCGTATCTGGCTCCAGGGTGACTTCCCTTCTCAGTGGAGGGATAGCATCATGATTCCTGTCCTTAAGCCTGGTAAGAACCCCCTATCTGTTGACAGCTATCAGCCAATTAGTTTGATCAATGTTGTTTGCAAGTTACTTGAACGGATGGTAGCTCGTCGGCTCAATTGGGTCCGCGAATCTCGGGATCTATTGTCCCCTTACCAGTGTGGCTTTCGAGAGGGACGGTCTCCAATCGATCATTTACTTCGCTTGGAATCCGCAGTTCGGCAGGCTTTTTCCCAGCGCCGCCATTTGGTTGCAGTGTTTTTTGACCTTCGCAAGGCCTATGTCACGGCCTGGCGCCATCACATCTTACTTACCCTTCATCAGTGGGGTCTTCGGGCCCACTCCCGATTTTTATCCGCCAGTTCCTGTTCCATCGGTCATTCAGAGTTCGAGTTGGTACTGTTTTTAGTTCTCCATGGACCCAGGAGACGGGCATCCCACAGGGTTCTGTCTTGAGTGTCCTTCATTTCCTCATTGCTATCGATGGACTTGTGGCCTCTGTCGGTCCTTTGGTCGCCCCTGCCCTGTATGTGGATGATTTCTGCATTTGGGGTAGTTCCTCTTCGATGGCATCTGCAGAGTGGCAGCTCCAGGGAGCTATACGGCGTGCCTCTGCATGGACCCTCTCACATGGGTTCCAATTCTCTCCTCTAAAATCGCGGGTGGTCCACTTCTGTCGCCGTACTACGATCCACCCTGATCCAGAGCTCTATCTCGATGCTCACCGATTGCCTGTGGTCCCACAGTTTCGTTTCCTGGGTCTTCGTTTTGACAACAAGCTCACTTGGCTGCCCCATATCAGACATCTGAAGGTAGGATGTTTCTGTAAACTCAATGTCCTTCGCTTCCTTGCCCACTCCTCTTGGGGTGCAGACCGTTCCCTCCTCCTCCATCTTTATCGTGCTCTAGTTATGTCTCGCTTGGACTTTGGTTGTCAAGTTTATGGTTCAGCTGCTCCTTCCACACTGTACGTGCTGGATCCAGTCTACCATCATGGTATCCGTTTGGCCACCGGTGCCTTCCCTACTAGCCCTGTTGATAGTCTCCTGGTTGAAGCTGGGATATCCCCCCCCCCCCCCACTTTCTGTTCGGCGGTCCCAGCTTCTGGTGTCTTATGCACTCACTATCCGTTCCTCTCCCACTCATCCTTCCTATTCTATCCTGTTCCCAGACCATGGACATCGCCCACCCGACTCCCGCCCTCGGGCGGCTTTACCGGTTGGGCTCCGCCTTACGTCTCTTTGCCGTGATTTTCAGCTTCCTTCTTTGTCCTGCCTTCTTTGTCCTGCCTTCCACCCCCCCCCCCCCCCCCCCCCCCCCTTCGTTAGTTCCTCGGCTTCGAATTCGGATGGATCTCCGCCGAGGTCCAAAAGATTTCATCCCCCCTGGTGGTGTTCTGT
The DNA here is from genome assembly GCF_023864275.1 of Schistocerca cancellata. NCBI lineage: Eukaryota > Metazoa > Arthropoda > Insecta > Orthoptera > Acrididae > Schistocerca > Schistocerca cancellata. The sequence continues at coordinate 121,116,960 of NC_064637.1, read as the reverse complement.
TCCTTTTTCCGCCAAATTTTACGGGAGTTTCGGGATGCTGTTGTTTTTTACACTGATGGCTCTAAATCTGCTGATCATGTGGGGTATGCCTTCACGTCCTCTGTCGGAACAGAAAATCATCTGCTGCCACCTACATGTGGGGTGTTTACTGCGGAATTGATTGCAATTTCCCAGGCCCTTACCTTTATTAAACAGTCCCAACACAACTGCGTTTTGTTATGTACAGACTCGATGAGTGGCCTTCTTGCTATTGACCGGTGTTTTTCGCACCATCCCTTGGTCTCTGCCATCCATGACCATCTTGCTGATATTCACCGTGCTGCTTGTTCCATTGCCTTCCTTTGGGTCCCTGGCCATGTGCGTATCCCGGGTAATGAGCTCGCTGATCGTTTGGCTGGGGGAGCAGTCACTTACCCCTCGTTTTCTGTAACCCCTCCTGCAGCGGATTTACGGCTTCACACCAAATCCCACTTCGCACAGTCATGGGCCAATTCTTGGGAGGCTACTCCCCTGTCTAATAAACTTCGTGTGATTAAGGTGACACCAGGCCTGTGGCGTTCTTCCTTTCACCTCTCCCGAAAGGACCTCGACCACACTGTGTCATCTCCGCATTGGCCATAGCAGGCTGACCCATGGTTTTCTTTTGTGTTATGAGCCATCCCCACTTTGTGGTTGTGGAGCCTTCCAGTTGGTAGCCCACATTTTGGTTGAATGCCCCCTTCTTTTGGCTCTGCGTGCTAAGTACAGACTCCCCCACACTTTACCTTTGATGTTGGCTGACGATTCCCGGATGGTCTCTCTGGTCTCGGTTTCCTCCGGGAAAGTGGTTTTTATTCTCAGTTTTAAGGTTTTTAATCTCTCTCTGGTATTGGGGCAGGGCGGTGAGTGTTTGGGTATCTCCCACTGTAAGCAGTGTTTGGAGATTCCCGATTCACCTCCCTGACCGAAATCCTCTTTTCTTCCCCTTTTACTCTGTGTGTTTTTTTTTTTTTTTTTTTTTTTTTTTTTTTTTTTTTTTTTTTTTTTTTTTTTTAAAAGGCTTGGTTAGTTTCCTTTTCCCATACATACTTTCTACATTCTAGCAGTTGTACCTTTTAAGTCACAGGTGGTCTTGCCTATGCTGCTTCAGCATAGCGTTGGGTTCGTTCTCTTGCTGACTTCCCTCGTTTTATTTTTACCATTGACAACATGGCTGCCCCGTTACGTTTTTAGCGTTTTCCTTTTTATTGTTCTGACTTTCCTGAGATGTCACATTAGCGGAATGGACCACATGTGAAACAAGGGACTGATGACCTTGCTGTTTGGTCCCTTAAACCTCAAACAACAAACCAACCAACCAGATATTGATTACTTTTGTGTTAGTCACCAAAATCTTGTGGCGCTATGTATTCCATTCTGCACTTTCTGTAAGTCTTCCTTACTTTTGCTTAAAGGGGTTTGTTAGTAGAAAATTTTAGCATTGTTATCTATTCTTCTAGCTCCTCTCTTCCAATTTTTTGGTTGAAGCATATTTAATATGGGGTTCAATCGAATATGTAGATGAGATAATGTGAAATTCTAAGTACTTTGTAGGAGTCAACAGAATTTTTTATGATTTCAGCTCTGTTGAGTGTCTCCGACAAGACGGGCCTGGTCTCCCTGGCGGAAAAGCTGCACTCCCTGGGTCTGACTCTGGTAGCATCCGGTGGAACGGCCAAGGCACTGCGTGACGCCAAGCTCGCAGTCAAGGATGTGGCAGAAATTACCGGCGCACCCGAAATGCTGGGTGGGAGGGTGAAGACTTTGCACCCGGCAGTGCACGGAGGTGAGTGGATGGATTCAGCAGGACACTGCCTTTAGATTCAGTAAACATTCTGCACTTCGTTTCTAAAGTGTATTTTCCACTGGAGTTAGTGGAAATGAATGCAAGCAAACAAACATTCAGAGAACAGTTCACTAGTCTGTACTGACATTAATTATAATTACACTGTCCAGTCAGATTAATGTGACCACCCATCAAAACCCTCATATTTCCACCTTTGCAGTGCGAGATGTGCGGGAAAAGTTACGGAAGGTACTGACAGGGATGTGGAGCCGTGCCGACTCCAGTGCTGTGGTCAGCTGTGCTAGGTTTCTCGGTTGAGATTTATGGCACGAACAGTCAGTTTGAGGTGATCCTACAGATTCCTGATTGGGTTTAAATGTGGGGAGATTGGTGGCCAGGGTAGTACGATAAATTCATCCCAGTTCTCTTCAAACAGTGTGCGTTCACTGTTAGCTGTGTCACACATTGCATCGTCCTGCCGGCGGTTGCAATTTTGCCGAGGTAAAACAAGCTGAATGTAGGTGTGGACACGGTCCGCAGCGATAGATGCGTGCTTACAGTCACATAGAGAATGCCAAGAAAACACACTTCCTCCTGGTTGCAGGGTGTTTGCTTACGAACATTTCGTGCTGTACATGCCAATAGCTATCTGTCTGATGGAGCATGGTATGTGATTTACCTGAAATGACCACCTGCTGCCATTCGGAGGGCATCCAGTTGAAGTACTTCGGTGTGAATACCAGCCTTCGTCACTGATAAACAGCAGTCGGCATGGGTGCACTAGCCGGGCACCTGCTGCAGACGCCCGTATTCGGCAGCCTTTGCTGGACGGTTATTATTGAGACATTGTCAGTTATCCCTCAGTTGGGCACAAATGGTTGCTCAGCAGTTGCGTGTCTGTTTGCCTGTACACATCTCCACAGCTATCACTGACCCCTGTCATCTGTGGCATGTGGTGCCCGCAGTTGCCTCGGCACTGGTCTCAGATAGTGCATTTTGCTGAGCACAGTATACTTTAACTACAGTGACATGCAAACAGTGGACAACTTAGCCATTTTGGAAGTGCTTCCGCCCTTGGGCCGAAAGCCAATGTAATGCCCTTTTGGATGTCAGATATGTTGCTCAGTTTCAACATTACAGCAACAACTGCACTGTTTTCTGCCGACATTCTTTATATACACTCCATTGCGAGTGCTGCCATCTGTCACCTTTGAGGAGCTAATGCGTATTGACATTAAAAATAGATAGTGGTTACAATAACGTGATTGAACAATGTATGAACAGTTGCAGTACACCTAAGATCAAAGTCACCCTGCATCAGTAGTATCCATATTCAGTCATAAAAAAAACATAATTTTCTTTAAAATCAGGAAATACTTACAAAAATTACAATAATTTAAAATTTACAACTGCTGTTGAATTTGGTTGTCTGCACCTTTATTACATGCTTGGGAAAGAGCTACGTAGTGGACCTCCCTTCCATCAGTCGTAATTTATGGATGACGTATGTGCATTTAAATGCATTAAAATACTCTTTGGAAGCTTGCCCATTATCTAATACGTGTTTTCTCAATTTACCTTGAAATTTTAGTTTTTATGATGGAAAGTCTGTTTCAACATAGTGCTGACATAAACAGCGCACTATTCAACAGATCAGTCTGTTACCTCAATCTTTATTGTTTGTTTTGCCAACTCACAGCCAATTTATCAGTATTTCAGTCTTAGACATTTTGTTATGCTACAGATCTAAGGTTTTGTTCATATATTGAAACTTACTTTGCACAGTTCTGTGATAGCTCACTTTTGTGTGTATTCCTATTTAGTCAGTAAAGTTATTTTTGTGCACCATTCCTTTTAAATATCCCAATAGATAAAAAATCACAAACAGGTGGCAGCCACAACTTCTGCTTACTGTGCGCTCTTTTTCCGAAGGCTTCATGAATAGAGACCATGATCGATGAGGCTTGTGACATAGAATGCAGTAAAATTTGACTACCAGAAACTGCACACAAAACTCTAATAACATTATCATGGAGAGGAGCTTAAAGCACAATACGGGGGCTTTAGGAGTACCAGTAGTGAAGAGTTTGAGTATTCACATGCTCTGTAAGATGAAACGAAGTTTCATTTTTCATCTTCAGTTAAATCAGAGAATGTCGAACACTTTTCTCAAATAACTCAAAAAAAAAACTACAAAAATATATCTAAAAACAAAGATGATGAGACTTACCAAAGAAAAGCGCTGGCAGGTCGATAGACACAAACAAACACAAACATACACACAAAATTCTAGCTTTCCCAACCAACGGCTGCTTCGTCAGGAAAGAGGGAAGGAGGGGAAAGACGAAAGGATGTGGGTTTTAAGGGAGAGGGTAAGGAGTCATTCCAATCCCGGGAGCGGAAAGACTTACCTTAGGGGGAAAAAAGGATGGGTATACGCACGCACACGCACTCACACTCACACTCGCGCGCGCGCACACACACACACACACACACACACACACACACACACACACACACACACACACAGACACAGACACAGACACAGACACACACACACACATATACAGACACAAGCAGACATATTAAAAGGCTACACTACAAAAATACTTTTACAAAATTGCAATAATTTAAAAATGACAGTGGATGTTGAAAATGATTGCCCTTCACGTGTATCTATGCATTTCTTGTGGTCATGTAATCAAACCTTTTTTCCCCACTTCCCCCAATACTGTAACAGTTTACTCTGGTGTCTGGTAGCAACTCAGAGTTGCAGTGTATGGAATGCCAGATACGAGGATGAGCATTGAAGCATTGGATTGCTATGAAAACTTTTTTTGTGTCAAGATCATAACACAGGTTTCATTTAAGGTAATGCCAGAACAAAAAAAAAAAAAAAAAAAAAAAAAAAAACTAAAGTTCCACATTCTGGCTAGTCTGACCTGATTGACCACTGTATCATCCTTTGTCGATCGCGTCATTTGGATGTGCTACAGAGGGGCATGGGGTCAAGACGCTGCTCGAACCAGTCAGCTTTCTGAACATTGGAGCCTCCACTTCCCACACGAGTAGCTCCTCAGTTGCTATCCTGAGGCTGAGTAGTGTGCCATGCTCCAGTTCTCTCACTGAGGAAAAAATCCCTGACAGTACTGCGAACTGAACCTGTATCGCCTGCATATCAGTGAAGGATACAGACCATTGAACTATGGAGGCACACATAGTTAAGTAGCTGTAATGCCAGATCCCATAAGCACCTTTGACATCAAGATGTGATCTAAAGGTAATGGAATTTTTTGTTTTCCTTAAAGAATCTATATTTATTCCTAAATATCAACTTTGTCCTCTTCAAAGTGATCCCCCTCAGATATAATACATTTTTGCCAGTGCTCTTTCCAATCTTGGAAACTCTTCTGGAACTCACTTTCCGGTTATGGTATTCAGCTCTTTCAGTGATTCTGTTGTTGTCAATGGTGGAAAAAATACGTCCTTTTATGGTTTTCTTCAGCCATGGGAATAGAAAGAAGCTGCAGGGGCCCATGTCAGGTGAATGCAGTGGCTGAGGCAACATGTTTGTTTTTTGCCAAAAAATCACAAACAAGCCTTGAAACGTGAGCAGGAACATTATAATAATGCAATTTACACGAGTGGTGTTGCCACAGCTCTTGTTGTTTTCTTTGGATTGCTTCACATCAGTGGTGCATCAGGAAGTATTCCTTATTGACTATAAGACCGTAAGGCAGGAACATGTGATGCACAATCTCGTTGTAATTGAAGAAAACAGTGTGAAGAACCTTCACGTGTGATCGAACTTGTTAAATGTTTTTCAGTCTTAGCTATTCACACTGCTTCCTTTGGGATGATTGGTGTTGTCATATCCGTACAGTTATGTTTCATCACCTGTTAAAATATTCTTTAGAAGTTCTGGATTGTTGTCGACTTTATTCAGCAGTTCCTGAGCAGTGTCCATGTGACTTCAGTTTTGCTCGAAATTCAGCAAACTTTGCTGCTCCACATCTCATGCCCAAAACCTAAAAAAAAAAAAATTGGCATGAGTCAAAGGAAATGCCAACATCATCAGCAACCTCTTTGATGGTGACTCAGTGATTTTCCAGAACCATTTTCATTGCTCCTTCTGCATTGTCATTAGCAATTCATGTGCTAGGGCACCCATAGCGGTCATCATTTTCTCGACCCTATGTGAAAGGATTATACCATTCAACTCTTGTTGTACTCGTAGTAGATTCGCCAAAAACTACAGTCAGCATTTTGAATGCAGTGCTGCACTTTATCCTATTTTTCAATAAAATTTGATCCAAAATCTTTAATCCATCTTTTTCGAAAGTAGAAATTCACCAAGCTCTTGAAAACACATACAACTGTTTTGGACTGTCAACAATAAACTAAATGTTCAAAACAATTGAAAATGCAAAATATATCAGGAATGTCCAAACCAACAAGTTAAAAAAAATCGAAAATTTGATCTATAATCGTAGCTAACATTTGGTTTAAGAATCATGAAAGAAGGTTGTATGTGTGGAAGAGGCCTGCAGACACTTGGAGGTTTAAGATAATTATATAATGGCAAGATAGGGATTTAGGAACGAGGTTTTAAATTGCAAGACATTTCCAGGGGCAGATGTGGACTCTGACCACAATTTGTTGGTTATGAAGTATAGATTAAAACTGAAGAAACTGCAAAAAGGTAGGAATTTAAGATGGGATCTGGTTAAACTGAAAGACTCAGAGGACGTAGATAGTTTCAGAGAGAGCATTCAGGAATGATTGACAGGAACAGGGAAAGAAATACGTAGAAGAAGAATGGCTAGCTTTGAGAGATGAAATAATGAAGGCAGCAGAGGATCAAATAGGGGAAAAGATGAGGGTTGGTAAAAATCTGTGGGTAACAGAAGAGATATTGAATTTAATTGGTGAAAGGATAAAATGTAAAAATGCAGTAAACAAAGCAGCCGAAAAGGAAAACAGAAGTCTCAATAATGAGATTAACAGGAAGTGCAAAATGGCTGAGCAGGGATGGCTAAAAGACATATATAAGCATATAGAAGCATGTATCACCAGGGGTAAGATAGATACTGCCTACCGGAGAATTAGATGCCTTTGGAGAAAAGAGAACCACCTGTATGAATATCAAGAGCTCAGATGGAAAACCTGTCCTAAGCAAAGAAGGGAAAGCAGAAAGGTGGAAGGAGTATATAGAGTGTCTGCACAAGGAAGCTGTATTTGAGGGCAATATTATGGAAAGGGAAAAGGATGTAGAGGAAGATGAGAAGGGAGATATGATACTGTGTGAAGAATTTGACAGAGCACTGAAAGACCTAAGTCAAAATAAGGCCCTTGGAGTAGACAACATTCCATTAGAACTACTGATAGCCTTGGGAGAGCTAGCCCTGACAAAACTCTTCCCTCTGGTGAGCAAGATGTATGAGACGAGTGAAATACCCTCAGACTTCAAGAATATAACAACTCCAATCCCAAAGAAAGCAGGTGCTTGACAAATGTAAAAACTACAGAAATAATTGTTTAGTAAGTCATGGTTACAAAATACTAACACGAATTCTTTACAGCCAAATGGAAAAACTGGTAGATGCCGACCTTGGGGAAGATCAGCTTGGATTCCGTAGAAATGTTGGAACACTTGAGGCAATACTGACCCTGTGACTTACCTTAGAAGATATATTAAGGAAAAGCAAATCTACGTTTCTAGCATTTGTAGACTTAGAGAAAGCTTTTGACAATGTTGACTGGAATACTCTCTTTCAAATTCTGAAGGTGGCAGGGTTAAAATACAGGAGCAAAAGGCTATTTACAATTTGTACAGAAACCAGATGGCAGTTATAAGAGTCGAGGGACATGAAAGGGAAGCAGTGGTTGGGAAGGGAGTGAGACAGGGTTGTTGCCTCTCCCCGATGTTATTCAATCTGTATATTGAGCAAGCAGTGAAGGAAACAAAAGAAAAATTCGGAGTAGGTATTAAAGTCCATGGAGAAGAAATAAAAACTTTGAGGTTCGCCGATGACATTGTTATTCTGTCAGAGACAGCAAAGGACTTGGAAGAGCAGTTGAATGGAATGGACAGTGTCTTGAAAGGGGCATATAAGATGAACATCAACAAAAGCAAAATGAGGATAATGGAAAATGGTCAAATTAAATTAGGTGATGCTGTGGGAATTAGATTAGGAAATGAGACACTTAAAGTAGTAAGAGTTTTGCTGTTTGTGAAGCAAAGTAACTGGTGACTGCCTAAGTAGGGAGGATATAAAATGTAGACTGGTTAGAGCAAGAAAAGCATTTCTGAAGAAGAGAAATTTGTTAATATCAAGTACAGATTTAAGTGTCAGATAGTCTTTTCTGAAAGTATTTATATGGCGTGTAGCCATATATGGAAGTGAAACATGGGCGATAACTAGTTTAGACAGGAAGAGAATAGAAACTTGTGAAATGTGGTGTTACAGAAGAATGCTGAAGATTAGATGGATAGATCATGTGTCTAATAAGGAGGCACTGAGAAGCATTGAGGAGATGAGTAGTTTGTGGCACAACTTGATTAGAAGATAATTTTCTGTATGCTGATTCTTATTCATTCAATGCAGATGGAGCTTCAGATGTCTTGAATACATTGTCTAATTCACTTCAGTGATGCACTTGTTGGAGTATAGAAATACTCTGTGGACTGAAAAATTTGTGAAAAAGTAGGCAAGTCCAAGGTATAGATACCTGCAATCATAGTGTACCACTAGAAATGTCTTCTTTGGGGAATCTATCTTATGACAGGTTTCAACTGGAGTCTGTGCATCATGCGCTGTTCGTGAGCAACCTCCTTCATTTGTTTGTATGTCTTCCTACCACTTCCTCTTATTCCTTCTCCTTTTGTCTCTATAATTCTTTGTTGAAGACAATTCCTACACAGTATATGTCACAGCCAAGATTTTTTTCTCTTGCTGATCACATTCAGTAATCTCCTTTCTTCTCCTATTCCACTTCATCTTAAGCAATATTCTCCATAGCCCCATTTCAAAACTTTCTGAATATCTTTCTTATCTCCCCCCCCCCCCCCCCTCTCTCTCTCTCTCTCTCTCTCTCTCTCTCTCAACTGTCCATGGTTCACTACACTCCAGTCATAACATATAGCAAGTCTTTTGCTCAGCTCGATTCAAAGTCTTGCAGATGTTAGTAACTACTTCACCTTGTCAAGTGCTCTATTTTCCCGTCTATATCCTTCACCTTGTTACTTCTCTGTAGCTTATGTACCATGTCATTAAACTTCTCAGGTACATGAAGGATTTAGTTGTGCTTTCTTTTTCCCACCTAAGAAATGTTAACTGGAGCTTGATTCATGCTTATACTCATCTCTTTTGTCTTTCCTTTATTTATGTTGATTGCATTCGCCTTGCCCTTTCTTGCAGTACTCTTCAACATCTTCTGTAGCTCGTATGATTCCATGAGCACTGCTTTTATAGTTTTTATCCTTTCTCCTTAAGTTAAAATATAACTTGCATCCTCTATGGCCTTGCTTTTTGTCCATATACTGGGTGAAGCAGCTAAGTCGTAACATCCTTTGTATCTCCCCAACCGTAATAGATACAAAGATGCCGTTTGGACAGTGAATTGCAGCTGACAGGGGCTGCTTGAATACATCAAATTTCATGTTTGTGCTATTTTTTTATTACAGAGATATGAGGCCATCTTTGGGTTTTTAAAAATGGAACCCTATGTTAAATTTTAGCGTAACACGATGGGCTTAAAAAGACGGTTTCAAATATGTGTATATCATAATATTTGGGCGAATAGTTTTCGAGACACGGATACGTTCTCGTATCGTGTTTGTTCTTCAAAGCGGTGTTGTCCAATGTGACCTTTCTTGTTCTGTAGAGGACATGGTAAACATAGTGAGTCTGTCCTTACACAAACACCACACCCATTTACCTGACGATAGAAATACATACTGTGATATTTTGAACAAAAATTAACTGATGATGTTGGACAAATATTATTCAGTTATTTGACAACTGTGATAATAAAAATAGTAGACAACATAAAGTATTAAAATACTACAAGATGTTAATACATTTTAAGTAACAGAAATACAAATGTAAATGAGGAGGCCCTTATTGGTAACAATTATTTCACATGTATTTGTTTTGTATTTGAAAATATTTATTATTGATCACAATACGATGCAAAATACATACTGTACATGATACAAAACTTTACTGAAGCATGTGCTAAAAATGCTTCCCCCTTGTAGTAACCAAAACCAACTGCAGGAATGCCTTGGGCTGTGGATCGGAGTCGCCAGGCGGGGGAGCCGCCAGCGGTGGAGCACGCACCACCGGGTAAACACAGGACGAGTCGGGCAACAGACAAACGACAACTGGCAACAACCGACTATGACCGACACAACAAGGAAGAGATAAACAACGGAGGCTTGTAGAAACCACAACACCAAACACCAACAGTAAATTCACTCAGAACCAGAGCCAGGCAAATGTCAACAACGAGCAATGACCAGAACGCAGTACCGCCGAGATAGAAACAAAATCCAGAGCAAGTACCAGACTGACTGAACTAGGGCAGAGTAGGTCCCTATATACGAAACCGGAGGAAGCGGCTATTGGCCGCTGTCTGCACGTGGCGTAGCGGTGGCGCCCTCGCTGCGCGAGAGCAGCTGCGTGGAATAGCATATCTAACTTTTCTTCGTTAGTGTACATGTCTGCTCCAAGAAACTGTGATGGAAATGCGATGTCTCATTACCCCAGCAGCACATTTATACCCTTCTCTCCAGCTACCTTATTGAGAAGCAGGAAAACAACGTCTTCCCTGTTAAGTTCCTCATTGGTCAACAGGAAAGGCCGCATTGGACAACGCCGCTTCGAAGGACGAATACGATATGGGAATATATCTGTCTCTCAACAACTATTTGCCTGAGTATTATCATATGCACATATTTGAAATTGTCTTTCTAAGCCCATCATGTTACGATAAAATTTAACATAGGGTTCCATTAAAAAAAAATAGCACAAACACGAAACGTGGCGTATTCAAGTAGCCTCTGTCCCTGCAATTCACTGTCCAAACAACATCTTTGTATCTATTATGGTTGGGGAGAGATAAGGGGTGTTATGACTTACCTGCTTCCTCACACTGTATGTTGTATAGCTATGATGATAGTGTGCGATGTTCGTTACAGAATACTAGAACTCCTTCTAGTATTCATCTCTTCTCTAGCATCATTCCCTGCTCACATCACCTTTGCTTTGCGTACATTTCCTTTATTTACCTTCTATCTTTCCAGTCTATACCAACATCTTTTAAAATTCTCCAGTTGAGTCTTATTGAAATCTTTCTCCCAGTCGATAAATTGAGTAGACACCTTCTTGTTGATTTGTCATTCTTTCTCCAGTCATGCCCAGACAATCCGTAGCACCTCAGGTTCTCTTATTGTTTCTGAACCCACTCTGGCCTTCCTCAATATTTTCCTCAATTTTCTTTTCAGTTCTCCGTAATGACTTAAAAAAACTAATTGTCCAATAGTCTTTGTATTCTTTTATGTTACTCTTTTTCGATAAAGATACTAGAACCGTGTTAAGTAGGTCCTGAGAACAAATTCCTGTGTCATAAACTCCGTTTACTGCCTCAGCCAATCTGGCTATTAAATTTGGACTTTCAGTGCCAAAGATGGTATTCTATGACAGCCAATATGTTCTTTTCCTGGAGCTCTCAAATTGCTTTCTTCAGATCGAATTTCAATATCTTGGGACCTAAGTATTCTTCACTCTGTCCCTCTTCATCTTTGAAAACCAGTCAGCTGTTATATGCCTCTGCACCGTATAACCAAGATCAGTCAACTTGAGCCAAATCAGATAGAAATTGTCTGGGATAATGGAAACAGTCAAGCAGTGAAACATAATGGTGAGTGCTGAATCAGGCTTCGTCTGACTAGCATTTATTGAGGAACAAATAGTGGAAACTCCGCGTTGGAATATCAGCAATATATAAGGAAAAGGATAGATTGCGACTCACCTTAAAGATAACACACTGAATTGCAGGCAGGCACAGTGAAAATACTGTTACACAATTAGCTTTTAGCCAAAGCTTCCATCGGAAAAGAAAACACACATTCATTCATACAAGCAAGCACACTTTGTGCACTCATGACTGCCATCTCCAGCAGCCAGGTCTGAAATGCCTGGATTATGTACCTGGAATACCGGGCATCCTGGCCCGAGCTGACGCAGATGGTGGTCATGTGTGCATGAGGTGTGCTTGCTTGAACGAGTAAATGTGTGTTTCCTTTTCTGAAGAAAGCTTTGGTTGAAAGCTAAGTGTGCAACAGTATTTTAATCATGCTTAACTGCAACTCGGTGTGTGATCTTTATGGTGAGAGGAGCAATCTATCCTTTCCCTTGTATTATTTATTGAGGAACAGGTTCATATGATTTGCAACAAGAGTGCCTTTAGAAGAGAAGGTGCTTAATTGTTGCTCCCTTAATAAAGTGACATGCTGCACGGCCATGTGATAACCACTACAGTACAGCTTTCTTCAACATTCTGCAGTTGAATAACAACAAAAAAGTCTGGAAATTCATCATTGTTAAAATAATAGCAATAATATAGTTGTAAGAAGATTAGGAAGGAAGATTAGGGTTTAATGTCCCATTGACATTGAGATCATTACAGACAGGGCACCAGCTCAGATGAGGGATGAATGGGGAAGGGAACTGGCCGTACCCTTTACAAAGGAATCATCCGGGCATTTGGCGGAAAGTAATTTAGAAAAATCTTGGAAAACATAAATCTGGGTGATGGGACGTAGATTTGAATGTTTGTCTTCCCAAATGCGAGGCCAGCGTGCTAATCACTGCAGCACCTCACTCGGTGATTTGGTGAATGAGCTGCAGTTAAACATCTTTTACTGAAGTACAACATAAAATTTCCAATGTTTCAGGTATCCTAGCACGTTTAACTGATTCTGATCAAGCTGATCTGAAGAAGCAGGGCTACAACTTGATAAGAGTGGTTGTGTGTAACCTGTACCCATTTGTCAAGACTGTTGCAAGAGCTGATGTCACAGTTCCTGATGCTGTGGAAAACATTGACATTGGTAAGTCATCCACTATATGGTATTTTGTTTTCCAAAGTAACAGGTATCTTCCTAGTGTAATTGGTTAAATTTAGTTGTCAGAGGCACTAATAGCATAAAGCAGCATAGTGATATTATTTTAAGGAATACTACAACCAGCCACTTTTTTACTTATTTTTATTTACGCCAATGTCCATTTTGAGTTTTCACCTGTCTTTTCTTGGCATGATACGTATTTCAATCTTCAGTTAGTACATTGTCAATTTTGGTGCTGTAGCTGATCTGTGCTGAATAATTGTTTTGTTTAGTTACTATACTTTGCAAGCTGCATAAACGAATGGCCAGAGACACAATTTTGTGATCCAAATAAAGATGTCAGACGCTGATGTGGCAGATATTGCATTGTTTTTGTGCAACATACAAATGAAAAAGTGTTTGTGCCAGGATTATAAATGGGAAAATCAAAACAACAACAACAAGCGGAGTAGAAAGTAAGGACTTCGAGCAGTAGGCCGGCATAAGGCTGCTAGGTATCCATACTAATAAATAGGAAACCCACTTTGTGGCTCATGGTGCACTTTGCCAGTTTCAGTTTACCTGTGTAATGGCACCTGGGGCAAACAATCCCCCTCCCCCAAATTAAAAAAAAAGTGAAATAATATCATACTCTACTCGTTAAGAGACATCTTTCTCCCCTTGCTCACTACATCTGAGGGGTTACCTCAAGCCAGTCAAGATGCAGAACTGTATTCCTGAGACAGTGTATTCAGCCAGAACATTGTAGTCGCACAGGTTGTATATCTTTTGTGGGGGCTGTACAGCTTTACTTTTATTATTATTTTGTGTTGTAGAAATGAAATGTGGATTGGATTACACCTGTAGATTAATTAAATTTTGGCTATAAAGAAGTGGTATGGTGAATTACAGGTGGGGTAACACTGTTACGTGCGGCTGCCAAGAACCATGACCGTGTTACTGTGCTCTGTGATCCTTCAGACTACGATTCAGTAGTTGCCGAAATTCAGAAGTCGCCTGGCAAGGATACTGAACTTGCAACGAGGTAGGCTGCCTTTCATTTTTACATGGTTACAGTTGTTGTGTGGAAATTTGTAAGCATGTTGTGCGATGTATTTTTAACATTGTGTAAATTTTCATGGTTTGGTAGTAGTGATGGTGGTGTATTTGTCTGTGAAACATTTTGCAAAGTAGTATTAGTCACTCCAAGATATACAGAGACATGTAAGCACGATTTGACCTAATTTGCATTACAGTTATATTTCATGATGTGGGCTAGACAAATGCCCAGTGGGCAGGACATTTATAAAAGGGTATTATCTCAAAGCGGTTTTAAATGCCCAAAATTTGGGAATTTATAAAAAGGAGTACCCTTTAAAGTTTTTACTGCTAGAACGTATAATTTATCAATTGTAATAAGGTATGGAATGGTATTTCCGAAGTTAAAAGTTGGTAAATGTATATCATTCTTTGTGTGTGTATATCATTCATTGCCTTTATTACTAGGAACCAAAGGACAGAAGAGAGAAGCATGGTTTTTTTAACTAGCACTCCAACTTGTTGTAGCGAGGAAAGGGCGTGTATTGCTGACAGCTGTTTATCATTGATAATGTCCTTTTTCTTCTTACAATTTCTGCTATTCTCCCTCTCCCCCTCCCCACCCCACCCCTCCACGCGTGTGCGCGCGCGCACACACACACACACACACACACACACACACACACACACACACACACACACGAAGAATTGAACAACAGTGAAGTGATAATATGGTATATAAAAAAAAAGGACATTGTCCTAAGCTAATTGCTTTGAAGTGTAACACACTTTATAATCCATTGAAATATCTGAATAATATAGACGAATGATTATCGACGGCAAAATTATCGCTAAATGTTAAACTGTTTTCATCGAGGGGGGGGGAAAAAATGGTTTTGTCAGATGCAGCAACATTTGAGGCAGACTACAATTATCTATTCTGCACCTTTATTTATATGCGTTGGTATGACTGCACTGCTGTGAATATAAAACTGGCTTAAAAAAGACTTAATAACAAAGAATTGATGCCCAAGACACTGGAATCATTCGATTCTGATACTAGCAGAGTCCTAGAGAATCGGTGATTCTTTGAATTGTGGATTGAAATTGCCACATTATACATCCCTAATTAAAATCTTTATGATTACCCTTTTTGTCACTGTAATTCCAGTTATTCTAAGTAAATATTAGTGCTATTGCTATAATAACATGTAGTTGATGATATTTTGAGTGAGTGAGTGGCCGGTGATGTCAGGTAAGTCATGCAATTCTGTGAGTTATTTAGTTACTTGGAATTGGCAACAATGGTATGTCTGTCTTATAGGCATTGAATTCTTTGTGGTTGAGTGAGAAGCAAAGTAACTTCAGGCTTGTCTTACTTAAAGTGTTACAGGTATCATTTGTACTGAGATCGCTGAAGCAACCTCAAACATGAATCCATTATTGTCAAAGTTTCAAAGCCTGAACCACTTTCTGTTGAGTTTGTAATAACTATAAGGGGCGTTCAAAAAGAAACAAGCCGGAGCCATAATGACAGAAACCACTACTTTTATGTTAGAAGTATTAACCCTGGCTGTTGAGACACGTGTCACACTGTTACACAAGGTGGTGAATGGCTGTCTCATAAAATTCCCGGGGCTGCGATGATAAACAGTTCCGCACATACAGCTGGATGTTTGTCATCAGAGATGAATTGTTTGCCCCTAAAAATTGCGTAATTGCAGGGAGAGTGGTCCGGACAGTATGGAGGATGGCAGAGAACCACCCATCTGCAGGAGTGCCGCGACTGTGTTGGCTGTATATGAGGCTTTGCATTGTCGTGGAGCAGAATGATCCCATGGGTGAGATTGCGTGGTCATTTTGATTCATTCGTTTGGTGAAGGGTGGTCAATGTTTGAGAGTGATGCTGGGCATTCACTTTTGTCCCATGCTGCAGGAAGGGAATCAGAAGGGGGCCATCTTGGTCAAAGGAGGTCAGCATGATGATTCACCTCGGACAACCACCTCCAGCTGTACGTGCAGAACTGGTTAACATCGCAGCCCTGGGAATTTTATCAGACAGCCGTTCACCACCTTGTGTCACATTGGGACAAGTGTCTCAACAGCCAGGGTCAATACTTCCAACATACAGGTACTGGTTTCTGTAATTATGCCTCTGGCTTGTTCCTTTGTCAACGCCCCTTATAAAAGCAATGGCCGCAATCACAAATGTTTCACAGAAGCATGGGCCAGAAAAGTTTCTGGTGGTGATAAGTGACAGTGCTGCATTGAATTGGGTGAAGGATAAGTTCCTTCTCATTGTTCCACTTGGATTCCTAGCTCACCACCAGAGGTGCCATCTCCCTTTCACTTCCTTATTTATGGATGTCACCCCATCCTTGTCACTGACAGAGTGACATGATCACCTCTTGGCTTCTTTATGTCTATCCCTCCAGGTAGGCCACTTCCTTATGTTGGACTGTCTACCTTAATACAGCAACTCCTGCCCCCGTTTCTCCTCCTTTGGGACTTTAGTGCCCAGCACCCACTATGGAGGAAGTGCCACTTAAACGGGTAGGGGTCTCCTAATTGACCAACTTACTAAAGACTTCAATTTGTCTCTCCTCAATGATGGGCCCTCTGCCCATTTCAGTGCCGTGCATGGCACCTTTACTGCCATCGATCTCACGATCTTATCTGCTCTCGTGGCTTCCCTGCATTGGCCATCCCTTGATGATCTTTGTGACAGTGACCACATTCCAGTGGTCCCCCTGCTGCCGCCAGGCAGGCAGGCCCCCACGTTGGGCATTCCACAAAACCAATTGGCCTTTATGTACATCTGCTGTGCACTTCCACACCTCCCTCTCGAATTGCATTGATGCGGTCGTGCACTATTCTTCAAGCTGCTGGCATTGCTGTCCCCCCCTATCTACAGGTCTCCCATGTCATTGACCAGTACAGTGGTGGACCAAGGATGCAGCAGTTGCTGTCCAGGACCAGCGACATGTGCTGCAGTGATTTAAACGACACCCTTTACAGACCAACCTCCTCGCTTTTAAGTATCCCTGTGCTAAGGCCTTATTAAGCAGAGTAAAAAGGAATGCTGGGAGCTCTTTGTTTCCAGCCTAGGGATTTATGCCTCTTTGTCACATGTTTGGTCCAAGCTCCATAGCCTTCTGGGCTGCCAGTGACAGTCAACTGTCCAGGGTCTTAACCTCCGAGGTGCTATTTGCACTGATCCATTGGTCCTTGCAGAACACCTTGCAGCACTCTTTGTGATGGCATCATCGTCCTGTACATTTCTGTGCCAGAAATGCTGAGTTGAACAGATTCCCCCCCCCCCCCCCCCCCCCACCTCTGTTTCAATCTGCAACGCGCTGAACCCTATAATGAACTCTTCACTGAATGGGAATTCTTGCAGGCTCTTACCTCTTCACAAGGCACAGCCCCAGGCACAGATTCCATCTACAAACAGATGATCCGACACTTGGACATTCCCCAGAGGCAACGTCTCCTCAGAGTCTTCAACCACATTTGGCTCACGGGTCCTTTCCTGTCGCAATGATGAGACAGTATACTTATCCCCGTCCTTAAGCCTGGGAAGAACCTAACATCTCTCGACAGCTACCACCCAATTAGCCTGATGAATGTACTTTGTAAACTGCTCGAGGGGATGGTTAGCTTCAGATTATGTTGGTTGCTCGAATCTCAGGGTCTTTTGTCTCCATATCAGTGTGGCTTCCACAAAGGACAATCTCCAACAGACCATTTACTCAGACTAGAAACAGTAATCTGACAGGCTTTTACTAACCATGGTCTTTTTTCATCCTCATAAAGGCATATGACATGGCTTGGGCACATTTTAGTTACCATCCATGACTGGTGCTTCCGTGGCCCCCTTCAGATTTTTATCCGTGAGTTTTTATCTCACTGGCTCTTCCGGGTTTGAGTTGGCATTCACTCAGTGCCCATCAGATTCAAAATAGTGGTATCCCACAGGGTTCTGTGTTAAATGTCACACTCTTGCTCCTAGCTGTCAATGGGCTTGTAACCTCTGTTGAGCATGTGGTTACCCTGGTGTTGTACGTCGACAATTTTTGTATATGGTGCTGCTCCCGCTCAGCAGCATCTGCTGAGTACTGGCTCCAAGGTGCCATCCAATGGGCCTCTGCGTAGGCCATCTCCCACGGCCTCCAGTTTTCTCCCTCCAAAACGCAGGTTATGCATTTTTGTCATTGACCCACAGTAAACGCCGATACAGAACTTTATTTAAGTAACCAGATCCTCGATGTTGAAACACAGTCCTGTTTCTTGGGCCTTATTTTTGGTAAGAGGCTAACTTGGCTGCACCATATTCGCCACCTAAAGACTACATGCATGCGGAAGCTTAATGCTCTCCGCCTTGTGGCCCAAACATCTTGGAGTCCAGACCATACCACTCTACTTCATCTGTACTGTGCTCTGGCCTTGTCCAGATTAGATTATGGCAGTCAGGTTTATGACTCAGTGGCCGCTTCCACTCTGCAAATACTTGACACTGTTCACCATTGTGGGGTGTGTCTGGCTATTGGTGCCTTTCATACTAGTACTGTTGACAGTCTCCTCACATAAGCAGGGAACAGAGCCAACTCCTGGTTTCTTACACAATTGCCATTTGCCAATTCCCTGACCATCCCATGTACCCTGACCTTTTTGCAAATGAGGGTTGTCTCCCTCCTGACAACCACCCATGGGTGTTGTTTGCCAGTTGGCATGTGTCTCACTTCCCCCTGTCAGAATCTCCATTTCCACTCACTTGAATGCACCCCATGTGTTTCCTCCCACACCCCACCTTGGATGGTGCCTAGACACGGATTAGGACCGACCTATTCCAGGGTCCCAAGGTCTCTGTCACCCCTGTGGTTTTCCGGCACCTTTTATGTGCCATGCTTGCAGAGTTACAGGGTGCCACCATCTTCTACACTGATGGTTCTAAAACAACAGGTGAGGTGGAATATACTTCCATGTCTCCTACTGGCTTAGAACACCATTTATTGCTGGCATCATGTAGTGTGTGTGCTTCTAGCCGTTCACAGAGCCCTCCACTTGGTTTCTCAGACCTCTCTGCACACTGTTTTAATTTGTACTGACTCAATGAGCAGCCTGCAGGCTATTGACCGATGCTACTCTCACCACCCTTTGGTCTCTGCTATCCATGGCCTTCTCTCTGCCCTCGGCCAGGCTGCCAGCTCAGTTGTCTTTCTCTGGGTCCCAAGTCATGGGGGCATCCCAGTGAATGAACTGGCTGACCGTTTGGCCAAAGAAGGCCCCCCCCCCCCCCCATTCTCGTCACGATTCTAGTTGCGGATATGCGGAACTGCCAAATCTCTCTTTGGTGGAATGCCATTTGGTGTGCTACTGCTCATGGTAATAAACTCCACACAGTGAAGGAGTTCACTGCAGTTTGCCTCTTTCTTCCATCCCTCTTGGAAGGAATCCACTGTTTTATGCTATCTACACTTTGGTCATACCTGGCGCATCTATTGTTTCCTCCTGCATAACAAACCATCCCCACAATGTGGTTGTGGAGCCAGACTGATAGTATCCCACATATTGGTGGAATGTCCCCTTCTTTTGCGCCTTTGTGCTAAGTATAGCCTTCCAGATTCCTTAATTTTAATATTAGCAGATGATTCGCAGATGGTTGAACTGATCCTCAGTTTCCTCCATGAAAGTGGTTTTTATTTCCACATACAAAGTGTAGGGTGGTTGTGGTTGGGACCTCTCTTCATGTCTTCTTGGTGTGGGACCCCATGACTACTCCGCATAGAAGATTGCTCTTTTTTTCCAGTTTAGATTTGGTCTCACCTTTTATGCCTTTTACTGTGTGGGTTTTAACTTCATTATTTTATGATTTGACTCCCCTTTACCGGATCTGTCCGCTTTTAGCAGACCCTCTTTCTTCTGTGAGTAACTTTGGAATCGTGGGACTGATGACCTTGCCATTTGGTCCCATAAACCCTCTCAGTAATCAATCCATCAATCAATGTCAGTCAATCAGTGGAGCAGGAACATGACCTAAGCCTGTCGATCCCAAGAAAAAAGTCCATATTGAACAGTCCAAGCAAAGTGGGAAAGGAACCCGGTAGTCGGTGAGGAATAAGATTCAGGAGAATAGGAGGCAGAGTCAGAACTTCATGACTCTTCTTCAACTTATAAGGATCAAGCAGCTGACTGAGAACAATTTCTTAATTTTTTGCAGTAGTATAGTGTAAGTAAAAATACCACCTACAGCCTAGCTACTCAACATAAACTATACTTTACTTCAAAAATTAGTTTTAAGCTTGAATGTTGTTTTCATTTTTATTATGTACTACCCCAAGAATTGACCTCATTAAAAATGTAAATAGTTATGTTTACAGTCCAATTTATTTCCCCTAATAATGCTCCCCTAACTCCCAAGCAACTATTTGAACTTGGTTACCCACTTCCTGAAAAGCAGTGTTGCAAAACACCTTTTCCAATACAAAATATCATGTTAATTTTTTTTTATAAGGGTCACTTGTCAATTAATCTTTAAAATGCATAAATGCCAGGACATTATGAACTTTGGGTATCTGCCCACGCATTTATCCTAGGCATCTGCCCCAACTTATAAATGCTCAGGCTTCTTGCATCAGTAGTTATATAACATTGTTGGTCTGACTTATTTTCAAAACACTCACAGATATGTCTCTCTGTCTCTCTCTCTCTCTCTCTCTCTCTCTCTCTCTCTCTCTCTCTCTCTCTCTCTCTCTCTCTCTCTCTCTCTTCGAAGACTGGTAATCTTCTCAAACATTGTTCAAATGAGGGTTTCTTAAACTGTTTCCTTGGTGAGTGGACTACATGTCCTCTGTATTCTTTCAATAACTCTCACTTTATCGTCTGCCTTTCCCCTGCAGTTTGTTTTACATAGTTATTTTCCCCAAAATTGCTCTGCACACATACTCCTAGATGTTTAATGGCTATCACAGCTTCCAGAGCCTGTTAGGCACTTGTGTAATAGTACATAACGTATCTTTTCTTCTATTGATGTACAATACACTTTTTTAAAAAAAGTTATATATCAACTGTCAAGAGCTGCTAGTAAATAATTCTTTACCCAGAACTACTTTCACTCTTCAGATTCTTACCAGGTATCCTAATTACTAAGTGCAAGAAAAGAAACACATTTCATATTTAACTTTCAGTGCAATGCTATATGGTGTAGATGACAAAGCACAATCAGATGTCAAATAAGTAATTTTGTCACTTATAATAGTCTACATAGCACTATTAAAGCTTTGGCATCAAGTAACATAAAACTTGACATGTGGAACAATCGGGTCTACTGCCGGTTGTTTGTGTCGCTCTGGCACAATATTTTGGCCACGTAACTCGTTGCCTTCTTCAGGTGCTACCTGAGACTGCAGTGTTGGAGGATCTTGTCCTCCATAACAGAAATTAAAAGTATAAAACATCCTGCAGTCATTATGAATCAAGACACAAAGGAATTAAAGATATTAGCTGCCAGTGGGCATTGATTTATATAAATGGGGAAGAGTTGAAAATTTATGCCAGACTGGGATTTGAACCTGTGTCTCCTGCTTACTAAAATGGCTCTAAGCACTATGGGACTTACCATCTGAGGTCATCAGTCCCCTAGACTTAGAACTACTTAAACCTGACTAACCTAAGGACATCACAGACATCCATGTCCGAGGCAGGATTCGAACCTGCGACTGTAGCAGCAGCGCGGTTCCGGACTGAAGCACCTAGAACCGCTCGGCCACAGTGGCCGGCCTCCTGCTTACTAGGCAGATCTGCTGACCACTGTGCCATCCGGAGACAGTGGTTAACACAACTGCATGGATGGACTATCCCAGCATGTCTTCCATCAGACCCAAATTCTCAACATATCGACACACTACTGATGTAGTGCCTCTTGCCAATTATCCTCATTACTCGTGGCATTTTGCTGATACCCGTAGGCATTTGAGGTTGGTGTGCGTCTGCAGTGAAGAGATCATTTGCCTTCCTCATCTTATTTATATACGTGGGGTGTCTGTTCTTTTGGACATGTCCGAAAGAATGGAAACGACTTATATGATCCTTTCTGTGCATATGCATACAAAGCTTGAACTCTTATGGGAATTGGCGAAATGCCACACGTAACGAGGATAATGGGTAAGGGACACTACATTAGTAGTTTGTGGATAAATTGAGAATTTGGGTCTGACAGGAGTGGTGCTAGGGTAATCCATGCAGCTGTGTTAACCACTGTGTCTGGATGGTATAGTGGTCAGCGCATCTGCCTAACAGGCAGGAGACCTGGGTCTGAATCCTGGTCTGGCACACATTTTCGAGTTTGCCCATGGCAGCTAATGTCTTTAATTTCTTTGTGCCTTCAGAAAGTAATGGGGGCTGACAGCATTCATACGTGGAACAAAATACTTATACAATGCGTTTGTACAGTGTCAAGAATGAAGTGTACCAAACACCATTACTCTTTGTTTACATGCTACAGACTGGTTCTAACATTTTGTGTGGACGCACTCTACATACTGGTGGTTACACAACTGATTTATGTTAACAAGTCCAACCAAAGATAATAAAGTGTAGTACACAGTATGTCTCCATGCCTCAACATTTATGCTACCGTCCTTCAGATTGTAAATGTTTTATATCATATGTAACTATGAGAATTTCTGACAGTTACATTGGTAAAACTTATGATATAGAAGTCATATGCAGTAGTATGTTGTATGTACTACAATAAGGTAAGTGTTCAGTCAATTTAATAAGTAATGGTTTCTATTTACGCATCCTCACCTATGTGAAATAATGTAAACTGTATATTCTATATGAAAGTCTTTTATTTTACAGCAATCTTTGAGGGGAACAATACACTCCAATTTTAACATTAGTCGTGTATGAGCGGGTACATTTATACGTGTGACACACACTTGGTTTATAATTTCACTCCCCTACATATAGGATTTTACAGCTTAGTATAAAATGGTGTTTTCAGGACCAAGTAATAACTTAAATAATTTCTTGATTGATGAAGTTGTGGGAGTGCCGCTTGTTAGCAGTTCTCCTCCTCTTCTAGTATTTCTGCTGTGAAATATCCAGCTAACCTGCTTTATCGAGTAAATATGGAAATGTTCTCCAGCTCCATACATATCATTTGTGGGGTCCTCAGAGGTAATAGTAGACTAGTTATAGCACACACAGGATGATTTGAGCAATCATTGTTCCTGTGCTCCATATGAAAATGGAAAGGGAGATAACCCTAATGTGTTGTGCAATAGGAAGTATTCTCTCCCATGCACTTCAGTTGTGTGTGGAAGGTTAATGTAGATCTTTGAGCAACCAGTAAACCCATGAACTGAGCCAGTCCATGTTTGCTGACAGTACCAACCGAACAAATGCCACGTGGGTAGTAAACGTTTGCAAGCCCTCTGCTACAGACATAGTTGGTGATGGACTCTGGTGATAAGTGTTACACCACCTCTATCATATATGAGAATAGATTACTGAATGTGCCAGATGCCACAATGCAGACTGTTAACGTAGACATGAGAGGGCATAAACAAAAGTTTTTAGTACTAGAACCCAGTGTGTTGTCCTCGACAGCATGTGTTCATCAGAGACAAGGGGATCATTAGGAGTGTCCCAGGCAAGTGTGATAGGGCTGCTCTTGTTATCTCTATATACTTAAAAGATGGGGCAGGTGGATTGGCAGCAATCTACCTCTGTATGCCAATGGTGCTGCAATGTATAGGAAAATATTATCATTGAGTGAATGTTGGATGATACAGGGTGACTTGACCAGATTTTCCATTTTGTGTCTTGTATGGCAAGTTGCTATAAATGTGGGTTAACTAACTTGAAATAGATAAGTAGGAAAAACAATCCTGTAGAGTGATGTAATGCTTCACACAGTCAGCATGCCAAGTAAATATGTAGGTATAACATTGCAAAGTGACATGAAATGTAACAAGCACATAAGTTAGGCTGTAGAAAAGGCATCTCATCTCTAAAGGAGACCATAAACAGAATATTTGTGCAACAATACTTGAGCAACCCACCACATACAGACAACTTGGACATCCCATTCCCAAGTACTGCTCACATGGTAGTGATCCCTACCACACCAATTAAAGTAAGACTCCAAACCAATTCAGAGGCATGCTGATAGATTTGTTACTTTCAGATTCAATTAAGACAAGTGTTGTGCAAATGCTCCTTATATTCAAATGGGAATCCCATGAGGGAACAAGATGTTATTTTCGCAAAACACTGATAAGAAAGTTTAGAGAACCAGCATTTGCAGCAGATCGCAGATAGGTCCTACTGCCACCAACATAAATCTCACATCTTGCGTACAGGCTGTGAAGACAAAACAAGAAATTGGGGTTTGTACCGAAACATATAGACATTAATTTTCTTCCTTTAATCCATTGGTGGTCCGCCACTCGTGGTAGCGCTCTCGCTTCCCGAGCAAGGGGTCCTGGGTTCAATTCCCGTTGGGGTCAGGGATTTTACCGGCCCTGAGATGACTGGGTGTTGTAGTGCTGTCTTCATCATCATCATTCATCCCCATTAAGGTTGGAGGAAGGCAATGTAAACCACCTCCAAGCTTGCCTAGTACCTTGGTGTGGGTCTCCTGCATTGTTCCCCTACACTCTATCAAGAAGCTTGGGATTTCATTTCCACGAGTAGCATTGATGTAAGGTACCCACTGTCCCAGAAAGATGATACAGATGCCCGAATTTCAAGAGTGTCGTAGTTCAGTGAGTGCATGGCACAGTCGGGTGTTGGGCCACTGAATTGTCGTGAGGTAGTGGACAAGTGTAAAATTGATGTTCCGTGCATCATTCTCAAATGCTTCGTGTTATTTGTTTGACGTACGGAAGTCCACACTCGCATGGGAGAGTGCTCTGTATCGCCAGACTGCCCTTCACATAACTGAACAGAATGGACTTTGATGGTGACAGGCAAAACATCCTGTTATTTGTGCTTAGGATTTAACTGATTTTGGAGGACAGTCTCCCAGCATAGGATAGGAAGACCAAAGATTGAAATCTTCAAATTAACGGCTTTGTCGTCGGTAGCCCCTTGTTACCCTTGGTGGCCGACTCCTGTATTGAAGATTCTGAGGCAGTCACTGCACTCTGCAAGCTTATCAGGCTGTATGCTGAGAAAAGGTGAAGGTACATGCATAGCATTTCTCGTAATTTATGAATTAAATCTCAGACAGGAACTGCCTTACTCCATTACACAGTATGGGAATTTATTTGCTGCTATTTACAGTAGGAATACCTATGACAGGAGCTAGTTGTAGTTGATTGTGTAAGTGTACCATGTCTGCCAGGGCATAGTTCTTTCCTAGCCCAGTAGACAATGGTTATTGTAGTGTAGATATGCAAGGTTTTGGATTTGCATGCCTTTTCATATATCAGTGATTCATTGGGGGCGAGCAGAAGCAGTCAGAATTGCTGTGATTGGAAGGGGGGTGGGGGAGATGAAGCAGAAAAACTGGGAAAGAGGGAAAGGACTTTGCAGGATAGATGTTAGCTTCTGGGAGTGGAGGGAGAGAGAGAAGGGGTACGTGAGACTGGAGCGGGAGCAGGTAGAATGTCGAGGCAGGTCGAGGGGAGGGACTAGTGAAGGTTCAGTCCAGGGTTGTCACAGTTAGGTGGTAGTTGTTTGTGCTCACAGACAGCCTGTTATTGTTCATTTCCACATAGAATGCTGCACAGTGGCTGCAGGTAATTTACTAGGCCGAGTGGCTTCTGTCACGAATGGCCCAACTCGTGATGGGATAGGCGACGCCTGTAACAGAATTGGAGTAGCTGGTGCTGGTATGACGAATAGGACAGGTCTTGCATCTGGGTCGTCTGCAGCGATAAGAGCCGTGGAGCAAAAGGATTGGGTGCAGGGGTGGGATAGAAATGTACCAGGATATTGTGCAATGCCGTTGAGCAGCAGAATATAACAGTGAGAGATAACCGTATGCGAATTCCACCCCAAAAATTAATAGATTCTGGTTGCCTCAATTAATCTCGTGGCCACAAATAAGGCAAATGTGGGACGGAAGATTGCGGCAGTATTTCAGGATTGTTGCCTTACTATTTCTGCAGGCAGCGCCTGGCACTGAAGGCATTCACACACACAGCGCAGTATGACGATGCCATCTCCGACTACTTCCGGCGGCAGTTCAGCAGTGGGCAGGGCCAGCTGACACTGCGGTACGGCACCAACCCCCACCAGAAGCCGGCGCAGCTGTTCACGACGCGGGGTGCACTGCCACTGCGTGTTGCCAACGGTTCCCCCGGCTATATCAACTTGTGCGACGCACTAAACGGCTGGCAGCTGGTGCGCGAACTGGACAGGGCGCTAGGGCTGCCGGCGGCCACTTCGTTCAAGCACGTCAGCCCTGCGGGGGCGGCAGTGGGTGTCCCACTCACTAAAGATGAGGTGGGGTGCTTTGTTAATGTGCGTTAGTGTTACACTTAAACTGAGGTGACAAAAGTCATGGGACAGTAATATGCATGTATACAGGTGGCAATAGTGTCACGGCACAAGGTATAAAAAGGCAGTGCATTGGCGGAGCTGTCATTTATATTCAAGTGATTCGTGTGAAAAGCTATCTGATGTTGTTATGGCCACACGATCAAGAATTAACAGACTTTAGACGTGGAATGGTGTTTGGAGCTAAACGTGTGGAATGTTCCATTTTGTAAATCATTAGGAAATACGGTATTAGAAGATACACAGTATCGAGAGTGTGACAAGAATATAAATTTCAGGCGTTACTTATCACCGAGGCCAATGCAGTTGTGACGGCCTTTTCTTAATGATAAAGAGCAGTGGCATTTGCGAGAAGTTGTCTGTACTAACAGACAAGCAACACTGCGTGAAATAATCACAGAAATCAATGTGGGGCGTACAATGAATGTATCCCTCGGGTCAGTGTGACAGAATTTGGCATTAATGAGTTATGGCAGCGGATGATCGACACGAGTGTCTTTGGTAACAGCATGATGCTGCATGCAGCACCTATCCTGGCAGATGACTGGAAAACTGTGGGTCAGATGAGTCTCAATATCAGTTGCTAAGAGCTGATACTACTGTTTGAGTGTGACAGACCCCATGAAACTGTGGACCCAATTTGTCAACAAGGCACTGTGCAAACTGGTTGTTACTCCATAATTGTTTACGCGGTGTTTATATGGTATGGACCGGTTCCTCTGGTCCGACTGAACTGATCACTGACAGGAAATGGTTATGTTCTGCTACTTGGAGACCATCTACAGCCATTCATGGACTTTGTTCCCAAACAGTGATGGAATTTTTATGGATGACAATTCACTATGTCAGTGGGCAACAGTTTCTCGCAGTTGATTTAAAGAACATTCTGAACAATATGAGCAAATGATTTGGCTACCCATTGAACATTTATGGGATATAATCAAGAGGTCACTTATGCGCAAAATCCTGCATTGGCAACAATTTTGCAATTATGGGCAGTTATGCAGGGAACATGTCTCAATATTTCTGCAAAGGTTTTCAGTGACTTGTTTAGTACATGCCACTTGAAATTACTGCACTACACTGGGCAAAAGAAGATCCCACATGTTATTAGGAGGTATCCCATGACTTTTGTCACATCAGTGTATTTTTGGGTTATTTTGAAATACTGTAAGATTCAAATATAAGTTGCAACAAAAATGTGTCCACAGAAAATTTGAGTGTGGCTTATTCTTTTAATGGTATGATTGATTGGTTTGTGTTAGTCCAGTTGTATTGTACAGTGTGAATTGTAAAAATTATATTGGACAGGTCAAAATGTTGATTCAATAATCCATTTTATCAGCAAAAGAAGTAGACAAAATAAAATAAGGTAGGTATTCTTGCAACTTCAGTATACATGTGCTTGTTTATGTAATATTTATTTTTGCATATTCAGAAATCCTTTTAGAGAATAGAAATAGTGTTTCATTAGAAATGCCTTGAATGTAGAAATATTTATTTCCCATGGTATCTTATTGTGTAGTATGGTACAAATGTCAGTTATACACCTCTGATAGGATGATGATCTGGAATACCTTTGCTGTATTTTTGTGATTGCCCTATGCTACAGTAATTGTATACTTTTTCTTATTCTGAAACAATTTGTCTGTTTTCTTGAAGTTCGAAGTGAATAAGATAGTGTCATAGATAAGTAAGCATGTAAGCATAGAACACTGAGCTTAGTAGTGAAGTTAATAGCATTCCATTTCTGTACTGCCACAGATTATTCTTGGAGCTCTTTTTTGCATTCTAAAAACATTTATGCTCCAAGTTGTGTACCCGTGGATCACAGGAACATCATCTGGAATGTGTACTCACTGCCCGGACTCAGACCAGACTGTGAGTTATTGACTGACTCACGCCGCTATTTATAGCAGAGTTAACTATAGATGTGTCACGGTGAGATACGTGCTGTTCGGCAGGGAATTTAAATTATGTTATCATTTACAACTATAAGATTGTGGTTTACACTTATTTTATGTTCCCTATTTTTTTTTTTTTTTCTTTTTCCACAACTATTTTGTAAGCACTATGTGAACACATTATAAATCTTCGTTAACTGCAATCACAGTTTCGCTGTATTAACAGGGACTGTAAAACAAGAATAATCACTACTCCAGCAGTGACAGCACTGCCCAGGCCACACTGACTGCTATTGGCGTGCAGCAGCAGTGTTTGAATGCTGCTGGAGTACTGATTATTCTTTTTGTTTCAATGTCCCTATTCATAAGTATGATAAAACTAATATTGCACTTGACTAATTTGGGACTGCTCTTAAAAATGGTCATATAAAGTTCTGCTTAAAAAATAATTTTGTTTATAACAGTAAGTGAGCCTGTACTTTCCACAGACAATGGACCTCACATGAAAGATGTGAGCAGTGGCCTAAACTGTGCACTCCCCCTGCGGGTCCGGGGATTAGAATAGGCCCGAGGTATTCCTGCCTGTCGTAAGAGGCGACTAAAAGGAGTCCATCCCCCTCACGGGGGTAGTTAGCGCCTGCGTCCGGAGACGGACGGTTTCACGACCTATAATCGTGGTCTTTTTGGTTTTTCACTTCTCGTTTCTTCCTTCCTTTTGTTGATTCCTTTCTTTGCTCTTCTCCACCTCACTGTCTTCCTTACTCTTTCCCTTGACTTCTCCTTGCCTTTTTCTCCTTGCCTTCTCATTGCCTTTTTCTCCTTGCCTTCTCATTGCCTTTTTCTCCTTGCCTTCTCATTGCCTTTTTCTCCTTGCCTTCTCATTGCCTTTTTCTCCTTGCCTTCTCATTGCCTTTTTCTCCTTGCCTTCTCATTGCCTTCTTCTCCTTGCTTTCTCATTGCCTTCTTCTCCTTGCCTTCTCTGGTCTCCGCCTCGGCGTTTGAGACAGTCTGTCCTCTTTCTCCCTCTCTCTCTTCTTTTTCCTCTTCTTCCTTCCTCCCTGTGCGTGTCTGAAGGCCGACCCACGCGTTCGCACGCGTAGCCGGTGACGGGGTAACGCGTAAGTCCCCGCCCTGGGTAGACATGTAAGGCACGCGCGTACCCCCTGGTAAAGGCCAGGCCCGGGGAGGGGTGATTGCCTGAGCTGATACCTTCTGACCATGCCGATTGGTCCCTCCGTCTGTTTCTCGGGAGGTGTGACCTGAGGTGTAAACATTCACCTAAGGCGGGAGTGCCCTCTGAGAGGGTCCCCACAAGGAAGGAGCGCGCCATCGGAGACGCTGGCAATCATGGGGGATTCCTCCGCAATGGATTCTACTCCATCGCTTTCGACTTCGACCCAAAAACGGAAACGTGACCAGCCAACAGTGACAAAAATACTACCGCCTGCCCCACAGTTCCTCGTAGTTTCTCGATCTGAGGACGGAAAGGATTTTTCCTCTGTCAACCCTTTCGTTATTCAGAAGGGCGTAGATGCCATAGCCGGATCTGTCAAATCTTGTACCAGGTTGCGTAACGGTACCTTATTACTAGAAACTGAGAATGCCTTTCAGGCACAAAAACTGCTTCGGGCCACACTCTTGTACACGTACCCTGTCTGGGTGGAGGCCCACCGAACTTTGAATTCGTCTCGTGGTGTAGTCTATAGTAGCTCCCTCGACGGATTGACTGACGAGGAGCTTCAATCTTTCCTCGCTGAGCAGGGCGTGACGGCTGTCCATAGGGTCATGAAAAAGGTCAACAATAACCTTGTACCGACCCTGACACTTTTCTTGACCTTCGATAGTGTTAAGCTGCCATCGCGCATCAAGGCGGGCTACGAGGTTATTTCTGTTCGCCCCTATGTCCCGACACCTACGCGCTGCTACCAGTGTCAGCGTTTCAATCACACTCGACAGTCTTGCTCCAATGCGGCTAAATGTGTCACTTGTGGCAGGGATGCCCATGAGGGTGACTGTCCACCTCCGTCTCCTCGTTGTGTGAACTGTCAGGGTGACCATGCCGCATCCTCCCGCGACTGTCCTGTCTATAAGGAAGAACGCTGTATCCAAGAAATTCGGGTCAAAGAGAAAGTGTCCACCTCGGCTGCTCGCAAGCTATTGGCTAGTAGGAAGCCCACGCTGCTCCCAGCGGGGAAATACAGCACTGTCCTCGCCTCTCCTCGGACTACCCGGGAGGTAGCAACCCAGACATGCGATCTGACCTTCAGCACCACGGTCGTCCGTTCGGCCAGTGCTAAGATCGCGCGGTCGACGTCTCCTCTTCCTCCCATCACCCCACAGACACCAGCCACTTCCTCAGCTTCTGCTAAGTCGAAGACCCCGAAGTCAGATGCACGGGCCTTCAAGAAGGAACCATCCCGTGCAGACTTCCTCCGTCCCTCGACCTCCCAACCTTCGACCGGTACTTCCACCAAACGTCCTTCTAAAAATGCGCATAGGAGGCACAGTTCTCCTTCTCTGCCACTGCGCCTTTCTTCTCCTGCGCCACCCAGCGGTTGCCGCCCCAGGCCGTCATCCGTTTCGCCTGGCCGCACCGCTGGTAGCCGAACATCTGGCCGTTCACCGGCGGAGGAAGCTCCCCCTCCCGGCCATCCTCCCGAGATGGCCGATGACCCTATAGAACCCATGGACGATGACTGTCCGCCTACTGATAGCGGCGGCAGTGCTCGCTCGAAGCCAGGCCCTAAGCGGCCTTCGAGGTGACCCCTTCTCTCATCTTCCTTTTCTTACGATGGCACTTATTAACTGGAATATTCGCAGCATTCGCTCCAACCGAGAGGACTTGAAGTTGCTGCTCCGCTTGCATCGTCCGCTCGTCGTAGCCCTCCAGGAAACGAAGCTATGCCCATGCGATCAAATTGCCTTGGCACACTACACCTCTGTGCGTTTTGACCTACCCCGTGTGGTAGGTATCCCAGCTCATGGAGGGGTTATGTTGCTGGTCCGGGATGATATTTACTACGATCCCATCACGTTGCACACCGGCCTGCAGGCAGTTGCCATCCGCATTACTCTCCCCACCTTTACGTTTTCCTTTTGTACCGTTTACACTCCATCGTCATCTGCCGTTACCAGGGCAGACATGATGCAACTTATTGCTCAGCTACCTGCACCATTTTTGTTAACTGGAGACTTCAATGCCCACCATCCCCTTTGGGGCTCTCCAGCATCCTGCCCGAGGGGCTCCTTGTTAGCAGACCTTTTCAACCAGCTCAATCTTGTCTGCCTCAATACTGGCGCCCCTACTTTTCTTTCGGACACATCTCATACCTATTCCCATTTAGACCTCTCTATCTGTACTCCCCAACTTGCACGCCGGTTTGAGTGGTATGCACTTGCTGATACATATTCGAGCGACCACTTCCCGTGTGTTATCCATCTCCTGCAGCATACACCCTCTCCGTGCTCCTCTAGTTGGACCATCTCCAAGGCAGACTGGGGGCTCTTCTCTTCCAGGGCGACCTTTCAGGATCAAACCTTCACAAGCTGCGATCGTCAGGTCGCACACCTCACGGAAGTCATTCTCGCTGCTGCTGAATATTCCATCCCTCACCCTACTTCTTCTCCACGTCGCGTACCGGTCCCCTGGTGGACCGCAGCATGTAGAGACGCTTTACGTGCTCGTCGACGTGCTTTACGCACCTTTAAACGCCACCCTACAGTGGCGAATTGTATTAATTATAAACGATTACGTGCTCAGTGTCGTCGTATTATTAAAGAAAGCAAGAAAGCCAGCTGGGCTGCTTTCACAAGCACCTTCAACAGTTTTACTCCTTCTTCTGTTGTCTGGGGTAGCCTGCGCCGGCTATCTGGCACTAAGGTCCACTCCCCAGTTTCTGGCTTGAAGGTCGCGAATGAAGTCCTTGTGGCCCCTGAGGCTGTCTCCAATGCCTTCGGCCGCTTTTTCGCCGAGGTTTCGAGCTCCGCTCATTACCACCCTGCCTTCCTCCCCCGCAAACAGGCAGAGGAGGCTAGGCCACCTGACTTCCGCTCCTCGAATTGTGAAAGTTATAATGCACCATTCACCATGCGGGAACTCGAAACCGCACTTGGCCGATCACGGTCCTCCGCTCCAGGGCCTGATTCTATTCATATTCAGATGCTGAAGAACCTTTCTCCTGCGGGTAAAGGTTTTCTTCTTCGTACATACAATCGCATCTGGATTGAGGGACATGTTCCCGCATGCTGGCACGAGTCTATTGTTGTCCCGATTCCTAAGCCGGGGAAGGACAAGCACTTGCCTTCCAGTTATCGACCTATCTCGCTTACCAGCTGTGTCTGTAAAGTGATGGAGCGAATGGTTACCTCTCGATTGGTTTGGCTGCTCGAGTCTAGACGCCTACTTACCAATGTACAATGTGGATTTCGAAGGCGCCGCTCTGCTGTTGACCATCTGGTTACCTTGTCGACCTTCATTATGAATAACTTCTTGCGGAAGCGCCCGACCGCGGCTGTGTTCTTTGATTTGGAGAAGGCTTACGACACCTGTTGGAGGGCGGGCATTCTCCGCACCATGCATACATGGGGCTTTCGCGGTCGCCTCCCTCTTTTTATTTGTTCCTTTTTATTGGATCGACAGTTCAGGGTACGTGTGAGTTCTGTCCTGTCCGACACCTTTCGCCAGGAGAATGGGGTGCCACAGGGCTCAGTTTTGAGCGTCGCTCTCTTCGCCATCGCGATCAATCCAATAATGGATTGCCTCCCAGCTGATGTATCAGGCTCCCTTTTCGTGGACGATTTTACCATCTATTGCAGCGCGCAGTGTACACGTGTCCTGGAGCGCTGTCTTCAGCGTTCTCTTGACCATCTTTACTCCTGGAGTGTCGCCAATGGCTTCCGTTTTTCTGCCGAGAAGACGGTCTGTATTAACTTCTGGCGCTACAAAGAGTTTCTCCCACCGTCCTTACGACTCGGTCCCGTTGCTCTCCCAATCGTGGAGACAACCAAATATTTAGGCCTTACCTTTGACAGGAAACTTAGCTGGTCTCCACATGTGTCATATTTGGCCGCCCGTTGTACCCGTTCTTTAAATGTCCTCCGTGTTCTCAGTGGTATGTCGTGGGGAGCGGATCGAACCGTCCTACTTCGTCTATATCGGTCGATCGTCCGCTCCAAGCTGGATTATGGGAGCTTCGTATACTCCTCTGCACGGCCATCCATCTTACGCCGCCTCAACTCCATACAACATCGGGGTTTACGACTTGCGATCGGAGCATTTTATACCAGTCCCGTAGAGAGTCTTCATGCTGACGCTGGCGAATTGCCACTCACCTACCGGCGCGATATACTGCTTTGTCGGTATGCCTGTCGGCTACTGTCAATGCCTGACCATCCGTCTTATCGTTCCTTTTTTGACGACTCTCTTGACCTTCAATACGGGTTGTATGTCTCTGCCTTGCTACCCCCTGGAGTTCGCTTTCGTCGCCTCCTTCAACACCTTAATTTTTCACTCCCTGCAACCTTTCGAGTGGGCGAGAGCCGCACGCCACCTTGGCTCCAGGCTCAGGTCCGCGTTCACCTCGACCTCAGCTCGCTCCCAAAAGAGGTCACCCCCGGTTCGGTCTACCACTCCCGTTTTTTGGAACTTCGTTCGAAGTTCATCAACATGACTTTCATTTATACAGATGGCTCTAAGACCAATGACGGGGTCGGGTGTTCCTTTCTTGTCGGGGCACAAAGTTTCCAATACCGGCTCCATGGCCATTGTTCGGTCTTCACAGCTGAGCTCTTTGCCCTCTACCAGGCTGTTCTTTACATCTGCCGCCACCGACATTCTGCTTATGTCCTATGCTCAGATTCCCTGAGCGCCATCCAGAGCCTCAGTGATCCGTACCCGGTTCACCCTTTCGTACACCGGATCCAACGCTCTCTCCAGCAGCTGGTGGACGTCGGTACACCGGTTAGCTTTATGTGGGTTCCTGGCCATGTCGGTATCCCTGGGAACGAAGCTGCAGATGCCGCGGCCAAGGCTGCGGTCCTCCAGCCTCGGACAGCTTCTTGTTGTGTCCCTTCGTCCGATTTTAGCAGGGTCATTTGTCGGCGCGTCGTGTCGCTGTGGCATGCCGATTGGGCTGCACTTACCGACAACAAGCTTCGGGCCTTAAAACCTCTTCCCGTGGCTTGGACGTCCTCCTCACGCCCTTCTCGGCGGGAGGAGGTCGTTTTAGCAAGGTTAAGAATTGGACACTGCCGGTTCAG
This sequence comes from Schistocerca cancellata, assembly GCF_023864275.1. Lineage (NCBI taxonomy): Eukaryota > Metazoa > Arthropoda > Insecta > Orthoptera > Acrididae > Schistocerca > Schistocerca cancellata. The sequence goes on along the minus strand of NC_064637.1, from coordinate 121,082,327 downwards.
CCATCGCCATCTGCTGACGGCTGCGCCGGCGCCGTTCTGCCCATGTGGGCACTTGCTGACGGTTAGGCACATTTTAATGTCCTGTCCAGATCTTACCACGCTGCGCCTCGATCTTAACCTGCCTAATACTTTCGATGCCATTTTAGCGGATGACCCACGAGCAGCTGCTCGTGTTCTTTGTTTTATCAATTTGACAAACCTCGCTAAGGACATTTGATGATGATTTTTAATCCTCTGCCTGTCCGTCTGTCTTTTATTGTGTTTTCCCTTTTAGTTGTTGTTGTCAACTTGTGCCTCGCGGTGCATTTTTAGAGTAGTCAGGGCGCTAATGACCATTGAAGTTGTGCGCCCTAAAACCACAAAAAAAAAAAAAAAAAAAAAAAACTGTGCACCGAATGTATCATTTCTCCTACTATGTGGCACACAAGTACAGACAATACCAAATATCGGATTGGTGCATAAGTTCATAGTATTTTTCAATAAATTTAATAAGCACAACAGATACATGTAATGGAGACTTCAGTCATCAATAATATATTCTCCTTCACTATTTACAACAGTCTGCCAATGCGGAGGTAAATTTTCAATTCTGCAACCATAGAAATCCTATGGTATTGAGGTGAAGAACTCGTTGAACCATGTGCAGATTGCAGTTACAAGTACAAAGGAAATTCCTTGAAGGTTGTGGAGTAGAGAGGGGGGGAAAGGTAATAATCTGAAGGCGCAAGATCAGGTGAATAAGATGGGTGCAAAGTGTGTTCCCAGTCTAACTCCTGTACACTGTTTTTTGTGTCTAGCAGAGTGGGGTCGGGCATTATCCTGCAGTAGCATCAATTCGTGCAGTGTTCCTGGTCATTGTTCTTTGATTGTGTCTGGAAGACATCTCAGCTGTTGACAATAAATGCCATCGGTGATAGTGACACCTCGGAGAAGCAGTTTGTAGTACATAACACCTTTGCTGTTCCACTACATACGTAACATTATCTTTCGTGGGCACGTGCAGGTGGGGAGCTGCTGCTTTGTTTGGGCTCAAACATTCCTTTCTTTTCCTTATGTTAGCTTAAAGACACCATTTATCGTCAGCAGTAACAATTCAGGATAGGAATGGTTGGTGTTGTTTAGGAGCCCGTTCATGATGAGCCAGCAGAGATGCACATACGGCCAGCTGCAGATTTTTGTGATATTGGCTTAGAGCATGCAGTACTCATACACCTGATGCTGGAACCTTCCCCATTGAATGCAAATGTCACACCATGGTGAAATGATTACATTTCATCACATTGTACTGTTCTTGAATACACTGATGTGGGTCATTGTGGATTAATGTGTTTAAACAAATTTCATCAAACACTGAAAGTCTTCTCAAACATAGTCACTAATGTCAAAATGACCCTTCCTAAAATGAGAAAGCCATTTTCTTGCTGTGGATTGTCCAATGACGTTATCCCAAACAGGAATACCAACATGTGAAAAAAAAAACGAACTTTTGCACCAATGTAATTTTTAACACTCTTATCAAGGGGATTTTGAGGGATTGGTTTCTTCTCTGCACAAGTGCTGTTGCATTCAGTGTAATGGCTCATAGATATCGAACTGGTTGTCTGCGAGTGGTAGCTCACTACTGGAGTGAAAAATAAATTGCCAAACACATACATGGTTTTGCTGTTGGCAGGCGCGGCTGTGCATGGTGGAGGACCTCCTGGAGCAGCTTACGCCCCTGGCCACTGCCTATGCCCGCGCCCGTGGAGCAGACAGGATGTCGTCCTTCGGAGACTTTGTGGCCCTTTCCAGGACGTGTGATGCTGTCACTGCCAAGATAATCTCTCGAGAGGTTTGAATATTGATTCAGTTTTATATGCCCCTTTTACTTTCCTTTGTATGTGTTTTAATTTTTAACCCATCATTTTCTTATGTTTTCTGTTCATACAGTAACACGGTGAGACTGTAGGTAGGCTTAGAGAGCAAATTGTGGTAACAGCAGCATTGCTGCTGACTGCGGCATTCGGGTTTATTTTATTCATTCACTAGCAATGCTGCCTGACACTGCACAGGTAGTGCTAAGTGTCTACGCCAAGCCGACTTGGGTGGTGTAGTATATTTTACCAGCCACTGTGTAGAGTTATAAACGAATTTGAGAAAAAAACATGTCTGAATACTTTCGTGTAACTTACGTATTGTTAGCAATGCATGTCAGGAAAGTTGTCAAAGTTGTCTGGAGGCATGAACATTGTGTGTTCCACATCAAATTGGTGCATGAAGTGACCTATCTTGGTAATGATGGGAACATGTCATGATTTAATATGTTTACAACTGGGATAAATATTTTGTGTGTGTGTGTGTGTGTGTGTGTGTGTGTGTGTGTGTGTGTGTGTGTGTGTTTTGAGAGAGAGAGAGGGGGGGGGGGGGGGATTCTCACATCATGTTCTGTAAATGTCATGATGGAGAGCGTTCGGCAATAGACAATGAGTAAAGTTATGTATTATAAATAATTTTTGACAGGCTCACAGAAAGAATGAAAAATTTATTACCTTTGCTACCTTTTGGCAAAAATCCTTAAATGAGTGCCCATGTGCCAACACACACACACACACACACACACACACACACACAGTGCGCCTTCATTGTGCCAACTGGACACACAGTGCCGGGCCTAACATTAGCAGGCAGAAGAAACCATTACTGGCTACAACAAATTATGACCAGAAGTAATGTGTGGAAACTGATAATTATGGTATTTACTTCTGGATTACTTAATGTATTTGTGATAAGAGAAAAACTGCTGGTCCTCCTCCTCATGTACTACTCGCAAGTGGACTGTAGAAACTTGCCTCATCAGCTTGGTGTGTAGGCCACAACTAGGACTTCAATTTAAGTAAACAGAAAGACAAAACCCTCAACCATTTTCGAGGAAACATGGCTTAAAAATTTTTAGGTGTGCTTAAATTATTTGTATTTTTGCTAATATTAAAGGACTCTGCAGCCAAGCGAGTAAACTTGTAGCTTGAGGTCTCTACATTGAGTCTTGCTGCCGTTACATTTTCTTTTACTCCTGTGTCATTCATATCACCTGCTCTTACCTAACTCTGTTGTCTTCATTCTAAGCCCTAGTTTCAGACTGTTTAACTGCCTTTTTTAGTAATGTATTAACATTTTAGCAATTTAAAAACTGTAGAATTGATTTCTTCTGTTTCCCAGTCTTTCTGTCTGCAGTTCTTGTATAACACAAACTCCACCGCAAATAGTAATAGGTATTATCTTTTTCATACTGTAGCAAAATTTTTTGACGGAAAACATTTTCACCCTTGATGGTCAGTTTTATTGCGGTCACTACAGTTGCAGTTTTGACCATACACTTTCAAGTGTAACACTTCATACTGATGCATGAGCACCTTCAGAAATTTATCCACAGGGACCTGGATTCTAAACCTGACATTTTGATATAACTGATTCAGAAAGAATGTGTTATATCCCAGTACTGAATTTGATGAGAATTACACAAAACTTATTGTCTATCAAACAACTGATAGTTTTAACTCAATAGAACGTGCAAAGTACATATTTTGGTGGTACTAATATGAATATGGATGCCATCTCTTTGATTTAATCATATGAAATTGCATTCCCTCATTACGTACAAGTTATCCAATTAGTTATAAAATTAAGCTTGGAACTACAGTATTCAAAAAGATACTTCTGTTCATATTACAGGGTGAGGTTGGCCCTTAAAATTAACACTTAGCGTCAGAGAATAAAAACACTTTAGAAAATCATATTGGTTATTAACAAAACTAAACAGCAAAAATGCTGAAGATTAATGGTCCTCAAAGTCGAGAAACAGTAAATGAACTTCAAAAATCGTCGTCCATCCTTGGTGTCATCTGAACATGTTATTTGCTTACAAAACTTCATTTACACACACGCACACACACACACACACGTACACCCACACGCACACACACAAAACCACGTCCGATACTTCGTAAACTCACACAGCACTTGAAAGCAGGAATAAATTCCTGAAATGCTACACTCAAAATATTGTCACAGCTGCAGTACTTCATTATTTAAATTAATGATGTTGTATTTTTTAAGAAATTTCAAAGGGTTTGTGGAACCAAATATGAAAAAACAAAATTGCACTGAAGTTGTCACATTTGAGACATTAAAAGGATAGAAAATTAGGGTTTCACTCTTTTGCTGCTGTGGGAATGTATGCACGTCCTGTTATGTTGTTCCCCAGGTGCTGTGGACGTGTATATTTGTGCCACTTGGATTTTCCTACAGGGCTGTAGACGTCTGAAAGTGTCCCGAGGCAACTATCTGTCACTGCTGCGGATTAAAAAAAGTTTCAAGTATTTATCATAAAACATATGTGCCTCATTGTGTGCTACCATTTGCAAAAAACCTCATTTTGATATCTTGAATTGTTTGAGATACGGCGATTGTTATGACCACATGATTTGAGAGGTGCAAGGATGTGCAAGGGTGCATCGCGTGCAACCATTCTTCGTGTATAAATTCCAGTAACTTGAGAATGAAATGAGATGTACTTCTGCTCTCATTGTTACATACAATTTTGATATCGTCTTTAAATTTCGTTCACTGCAGTGTATCGTATAAATTCAGGCATATATGAAGTTTCTGCATTTGCAAAATCTTAAAACTTCACACAGTGTTTTACTTAATTTGACGTGGCATGGTAACTACGGTATGTAATGAAAATAAATTCATTCTTTTATCGAGTGAAGGTATCAGACCATAAGATGTGCAAAAATCAAATTTTTTCATCCACTAATTTTCAAACAAATCGATGATACGTATTTTGTATTGGCCGGAATGTGATCTGTCCGCATAGGCACCAATATTTGGCGAGAAGTACAGCTGTAGCAAAAACCACTTTAACATGGCATGCAGAGAGCATGTCTGTAGCAGCGAAAGAGTTACTGTCAAAAATGAAACATTTATCAATTTTACAGGCTAATTTTAAAAAAAGGGTGTTTTCACTTCTATTGTTTACTTGTTTCCAACTTTACTTTAACTGTTAAAATTGAAGTCTTCTGTTGGCAATGACTTAATAAGTGTAATTTTTTCCTTTTATTTATGTTGTCATTCCCCTCTCAGTTTCAGTTGTGGCAAATACTAGTATTCATCCAAACTTAACGTGTTTCGATGTCAGATATGCCTCTTAATGTCGTTATCAATTTAAATACTTTGCTCCAGGTTTCTGATGGAATCATTGCCCCTGGCTACACAGCAGAAGCACTCGAGATTTTGAGTAAGAAGAAAGGTGGTGCCTATTGTGTCCTGGAAATGGATCCGAACTATGAGCCGGACCTCATCGAACGGCGCACTTTGTTTGGGCTGACATTGGAGCAGCGGCGGAACGATGCAGTCATCGACGAGTCCCTCTTCCAGGGGCGCACCGTGTCGCAGAGGAAGGAGCTGCCAGCAGAGGCAGTGCGGGACCTGATAGTCGCCACGATAGCACTCAAGTATACGCAGAGTAACTCCGTGTGCTATGCCAAGAACGGCCAGGTGATCGGTGTGGGTGCAGGCCAGCAGTCGCGCATCCACTGCACCCGGCTGGCAGGGGACAAGGCCGATAACTGGTAAGTGTAGCTGTCCCATGTGTTTCATCATTGTAGAGCATTGCATGTCATCCTCTGTGATTTTTTTTTTTTCTGAAATTACATTGCTAGATAGATTAAAACTGTGTGCCAGACAGGGACTCGAACCTGGAACAGTGTTCTTCACAAGTTGTGCTCTTACTGACTCAACTATCTGGGGAAAACTCACAACCTGCTTTCACACTTTTTGTCGGTTTGTACACTCCCCACTTTTCAAATTTCATCCAAGAACTCGTACATTTCTTGTGTGCCAAGTACTTTACTTTTTTCCATATGCTGATGCCTTAAACAGTTCTTTAGTAATTGACTACCTGAAGCGGAATAGCTTTATTCGTTTAGTATACGTGGTAACATTTCATATGCAACTGATTTTTACAAAAACTTCTTAAAGTTGAAGTTCACTTCTTTATCAGTATTTACAACTCGTATAGAAGCTGGACTGCTGTTGGAAGAGTGAAGACATGACGGGGAGGCAATAATTTAGGACACGAGACAGGTTTGTGGTCTATTCCTGATGTTATTCAGTCTGTAATTCAGGGAGTAGTAAAGGGAACTAAGGAGAAATTTGCAAGGTTTGCCGATGAGATTGTAATTCTGTCAAAGACAGCAAAGGACTTGGAAGGGAAATTGAACAGAATGAATAGTGTCCTGAAAGTAGGTTGCAAGATGAATGTCAATAAAAATAAAACGAAGGTAATGGAATGTAGTCAAATTGAATCAGCCAATTAGTTTAGGAAACAAAACCCTAAAAGTAGAAGAGTAGTATTGCTATTTGGGCAGCAAAATAACTGGATGGGTGTAGTAGAGAGGATATAAAAATCAGATTGGGAGTAGCAAGAAAATTATTGCTGAAAATTAGAAACTTGTCAACATCTGATATAAATTTAAGTATAAGGAAGACCTTTTTGTGAATGTCTGTGTGTGGAGTGTAGCAAAGTACAGAAATGAAACTTGGACAATAAGCAGTTTATACAAGAAAATAGAAGCTTTTGAAAAGTGATGCAATAAAAGAATGGATAAGATTACATGAGTTGGGCAAGTATTGAGGAGAGAAGAAATTTATGGCACAATTTGACTGAAAGAAGGGACCAGTTAATAGGACCCTTGATGAGGCATAAAGGAACAGTCAATTTGGTAATGTGGGAAGTGCTTAGGGTATATTTAGAGGAGAACTTGAGCATCAATACAGTTTCAAATGGGTGTAGGTTGCTCTAAGTATTCCGAGATGGAGTCTTATACAGTATTGACTGCCATGGAGCACTGCATCAAACCATTCTTCAGACTGAAGACAACAACAAAAACAGTAACAACATTATTTTTTAAAACTAATATTGACACTGTATTCCAAAAAGTTCTGGTATCTTATAGAAAAATACAGGGTCCCCATAGTGCTGGAGTGAGAACAGGAAGAGGATAGACGGATGAAGGATGACGACTAACAAACGTTGAGGGCAGGAGGGTTACGGGAATGTAGGAGAGTTCCCACCTGTGCAATTCAGAAAAGCTGGTGTTGTTAGGAAGGGTCCATATGGCACAGGCTGTGAAGCAGTCATTAAAATGAAGAATTTTGCATTGGGCAGCATGCTCAGCAACTGGGTGGTCCAGTCGTTTCTTGGCCACAGTTTGTTGGCGGCCATTGAGGTGGACAGACAACTTGTCGGTTGTCATGCCCACGTATAATGCAGTGCAGTGGTTGCAGCTTAGTTTAGATTAGATTAGATTTACTTTTATTCTAATTGATCATTAGTGAGGTGGTCCTCCAGGATGTAGAACATGTCAGAAAAACAATAATACATGACAAATATTTACAACTGAAACAAATAAGCTAATGTACCTTCCACAGGTCCAGGCTTTTTTGATAATGAGCACTATATGAAAGAATCATTTTACAAACACTAATGCACTGAATTTAAAATAAAAAAGTTTTTATTATTTATAAGGTAATAAACATGTAAGAGAACTACTACAGTACTTATTTACAATCAACACATTTCTGCACTGAAATGGTGCAGAAGTTAGATTTTAGAGTGTGATACACACACACACACACACACACACACAAATCAGTTGGTTCTACTGAGAAATTCAACAACAGAGTAGGAGTAGTTGGCAACCAATAAATCCTTCTCTTAAATTGAATTTCATTGGTTGCAAAGCTTTTATAGCTGCTGGCAAGTCATTGAAAATGTGTGTTCCTGAATACTGCACACCTTTTTGTACAAGAGTAAGTGACTTTAAATCCTTGTGAAGATTATTCTTACTTCTAGTATTAATTCCATGAGTTGAGCTGTTGGTTTGAAAAAGTGATACATTTTTAATGACAAATTTCATCAAGGAACAAATACGAGGGCCGTTCAGAAAGTAACCTCCGGTTGATTTAAAAAAATACACCAAGTTAAATAAAAATATTTTAATATATACATCTTACAACTACATCTTTGCACTATTTTTCTACATAGTCTCCATAGCGATTGAGGCACTTATTGTATCTCTTCACAAGCTTTGAAATTCCTTCTGCATAAAAATCACCCGCTTGTGCCTGGAGCCAGCCTGTGACCTCATCTTTGAGCTCTTCGTCGTCATCAAACCGCTGTGACCCGAGCCATTTCTTCAAATGCATGAAGAGGTGATAATCACTTGGCGCCAGGTCTGGGCTGTAAGGTGGATGGTTGATAACGTCCCACTTGAAGGACTCAAGAAGGGCCGTTGTTCTGTGAGCAGAGTGAGGACGGGCGTTATCGTGCAAAAAAACGATACCGGAAGTCAGCATACCACGGCGTTTGTTCTGTATAGCCCATCGTAACTTTTTTATTGTTTCACAGTACACGTCTTGATTAATGGTCGTACCACGTTCCATGAATTCAACCAACAACACCCCTTTGGCATCCCAAAACACCGTTGCCATCAGTTTTCTGGCAGAAAAATCTTGCGAGGCTTTTCTTGGTTTGGTATGCGAATTTGAATGTGCCCACATCTTTGATTGTTCTTTTGTCTCAGGGTTCACGTACTTAATCCAGGTTTCGTCACCGGTCACGATTCTGTTTAACAATGGTTCTCCTTCGTCCTCATAACGTGACAGAAAGTCTAATGCAGAGGCCATTCTTTGAGTTTTGTGGTGGTCGGTAAGAATTTTGGGCACCCATCGTGCACAGAACTTACGGTAACCCAATCTTGCTGTCACTATCTCGTACAAGAGAGTCTTAGAAATCTGTGGAAAACCAGTAGACAACTCCGACATTGAGAAACTTCGATTTTCACGAACTTTTGCATCAACTGTCTGAACGAGTTCGTCAGTCACCAATGATGGTCTACCACTCCTCTCTTCATCATGAACGTTTTCTCGTCCACTTTTAAATAAACGTACCCATTCACGGACAACTCCTTCACTCATAACTCTTGGTCCGTACACGGCACAAAGCTCACGATGAATAGCTGCTGCAGAATATCCTTTGGCTGTAAAAAACCTTATGACAGCACGCACTTCACATTTGGCGGGGTTTTCTATTGCAGCACACATTTCAAACTGCCACAAAAACTAGACTAGCGCAGGTACGACGTTCACTCGACCACGGCTTGATGCCGACTGACCTGTTGAGTGCGTGAACGCACAGATGGCGTCGCTACTCCCCCCACAACCCGCACTGTGCCTGATCGGAGGTTACTTTCTGAACCGCCCTCGTATATTGGGAAGCAGTAGTTAGTATCCCTAGTTCCCTAAACAGGCTTCTGCAGGATGTTCTTGAGTTCACACCACATATAACTCTTACTGCACATTTTTGTGCCTGGAAAACATTAGGTTGGCTTCATGAACTACCCCAAAAAATAATCTCATAATCCATTATGCAATGAAAGGAAGAATAGTATGCCAGATTCTTCATTTTTATATCCCCTATGTCTGACACGATTCGCATTGCAAATAGAGATTTGTTAAGATGCTTCAGCAGTTCCGTGGTGTGCTCCTCCCAATTGTATTTATTATCAAGCTGCAATCCCAAGAATTTAACACTGTCCACTTTTTCTATCTGCTTGTCAATGTACGTTAGACATACACTTGTGGGGCACCCCTTCAAGTTCTGAACTGCATGTAGTGTGTTTTTTCAAAGTTTAGTGACAAAAAATTGGCTAGGAACCAGTGATTAAGGTCCACAAATATTTTATTAGCCAATGTTTCTAAGATCACATGCCTGCTTTCATGCCCTACCTTTGATGGGACAGGTGATACTTTCGACCAGACTGGTGGTGGTGGTGGTGGTGGTGGTGGTGGTGTGGTGGTGGTGGTGGTGGGAGGTTGTATGGGACAGGTCTTGCATCTAGGTCTATTAAAGGGATATGAGCCGTGAGCCAAGGGGGGTCTGGCCGCTCACAGTCTGGCCTCGGCAGCCAGTTACAGTGGTTTTGTGTGTGTGTGTGTGTGTGTGTGTGTGTGTGTGTGTGTGTGTGTGGGTGAGAGAGAGAGAGAGAGAGAGAGAGAGAGAGAGAGAGAGAGAGAGAGAGAGAGTTGTGTTTGCATGAATGTGTTTGTGCATGTTGCGTAATTCAGAAGACCATTTGGCTGAAAGCTTACTTGGTAAGTCTTTTTGTTGTGCCTGTATGTGACTCAACATCTCCACTTTATGGTGAGTAGCAACCTATCCTTTTTGTAACATTGTCATTATTCCATCGTGGATTTTCCATTGTTTGACAGTACATAAAAAAAAAAAGCACACAACATACACTGAATAGACTCAAAATAACTAATTGTGGAAAGAAATGGAACAATTCCTGTCAGATGACCAGCATGAGCCTACATCACATGTTTTACAACTCCGTCTGGATCTGTGAGGGGTCTTTCTCGTACTACAGTATGCAAAACGTTTTGGAAGGTGCTCTTTTTTTTTTTCCCCCATCATGGACACCTGTGGTTTGAATCTCTTGGGGGGGGGGGGGGGGGGGGGGGAGGTGCACTACATGATGGACCTTACAAACCTGTCACACTTCCAGTATCTGCTAAACCTGTTACAACATTCCTTCTAAATTCTTTTTATCATGAACTCCTACCAGTGTTGCGCAGAGTGTGCAAAGTAAATTAATTTACAATTGATGCATTGACAAAATACCAAAACAATCTTAACATGGACCTGTGCCAAACCTTTGCAATCACACTTGACGGTACCACAGTGAGGCATTCCACATTGTTTTTGCTTTTCTGCTAATGCAGATTTGTGAAATATATATCAAAGAATACATGGCAACCTTTCCCTTCCAGACCTCCAGACCCTTGCACAAATAAAGTACAACTCTTTTTCCTTAATTAACCTTAGCCGTATCCTTTTTTTTCCCAGTGAACACTTGAATATAACAAACAATTTCTAATTTATCAGCTCAAAGCCATATTCTGTATTTTATTTTGATGGGTTTTTAGGCATGTATTGTTTAGAACTTTTCCTACCTTTGAATTTCACCATGTGTTCATCAACTGTTTCATTTTTGGTGGGGCATAATTCTTTTTGAAAGTTTTACTTGACATGTTAAGCACAGGTTTTTATAAATTATAAAGTTTGTCCTGACACGGAGATTCCCTTCTTGGCATCATGTTGTTGTTATTCAAATGGATCAAATCTATTTAGAGACTTGAGGGAACTTCATAGTTGCCCCTCAACTCTTCATTGCAATACCAACAGTCACAGTAACTACGAGGTTGTTTTATTAACATGAGAGTATTTATTGCTAGAAAAGCTAACATTTTGTCTTCGTTACAGGTTTAAATGGTTTGGCATTTTGCGTGGCATATAAGTTAGTTTGAAACACTAAATGTTCAATCAAATCATCAAGAAAATAACTGAAAAGAAACTATGATGCCCTTTTGTTAAGCTGGCCGCTGTGGCCGAGCGGTTCTAGGTGCTTCTGTCTGGAACTGCGCTGCTGCTGCTGCGGTCGCTGGTTCAAATCCTGCATCGGGCATGGATGTGTGTGATATCCTTAGGTTAGTTAGGTTTAAGTAGTTTCAAATCTAGGGGACTGATGACCTCAGATATTAAGTCTCATAATGCTTAGAGCCATTTGAACCATGTTGTTACCCTCATCTTTCAGTTTGTCCTTTACACAAACATACCCATTGAAGTCGGGTCACATTATACTACTGCATTAAATTGTGCTCCACTTATTAGTGGCCAGAGACGATAAAGGCAATTGCCATCACTGCTAAAACTATCATTGTGACTTTCACTGTCAGAAATTACTAGGCCTCCTGGGATTTTGAGCGGTGGCATATCGATGTCACTTTCTTCAGCAGCAGCATCCAGAACAGGATCAGAATAGGCATGAAGATCACTTTCTAATGTGGGTTCATATGTAACTTTGTCCAAAAATTTCTAACATATCTTTCTCAGACAGTATTTTCCTAGATTGTGTTCTGGGGATGAAAAAATATAGTTAAGATTTGGTTGCAAGTGTTAAAGTCTAGTGGCTCCATATGAAGCCATCATATTATTGCACATATTGTGCTAACTATATTTTTTGTTTCGCATTTTAAAATATTACACATTGTATCTACAACATTTTTAAACATAAATATCTATGAACATACCTTATGTGTGCACAAGAAATGTTTGCTTTAGTAAATTGAACAGCAGCCACCATGACTGAAGTGAACATCAGTGTAGATACTTTCTTATGACAACAAGAACCTGTTTACAAAATTTCCTATAGTTGGCAGCACCGTGTAAGGCTGAGAGCAGGTGGATTCAGTTGAAGCCACTGTCTCAAATAGGCTGAGAAAATATGAGACTAGGTGGACTCAAATGAAGCCACTATGCCTCAAAGGGTTAAGTTGCTTTGACATAAAGTAATTCTTTCTAGATATATAGTTTTACAACAGTCAGAAGACCACCTCCATAGACAAATGGTTAGCATCACTGTTTCTGGTGCAGAAGGACCTAGGTTCTATTCCTGGTACCTCCTTAGATGTTTTCTGAGTGAGGGAGGCCTGGAATGATGTCCACTCTGTGTTGTGTTACCAGAAGATGAGCTGCTCAAATCAAGAAGCACTGGGATCATCAGGATTCATCTAGTAGCCTTAATGGCTCGTGGAATTTTCAACATGCTAATAATGTGTCCCACGATTGTAGATTGCTTCCTCATTCTGCCTCATGGGCAGCATGGTCAGTTAGAACAGTCAATAGCTGCAGCTCGATGAAGAGGGGATGGCAACGTTTCTTAGTATTTACTTTGCTCATTAATCTGACTACATTTTTCTCTTAATTGTCTGAAGTTAATTGATATAGCACTGTCCCCATATCAGTATGCCTTAGGAGATATGCAACTGCAACAGGCCAATGTATGCCATCTTCACATCTTCAGAAGTGACTGCATCTGTCAGTTTCGACGTGCGATAGCACCTTGAGCTATTCTCTTGCCTACCTGGCTACTTCAGTCTAAGAATAGATGTGAAAGCCTAACAGTTTTAATGATTTACTTTTTATGCATTCAGTTCATACCATAATTAATTCCTGTGTTTTATGCGGAGTACAGAGTTTTCTGGAAGAAATCCTATTCATTTCTTGTTCTAATTTTTCCAGAGTTGCCTGATGCAAAGCTATGGTGTTGTGATGTGTATTATGCAGTATTTATATTGTACCATATAGATAACAAACTGCTGAAATAGCTCCTATGTGGGGAGCTTTATTATCAGTTACATCAGTGAAAAGAAGTGGGCCAAGGACTAAGCCCTGCAAGTGAAGAGCACCTGTTGCTATCTGAGACCATCTGTTTCTTGTTGCTTGAACAGAAGTTGATTACAAACAGTTGGAACCCCAGGTTGGAATATCAACAATGTAAGGAAAATGTAGATTGCTACTTACCATAAATATGGCCTTTTAAGTTGCCGACAGGCACAACTATAAGATACCCCCTCCCTGTCGTCGTCTCCCCCTGTCTTTGTGTTCTGCGCTCTGCAAACGCCCCCACCTGTCTTTCCCCTTCCCTGCTCAATTTCCCCCCCCCCCCCTCTCCCCCATCTGCACCACAGTCTCCTGATGCTGCACTCTTGCATGCCTGCATGCTCCACCAGACAGCTCTCTTCTCTCCCCTCATCTATACACTGCTATCCTTTCTCTTCCTCACCCCCTCCAGGCTTCGGCCTCCATTCTGTGTGACAGTTAAGTTACAGCCTGAGCTGCTGAGATGGTGGTGGTGTGTGTGAGGTGTGCTTTCTTGTGTGAATTAATAGATGTGTATTCCCATTTCTGACAAAGGTTGTGGCTGAAAGCTAATGTGTAAGTGTCCTTTAGTTGTGCATGTGTACAAGTTAATGTTTCATCTTTATGGTAGGTAGCAGTATATCTTCTCCTTACGTTATAGAACTTGATTACCGTTATAAGTGGGTTGTGTACACCATAAAATTACAGTTTTGCTACAATCAAAGGCTTTACTGGTATCACAAAGTACAATAGATACCAGTGGAACTTAGTGACTAGTTAAGAGTTTTAGTGGTATCGATAGTAATATTTTTATTGTGTTGAAATGCAGACATTATTTGAGAGAGCACGCTTTTCAAAATGGTTATTTAGATGGTTGTTCATAAGTGACTTGAAAACTTTGGAGAGCACTAGAACAGTAGATATTGGTTTGGAGTAGATGCTTATTGATGTAATTTTAGCAATTTTGAGTGCATCTTAGAAAATGCCAGATTTTAAACATTCGTTAAAAATGAAAGTATCTGGTTGACAGGTAATACATGTTGTTTATTTTTGTAAAAACATATTTTGAGAACCAATAAGTCCATACTGCTTATGTGAAGAACTTTGCCATGTTTTTTATAATGTTCTTTAGAGTGATAACATTAACGTGGAAAGCATCCCTCGTAAATGTCTCTGCGCCAAGCAGCTATAATACATGTGTTCCATTTTGGTTGGTCTTGTTTTTCACCTTGCTATAGGGTGCGGTGCTTAAATCCGGACAAATTTCAATTTGAATTTCCCGCCACGTCGTAGTTGCACAGGAGGTTGCGATTGGCATTCTTGAAAGCTGTAGGCATCTAGTAAACAATCAGAACCTCAAAATGGCCAAGATGTTTGGACAAGTGTGGAGTGCAACTGAAGAGGCACAATTATCGAAAGTCTTCTTGCTGGGCGTTAGTTGGATTCTTCGGGTGCCTGAGATCAACTGTTTATGGTATTGTGGCCAAGTATAATGATTTGGAGAAGTCTGGGGAAGGTTCTACTAACCCACGAAGGTAACCTCATTCGAGGACACACATGTCACAAACTGCGGCAGTCATTGAAAAGGCTCATCTGCTGATTTCAGAGGAGGAAACTGGTATCAGTATTAAAAGTGAGCAAACAATGCATCAGATGGCAGACAAGGACTCATACAAGCCGTTTAGTCCAAAACTGGTTCTTGGTTTACGTTAACATGTTCTGGTCAAAGAAGTTCTGGCCCCCGAATAGCCCGGATTTGAATCCCTTGGCTAATATGTTTGGAGTGTAGTCAAAAAAGCTACCAATAAGGCAAGGCACCCTAATGTTGCATCTGTACACACTGGTCATTGCGGCTGAAGGGGTTTTCATTGAGTAATGTTGAAAGATACCACTACTTGTAGGTAAAAGGATTTTCATTTTCATTTGTATTTTGTTTTAATAAATTTGCTTTTTTTAAAAAATGTTTCATTTGTCCAGATTTAAGTGCCATACCCTATACTTCTGCGTCCAAAAGTGTGTGCGTGTGTGCTTGAGTGCATGCGTGCGTCAGTAGAAAAAAAAAGTTGTAGGCTGCACTTCAAAATTGAATCACAGTTAGGTCACTCTAACACGAGATACAGATAAGACACAATGGATGTAGATCCATTTATAGTAATTAGGTTTGAGTTGTAAGCATAAGTGAGGTTACATTTTAGATTTAATTAAGTCTTTCGAACATTTAAAACCACAAAGCTTGTCTGTATAGAATTTATAGTCCTAGAAAATTTAAGCATCAGCGCCAGAAGTCAGTGCCGTGCTTCATTTCTCACTATAAATTCATATTCTACTTTATTGTGTAGCGCTACTTATATTCGACAGCAAAAGTTAGTTGGCTCCTAGCACCATTTTTCAAAACTTTTGTGCTTTGCACTCGATTCAAAGCTGCAGGCAGGTGTTTCTTTTATATCTAGTAAACTGGAAAGTAAGTTTGGATTAGATTTGGGTACATACAGTAGTTCTTTGTAAAGACATACAATTTGCATTTTGGCACCGTTTGCGTGGCATGTAATTGGTCATTTGCCTGACGAGAATGTCACACTTAGCTAAATTTTTGTGATGTCATTCATTAATAGAACACAGAATAATAATCTGTGATACACACTTAGAAATAAAGTATTCGTTGAACAGAAATGTGAGGCAAAGATGTGTTATACATCCTCAGTTCTCCAATCAATTGTTTAATGGACGTACAGACTATAAATTCACATTACACTGACACACTTATAAAATATGTTGCTAACAACAAATCACAGTACGATAAATCTGTGTTCTTAAATAAAACGTTAAAAATAAAAACATTATCTCAGGTGTACAAGTCAGGCACAGAAAGGTACAATTAAGATTGCCATAAAAGTAATCAGCTATGCATTTCAAGATGCTGATTGATGAAGTTTTTGAAGATGGTGTTGGACAACGAAAACAGTTACAACTCCTTTTATTCAATAAAGGAATCTTCGAATAGACAAGAGTCTTTCTCAATTAATTGATTGAAAAGCAGATAATACTTAGTTGAAATATAAATCAAACCACTCTTATAAGTTGATTATACTTCAGAAATATCGTATTTACCTGAGTATAAGAACAACATTGCCTGATAGCCAGACCCCCTTTTCTTCAAGAATCTTCTTGAGAAAAAGAATTATATTCTGACAAATCAAAATTACAACTGTTTTATTGATATAAAGTGTCTGCCTAATAAGTTAACATTATACTGATTCTAAATTCATGCCATTTATTAATCGTCTACATTTTGATAATTCATGGAGAAATAAAATAAATGATAAGAAATAATTTACATTAATTTGAGGACTGGTTTTTTTTTCTTTTCTGCACTTTTTGCCTACTAACCCTGTCATCTGTAGCATCTCTCTTTTTAATCATCATTATCCTAATAGCACAGCTGTGAAATTTATATCTTTGTTGCTTCAAATATTTGACTGTTTGTTCCGAATGTTATGATTTCTGAGGTTGTGGTTACCATGGGGCCTGAGAAACTCTGCTGTTTTTATCCATGTACATATCAAATTTTGCTTCTGTACTGACATGGGAATGTTAACAATGTCACTTGCTTCCAAACATATTGTCTGCCTGCCACTCTCTCATTGGTTGTGTAGAACTAGTAACTGACACACCCCTTTTTGTTCCTGTTATATGTCACAGCAATCATCGACAACATTGCAGCACAAAACGCCCAAGTCCGCCACTGACCCCATGCAGACTTTTGCCACCTGGTGCAGAAATGAATACTATTGCTGAGTATTTGTCCAATTTTGAAGTCGGTTTCATTCAGACTACAAATGGATCCAGGCAAACTGCATTTTTAGTGTATAGATGTTCCTAAGAATCCAAGGTACGCAATATAGATTCCCATGGTTGGCAACGTGATGTTATTACTGCCTCCTCATTGCTCACCTCTCCACACTCATCTAGTTTTCAGCCAAGTTGGTACCACTGTCCTCCCTCCAACTCTTTCATAGTGCTGTGCTTGAGCAACTGTGAGACATAGACTGCTATATTTTCTAGTATGCAAGTCATATGCAACAACAGAAACAAGTACATAAATAAAAGGTCACAATCACGATTCAGTACAATTCCCAAATTTTTGCTCCCACGATCTATTGATGTCTATTGATACTATCTCCATAACAGGTCTTGCTGCTGTAGTGTATTGTTCTGACAACAATTAGTCAGTTTAACAGGATTTATTTTGTTTGACAGACATTTCATTCTGGATTAATTTGCCTCTGTGTTTTATTTGTGTGCACCATAATGTTCTAAAACTAATTAAAAGGTGGTAATGTTTTTACCCAGTATTCTAAACGTTAATAGTGACAAAATTTCTCATTTCCAATCCACTTGGTAATACATTAGTCTCTTGCAGTCAGATAAAATAGTGATCTGGGATCATAATTAAAATGCTGTTTAATATTTTTGCTTTTGATTGTTACATCTACTTAAAAAGCAGCATAAATATTTCTACATGGTGTCCATAAAAGTATGAGATCTTCTATTGCAAACCTATTCACATATGACAACAGTTTGTAAGATGATAGAATTTATTGCTATTTCCTCCTGTGTTTCACAAAATTGTCAAATTTGAAGCAGAGTAATAGATTATTGTAGTGGCTAGTTCAGTTTTTTGTGCATCCTGTGCACTACCCCTGCACTAACCAAATTTCTCGTATTTGTTCGAGCAGTGTCGATACTGTGTGAAACATTTCAGTGTATCAGGAAATTTTCAACCTGTTAGAGTCCTAGTATTGTTTGCCCAGTTTGTCCTTGTGAATTCTTCAAAATAAATCTGCATGTTACCTTAATAACCAAAACATTCATCTGTAAATGTAAGATGACCACTATACACTCTATTAACCAACATTAAAATGTTAACCTCAGCAGAAATAGTTCAATCTGCGAGCATAAGACGACCCTGTACTTTCCAAATGACAAATTTGGAAGAAAAATTTCATCTTAAAATTGGATAAATAAGGATGTGTGGAAAATAATTTGAGGGTTCCCATTAGCTTTTGTAAATTGTCAAAATAAAAGATTATATCCACTGGGAACATTTCATTTCTTGTTATAGTGGTATTAGGGAACACTTTTCAACTTCACGATTCCTAATATCTGCTGTCCCTAAACCACTGCAGGCCAATGTCAGAATCATACCATACTATCTATCGCTTCCTTCTTCATCCTTGTCCAAAGTAGCCAGCACTCATGACTGAGTGAAGTGGCCCAGTAGTGGACACACTTTTGAGAGGCTAGAATTTCATGTTCTCATCTGACCATAGAGGTGTAAGTTATCTGTGGTTCCCCTAAATTGCAGAAGGCAAATGCTGGGATGGTTCCTGTGAAAAAAGACACGGTTGATTCACACACACACACACACACACACACACACACACACACACACACACACACACACACACTATTCGATCTGTTGATCCATCTCAGACATCATCGTTGATAGGATGTTACACAGTAGTCTTCCTTCTTATCTGTGCTTTGTCTTGTACTGATCTTGAGGATGACAGAGAATTAAGCTTGAATATTCCTCGCTGATTAATTACTGAGGTAGAGAAAAATAAATACTGTAAAGTCAGTTTCCTGCTTTCATATGTTCTTTTTACAAGCTCATTTGCAAGACTAATGTGAAATGATACCCATATTGTTTGGTATACAACCAACTGCAGTTTGCCCTCTTGTAGCAGACTTAAATGATTTTTACTTTGCTTTACAAGTTTCTGATCTGTACTCTGTTGCAGGTGGCTGCGACAGCACCCACGAGTTATTGGCATGAAGTTCAAGAAAGGTGTGAAGCGTGCCGAGATATCAAATGCCATTGACAACTATGTGGGTGGCAGTGTTGGTAAGTAGTTCCAGTAATCTTTCTTCCTGCGTGTTTGAAATGGTAAATACGTATATTCCTAAAAAGTACATTCTTCGAAGTTTTGCCATATGTGCTGTAGCATCTTCAGGTTTTCACAAAACATTTCTCAATCAATGAAATTGCAGGAATGAAGCCATAAACCATTCTTCTCTTCCTAGATATGGTCTGTCTGCCTTATAAACCTGTGGACCCACTCCATTGTGCGTATGATAGTAGACACTACCAGCTGAAGTAATACCATTTGAACAGCAGAAATATTCACTGCCTGTGGGGTCATCATTGGTGATTACCTTGACTCATAAACATTAGTATACACCAACTTAGGTGGTCTGTTGTTGGCTTTGAGGATTGGCTACTACTACTGCTGCTGCATATTGCATTCATATGGTACACTATTGTCTGAGACAATGTCTAAATTCCAGCACACGTGTCATCCTTTTGGGATTCGATCACTGAAGAAGCCTTTGAAATCCACCTCGTGAAGGACTGACTTGATAACACTATTGGCTTCAGTTTCAGTTGTGTGTGGAATCTGGCACTTCCAGTGGCCAACTGGTAAAACAATGTTACAGTACCCCCCATTGATAGAGCATAATGCTTATCACCAGTGATGTTCTTTAGTGGAGAAGTGCAGGCAGTGAATGCCTCTGCTGTGCAAGTGGCATTTCCTCACCAGGCAATGTCTATGATAGCTTGCATGCTGGCTCTATTCACAAATTTATTAGGTAAGCTGTGCTGCTCTTCGTACATTTGTTGACATTCACCATAAGTTAGTATCATGGCATCCTTTAAAAAGTTTAGAAATTAATGCCAATTTGACATTGTAAATATTTTATGAGCTGCACAAATTAACCTTAGAATGGTCGGTCGAAAAACCGTTTCAAGAACGGTCGGCAGGGTCTGTGTGGGACCCAGTAAACAACACACTTGCAACAAGTGATAAACTGTTCAGGTAGTACTAAATGTTTTCTGAATTATGTGATAACTGTAAAAAAGAAAACTAAGAAACATATCTCTTTGTAGTATTAAAGGTAATCAATCTGGAAATACAAGTAAATATGATTGAAAACTAATGTGAATGAGAGTTAGTAGTAAAACTAAGAAGCAAAAATATTGACTTTTCATTATATAAATAGAACAATCAGGTTACCTTCCATTCAGAAGGCTGTTGCATGCAGCGACTGTTATATTGACTTGTAAATAATAGATTTCAGCTATCAGCCGTCATTTTTAAATTTTATTGCCAGATCTAGATTTCAGCTAGCAACTATCCATTCTCAATGCTAAGAATACAAGAGGTACATAGTTAGATGATGTCACAAAAAAGTTGCAATTAATGGCTTAACTCATCTGGTTAGTATATTACATACCACTATCATTTTTATCAACGCATGTAATGCCTGTTGGTCGGGCTTCGTCTACAGTTCATTGAATACTACTGTTTGGGGAAGGCGGACTGTATGGAGAACACATCAATTGGTTACAGGGCGCCATCGATGTGAACTATGTATAAACCTCAAGGGAAGTAAACCACTTCAAATTTAATTACATAAAATGAAACATAAGTAAAATTCTTACATTGTCGTCCGACTTGTTTCATATTTATCATGAAGTAATAAAATTTCCATCTTCACTTCTTGTGAGTCAGTTATTATTATTAAACACATAAATTACATCAGGCGGGTAAAAAACATTTTAAAAAAATTAAAAACACTAGAAGATGTGCTGTAAACTCCTATTAGTTGACATGGCTTAAATATATTTATTTTTATATTATATCTCCCTTTGTTAAAATATAATAAGTATATTGTTCATCATATTTACTAAATAGTTCATAGATGGCGCCAAACATCAGTCAGATGCATTGTTATTACAATTTGGCTATTCCGCTATAGATATAGAGGGTGCTAGCCTCTTTCTCCCTTAAAGCTGATTTTCCTTGTAAATGCAAAACAACCAATATATTGAATTGCTGTTAATAATACTGTTCATGCATCTGACCTAACATATCATGGAAGAAGTTCTGTTGGTTCAGAATTATACTCATCATATTTGTATAGTATAATGCAAATGGTTGCTACATATTGGCAAGACGACAGGTGTTATCTCGTTCCCCCTGGGTCAAACCCTACACCGGTTCCCAGCAACAAGTTCTCAAACTCCCAGAACCATGCATTTTTCACAACAACCTGATCATTAATCGTGTTGCTGCTGGTATTTTTGTGATAGCAGAAGATCTCGAGCTCTTCCAGGAGGTGGAGGAACCGCCCTTGTCACACTTACGCAGCCCCCCCCCCCCCACCCCCCCCCCCCCCACCCCCCCACCCAGTCACCACTCCCATCAAGCACTGGTGCTGCTGCTCGCAGTGTAGTTTCAGCTCTCGGAAACTGCAGATGTATGTGCAAGTTGCATTTGTGTGTGTGTGTGTGTGTGTGTGTGTGTGTGTGTGTGTGTGTGTGTGTGTGTGTGTACTGCTGACAAGGGCCTTAATAGCCAAAAGCTATGGTTGTGTGATTTCTTTTTATTGGGCCTATCATGACTCAACATCTCCGCTATTTGGTGAGTAGCAACTTTCCTTCTCTGGTATTCTCTCTTCTAACTGAAATGTTTTTCTTAGTGGCCATTGAGAGCTGCAGAGTTCAACAGCCAAGAAGAGAGACACAGAAGCCACCGTCTTGTCATGCTAGCAACAGAATATTTACTACACACAGCATCAGTGACATCTATGCCATAATTGGTTTTGTTGTTGTAATACATTATTATACCTTTTGCCTCTCCCCCCTCAGCTGTGACAGTCAGTTTCATCATGATGATGCATTGATGAAATATGCGGTTCTGATTTGTTTTGCTTTTGTACGTGTACAGTGATGTGATGTCTTCCTGAAAGCCGAACATAGTTTTAAGGCACATTTTTTTAATGCTCCAACAACAGTAATATTCTTTACTTGCAGTACTTTTCTGATGGGTGGGTAAGAAGTAAACCAACTATCTAGTGTCAGATTTCTTACAGACGCTTTTACTGAGACTACAAGATGCAAAACATCATCATCTGCCTTATTACTGACTTTGTACAGTCCTTGAGGTTCTGCATCTGCATCGACTTTCCAGTGTTTTACATAGTACATTTTAGAATGGGCCATGATGAAAACCTTAATCCCATACTTGGCAGGTTTATCAGGGAGATACATCCTGAACCTGCACCTGCCTCTGTATGGAACGAGCATTTCGTCCAAAGTAATGTTTTCTGATGGAGAAAAATATGCATTGCAGTTGAAGACAAACATATCTAGAATGGATCTTATGGCAGCAAGATTATCTTGTGCTTTTTTTTCTTCCCTTGTATGGATGTTGTCAATCATGATAAAACAAGTCAAAACTCTAAACCTTTTCAATGATATGGTTACTAGAAAGATTTCTATTCTGGTCCTATCTGTATTCCAGAAGTTTTCAATAGTACTTTTATTGTCATGCAGTGTTCCAGCTAAGTAAAGTAGGCCAAAATACGCCTTCAGTTAATCAAAACTTGTAGGCCTAGCCATATTTGGGTCACTTGTATATTTGTTTTGAGCTGAATCAGTGTAGATATCGGTTGATTCAAAAACTAAACCATTCAATGGATTCCTAAAAAATAACTATCATGGTTCTAACAGTGAATGTACATCCATTATAGCTTGAATACTTCCAGGCAAATGCATGGTAGCTATGTTGTGACATCTTGTTTGAACACTTAGTGGGAAACAAGTTTTTTCTCCATGTAGTTGCTCTGTTCCTTCTTTATAAAAGCGCATAGGTGCCGTACCTGAGTCAGTTACAAGAGTTGTACTTCAATTAACAGCAACAGGTGCGCTGGTGCTGGCAGAAGGCTGAACATCTTCCTCCTCACAACCACTTGTTTCACTATTACTGTCATGATCATTGTTTATTTCAGAGTGTCGGTCTGCATCAGAAAAGTGTACTTCACTGTCATCGTCATGTAAATTTGTAATTTTCACTATATGACCAATTTTCTCTTGCCATTTTATATTTTAAACTATTGACAATGATCATTTGATTTTAGGACATAATAAATGGTTCAGAAAGTAACTCAGTGAGAGCCTGCACCAAAATAAAATGGGATCACTTGGCAGAAATTAGTAATATAAATAGTTGGGATGGGTCTGACAGACCTGCGCGCTTTTTAAAAGACTGCCGAAGAGTGACTAAACAAAGCAAAACCTCATTCACGATATGAAAGTTTTCTCTTGGATATTTCAGGAAGCTAGCAGAGCGCTCGAGTCAAACCAGCAAGTATAAGAGTATAAATCCAGTGAAACAAAACTAGTGAGTCTCACTGACCCAGCCTGACTGTTCCCGAGTTAAAGAAACCCTGGCATATCTGCCTAAATGTCTGCACTATGCAGACTTTGATTCCTTTCTGTTTCATTCAAATCCTTACCGATGGGCAATACACAATTAAAAGTGCCTCCTGTCTCGGTGAAGCCTTTTTATTACTGAGAGAAACATAAAATTCTGAATAGTGCTACATTCAAAATCACAAGAACATAAGAAAACCATAGGAATAGGAAAGGATCTTTTTATTTTATGGCCAAATTCGGCGTTATTTTCTCGTCAATTTTGATATTATTTTATGCCTAAATTAACTGTTACTTATTGCCAAATTTGGTGTTACTTTATTGCCATATTCAGTATCTTTCTGGCAGTTCTGTTGCTATTTTTTACCAATTTTGGTGTCATTTCTTGCCAGTTCGTTGTTATTTTTTGCAAATGCAGAGGCAGAGCATTTCAACATTCAAGAACTATCATTTATGGACGTTGGTAAGTTATGTCTTCAGATTTATAATATTTATATGGGAAAATGACAAATTTAATGATATTTTGAAGAAATCACCGATTTTTTTTTTAAGGCTGCCAATTTCATGTGGTTTTTCACATTATTTTCTGTAAGAAATTTTCACGCGCACACACACACACACACACACACACACACACACACACACACACACACACAGTTTTTCCTTGGACAATAGATGTCGCAACTGATACTGTGATTTTTGCCCTGCAGCTGCATGTGGCTGAAGGTGTCTCACGTGTAGAGTTGGTACACTATTGCTCTTTTGTTTGTGTTCTTTTCTGTTTCCTCCAGTGCTAACACTTGTTCACAGATACAAATGAATGATAGTGATCACTGGCAAATTGCTGGGATTGTTAATTAAATTTTGTTTGCTTTCGTGTAAATGAGGCTGTGCACTCATTACTCATATTCATTTCTGTCCGCTCTAGTATACACCAGATGTTAGAAAATGGAGATGACATCATATCATCATGTTTTTTCTTTGTTAGGGGATCACAGTCAAATATACTTTTTAAGTATAATGATTGCTGCAGTTTGACTATGAGACTTTATTTATTTATTTCACCACCAGAGTCTTGTAATCCTCCTTAAAATGTATTTATCAAATGTTATCACATTATGTCTTTAATTTTGTTGTCAATATGTTTTCTTGGTTTCAGTTTTCACCTTTCATTCAAAACTGGCTCTACTACCAAAATCACGATAAATAAATAACAAAAACTTGGTCAAGTAACACCAGCAAATTCATTTAAAAATATCACCCAGTTCCCATGGAGGAAACACAGTTCCTGCATTACACCCAACTCAAATCGACCAAACTTGAACAGGTTGAGTGCTTTAGGGCTCTTTATCAATTTTACTTGTAACTCGGCTGAGTTCAAAATACACTTTTGTACCCTTTCTTCATCTTTAATGGGGAATCTGAACAATTTTAGTTCAGGACTTGCCCACCTGTTCTTCCACAGGTGGTGCATTCGGCACTGTGACTTGATTCGCTAGCAATGATTCTGTCAGAAGCAGCTGTACTTCAGATGCCAGCCAGTAGAAAGTGGATTGGTGCTGCTGGAGTTTGGGTGAGGTTGCCAAGAGTTTCTAGCAGTTGATGCCACAAGTAAGGGTAGGACACTGTCACTGCCTCATGTCCATTCTGTGACGAGGGTCACTCGCTGTAGTGAACGAACAGACAGTCTGTTTCTTCTGTGATCTGAGGTTATATTCTGGTCAGATGACTGCCCTCTGTTTCCTCTGGCGGACCTCTGATATGCTCATCATCTTGTACTGTTATGTCGAATAGGACTGGAAGGAGTTCACTGTTGAGAAACTCTAACTTACTCAGTTAGTTAGCCAGATTCACTCATAACCACTACCTTACACCATTCGGAAGATTCCAATAGCATTTGACAATTCGTCATTGCAAGACATGTGCTCCTTTGCTAAAATGGATTCTCAGGCATCAGATTTATGTAAACTGCACTGCAGAAACAGTTGAATCTCAAGGTTAATGGTAGTCCCATATACTGGTGACTTACAAACATGCAGTATTTGGCTTCTGATTGCTTTTAATAGATCATCTGGTTGCTGTTAAGGCTGTGAAATGAAATGCCTTTTGAAAACTAGGCAATGAGAGTTTCCAGATTGAATTCCCTTAAGTTCTCAGTCATTTTTTTACTAAGAAATTTCATCTGCTGTAGAGTGGGACTGTCTAAATCCCATCTTTTTGTTGCTGACAGTAGTCTCTATGTGCTTAATCTTACTATTGATTGTTCTGGAGCCCACATATTGCCAAGGCTTAACATTTATAAACCATTTGGATATAACAATACATAGGGCAGACCAGCCGATATAAAATCATTGTCACAAAAAATAAAAAACAACTGCTCTCGTAGTCATTTCATTCTTTTCCATCAGATATGTAAAACTGAAGCCACAAGATAAAACTATTTGGTATGTTCCTTAATTTCATGTGCCTATACAGGTTTTTATAGTCGGTCCGTACTACGTTCATAATGAGTGTATAGAGGGTGATAGCCTTTTATAGCACGTTAGTACTTCTTTAGCGTTTACAATACCTAAAACCGTAGTGCCCAGGCAGGTAAAGCCCAGCATACAGATTTTAATCACACATAACATTGTATCTAAGTCATGTTACGAACAGCTTACTATGTGTAAATTCCTGACTTCGATATGTGCATAAGAGTAAATGATAATATGTAGTTTTGTATGGCACTAATATGGATAATGCCTTTGCTTCAGATGTTTTTACTCTGTAATTGACATACTTTATAGTATGTATAGTATGTACATTAAGTGTACGCGAAAGTATTCTTTGCATTTGTATTTGACTATCAGTAACAGTAAAGTTGTATTGTAGTAGTAATGAGTGGTTATATTGTGATACTGTGGCACTGTGTGTGCACTGCTTGGACAGCGCTATCTAGTGGCCGGTTGTGAACCACTAGAATCGCAGCAGGTAAACCGGCGCAGAATAGGGCAGTGTGATGTCAACTGTTGTTAGTCGAGTAGCGGTCATGTACCAAATAGTTTTATCTTGTGACTTCAGTTTTACATATCTGATGGAAAAGAATGACCACAAGAGCAGTTGTTTTTTATTTTTTGTGACAATTATTTTATATCAGCTGGTCTGCCCTATGTATCATTATATCAAAATGGTTTATAAATGTTACGCTACACTCGGGTATGTGGTACTGTACCAATAGTAATGTATATAGTGTAACTCATGTAAGCCCTCCCTCAAACCTGTCGTGTTATATCTTCACAGATCCAATGATGGCACGTTTAGTGTGTTGAAACCGGTTATCCAGTAAACAATATTTAAGCGATCTTGGCTTTTGATTATTTCTACAACAGAGTGATTGCCTCATTACGCACTGTGTGTTCACTGCAAAATTATTTCATAATTTAGGAGGAGGAGGAGGAGGAGGAGGCTGGATGGATGGATGGTTGGATGGATGGATGGAATGTTTCCATTGAAAGTTGTCCGCACCAAAATCTAACACCATGATGTCAATTGCTGCATCTGGGAACACTAAATATTGCAAAATAATGTTTGAGGAACCATGATTTTCTTTATATTTACTCAAACTTTACGAAATGGTTTTCCTTCTTTATGAGGTGATCATTATTTCTGTTCTCATGCTATGGAGGATGATCTGCTATTCTCATGCTATGGAGGCTTTTAATTAATTTCAAGATTGTTAATGAATGATTTTCAGGAATGATAATATGAATACAATGAAGTTTGGATACTCCGTCAATATAATATTGTATAATGCTATGTGCATTAACTTGTTCTGAACTGGACAAAATATTTAACATAACATTTGTTCTGACACACCTCCTGCCAGTCATGTAACTATCCGTTGAATCAATAAAAATTGAATAACAGTTATGCAGAATTCTTCGTTAAACTTCATTCAGCTGTCTCGTACACAAAAGTACTGTGCTTTTTCCTGCCACTTTTTACAATCACTGTTGGATGCTGTTTAATTTATTCTACTGTTTTATAGAGGTTACTTTGGCATGTTAATGGATTATTCTATCACTTCATGGTAGAACTACTCCATACTTATAAATGATAAATATGGTTGTTCTGCAGTAATTTATTATGGTAACTGCTTTTTGGCTTACAAGCCTATCATCAGATGGTAACTGTTATTCATGTACAGTGCTTTTCTATCACATCTTTAAAAAAAATATATTTAAATAACCATTTTATTTTGTGGTTTTATGCTGTGACAATACTGGTAGTTACAGGGTCCTTACTAATTTTGTTTTATATTTATCAGCTAATAATTCATTATTCATTAAAACAGATCTTGTTGATACAATTTTTCATTTTTCAGGTAAAGACATGGAGTATGATACTTGGGCATCAGTTTACGAAGAGGTTCCCCCATTCCTCACTCAGCAGGAACGTCAGGAGTGGATCAAGCAGTTGAAGTCAGTTGCTCTCAGCTCAGATGCTTTCTTCCCCTTCCGGGACAATGTCGATCGCGCCTACCAGGTGAGTGGCTGGAAGAGGAAAAACTATTTTTGATATCAGAAGGTGTAAGTGTCCATTGTTATGTCCAATAACATGATTAGAGTTATTTTAAGACAGTGTGCTTGGCTGTTAAGTTTTGGAAAAATCTTAGGCTGTTTCTCTTTTACACATGTTGGTTAATACAGTGCTAGTAAAATAAAAAGAGATATCAACTTGAAATTGTCCCTTCCCAATAATGCATACATGCTGTTAGTTTAATTATTAAGATGACTAAAATCATCTTTTGGTTTAAGTGCATTCATTTAGCTGATATGATGCTTATGTTAGTGCAACTGATCTCCAAGCATTAGAGAGATGCTAAAAAAAAAAAAAAAAAAAAAAAAAAAAAAAAAAAAAAAAAAAAACCTTTTTTAGTACTCACCTGTTGTTGGTTCATTGTTGAAATGATGGCTCATTGAAATGGTGGTTGTCTGTCTAGGTGGAATGTCCCAGTTTAATTTTATGAATGAATAGTTGTTGAAATGTTTGCTTCCAGATATTTATGTCCTTGATCGTACATTGTCAAATAATTTTCATATTCATCATCACCATTTAAGACTGATTATGCCTTTCAGCGTTCAGTCTGGAGCGTAGTCCCCTTATAAAATTCCTCCATGATCCCCTATTCAGTGCTAACATTGGTGCCTCTTCTGATGTTAAGCCTATTACTTCAAAATTATTCTTAACTGAATCCAGGTACCTTCTTGGTCTGCCCCGACTCCTCCTACCCTCTACTGCTGAACCCATGAGTCTCTTGGGTAACCTTGCTTCTCCCATGCGTGTAACATGACCCCACCATCTAAGACTGTTTGCCCTGACTGCTACTTCTATATAGTTCATTCCCAGTTTTTCTTTGATTTCCTCATTGTGGACACCCTCCTGCCATTGTTCCCATCTACTAGTACCTGCAATCATCCTAGCTACTTTCATATCCGTAACCTCAACCTTATTGATAAGGTAACCTGAATCCACCCAGCTTTCGCTCCCATACAACAAAGTTGGTCGGAAGATTGAACGGTGCACAGATAACTTAGTCTTGGTACTGACTTCCTTCTTGCAGAAGAGGGTAGATCGTAGCTGAGCGCTCACTGCATTAGCTTTGCTACAGCTCGCTTCCAGTTCTTTCACCATGTTGCCATCCTGTGAGAATATGCATCTTAAGTACTTGAAACCGTCCACCCGTTCTAACTTTGTTCCTCCTATTTGGCACTCAATCCATTTATATCTCTTTCCCACTGACATTACTTTAGTTTTGGAGATGCTAATCTTCATAATATAGTCCTTACATTTCTGATCTAGCTCTGAAATATTACTTTGCAAACTTTCAATCGAATCTGCCATCACAACTAAGTCATCTGCATATGCAAGACTGCTTATTTTGTGTTCACATATCTTAATCTCACCCAGCCAGTATATTGTTTTCAACATATGATCCATAAGTAATATGAACAACAGTGGAGACAGGTTGTAGCCTTGTCTTACCCCTGAAACTACTCTGAACCAGGAACTCAATTTACCGTCAACCCTAACTGCTGCCTGACTATCTATGTAAAGACCCTTAATTGCTTGCAAAAGTTTGCCTCCTATTCGATAATCTCGTAGAACAGACAGTAACTTGCTCCTAGGAACCCGGTCATATGCCTATTCTAGATCTATAAAGCATAGATACAATTCCCTGTTCCACTCATAACACTTCTCCATTATTTGCCGTAAGCTAAAGATCTGGTCCTGACAACCTCTAAGAGGCCTAAACCCACACTGATTTTCATCCAATTGGTCCTCAACTAATACCTGGACTTTCCTTTCAACAATACCTGAGAAGATTTTACCCACAACACTGATTAAAGAGATACCTCTGTAGTTGTTACAGTCTTTTCTGTTTCCATGTTTAAAGATTGGTGGAACCTGTCCTGACTCCCAGGCCATTTCAGTTATCCTGTGTAGCCTTTTAAGACCTGACATTCCACTGTATTTGATGAGTTTCGACTTAATTTCATCCAACCCAGCTGCTTTATTGCACTGCAATCTATTGACCATTTTCTCCACTTCCTCAAATGTGATCCCGAGATGACTGGGTGTTTGTGTTGTCCTTATCATTTCATCATCATCCAGGAAAGTGGCGAAATTGGACTGAGCAAAGATTGGATAATTGTACGGGCGCTGATGACCACGCAGTTGAGCGCCCCACAAACCAAACATCATCATCATCATCATCATCAAATGTGATCCTATTTCCATCATTCCTATCCCATTGTACCTCGAAATCTGAAACATTACTGATCGTATTTTCACCTACATTGAGCAACTCTTCAAAATGTTCCCTCCATCTGCCCAAGGAATCCACAGGATTCACCAGCAGTTTTCCTGACTGTCCAAAATACTTGTCATTTCCATCTTACCTCCCTTTCGAAGACTGCCAATTACAATCCAGAATGGTTTTCCAGCAGCTTGACCCAAAGTCTCCAACCTGTTTCCAAAGTCTTCCCAAGATTCCTTCTTGGATGCTGCAATTATCTGTTTGGTTTTGTTTCTTTCTTCAACATAACTTTCTCTGTCTACCTGAGTTCTAGTATGTAGCCATTTTTGATACACCTTCTTTTTCCTTTTACAGGCTGCCTTGACTGTGTCATTCCACCAAGCTGTTTGCTTCATCCTACCTTTACACACTACTGTTCCAAGACATCCTTTAGCCACTTCTAGTACTGTGTCCCTGTACCTTGTCCATTCATTTTCCAATGACTGTAATTGACTACATTCAACTAACTGGTACCTTTCTGAGATCACTGTTATGTACTCATGCCTGATTCCCTTATCCTGAAGTTTCTCCACTCTTATCCTCCTACATATGGACCTGACCTCCTGCACTTTCGGCCTCAAAATCCCAGTTTCACTGCAGATTAAATAATGATCAGTGTCATCAAAGAATCCCCTGAATACACGTGTGTCCCTCACAGCCTTCCTGAATTCCTGATCTGTTGTTATATAGTCAACGACAGATCTGGTTCCCCTGCCTTCCCAAGTATACCGGTGAATGTTCTTATGTTTAAAAAAAGAGTTTGTGATTAATAAGCCCATACTGGCACAGAAATCCAAGAGTTGTTTCCCATTCCTGTTGGCCTCCATATCCTCTCCAAATTTACCCATAACCTTTTCATACCCTTCTGTTCGATTTCCAATCCTGGCATTAAAATCACCCATGAGCAAAACACTGCCCTTGTCCATTACTCTAACAACTACATCACTGAGTGCATCATAAAAACTATCCATCTTATCTTGATCTGTCCCTTCACAATGCGATTATACTGACACAATCCTAATTTTCTTGCTAGACACTGTCACATCTATCCACATCAGTCGTTCGTTTACATACCTTATTGCAACTATGCTGGGTTCCATTTCTTTCCTGATGTAAAGCCCTACACCCCATTGTGCTATTCCTGCTTTGACTCCTGACAGGTAGACCTTGTATTCTCCCACTTACTCTTCTTTCTCACCCCTTACCCGAATGTCACTAACAGCTGAAACGTCCAGCCCCATCTTACTTGCAGCCTCTGCCAGCTCTACCTTCTTCCCAGAGTAGCCCCCATAGCTCCCCATCTCATTACCATTTGTTTGCCAAGTCGTATCTTAGGAGTCCTTGGTTTGTCAGTTAGAGGTGGGACTCTGTCACCTCCAAAGGTCCGAGGCATTTTGCTCTTATTGTTGCCAGCATCATATTTAAAGTACCAGGGAAGCAGGTTGCTAGCCTTACTTGCCCCGAGTCCCATTGGGTTTTACCCCTAACGGCTGAGGGACTAACCGGTGGATTTGGTAGTCTTTGCCGTATGAGCACAAAGGTGACCACGACTCAGAATATGTCCGAGATGCCCAGCCTTATTCCAAAGTAACTGGTATCCCGACTGTCGGGACCACTTACTTGGCCACTCATACGTTGCCCGTGGTTGATGAACTAGGACATGACTACAGGAACCCACACCATGATTTTCATATTATTGCATATTATTGTCTAGGCAAAACAAATGTAATATATTAGAGTGATAAATAAATACACATGTAATGTCATATGACCAAGAGCATAAGAGCAGTTTGCAGATTTAAAGATGAAAAATAATGTACTAAACAGCATAGAATGAGTAACCAATTGGGAGAAGAGTGTAATACTGACTTCGTAGAACAACTGCTTGTGACTTGCCCTCTAGCACTGCTACTTTGCATGTTTTTCAACACAAACTCACAATGTAAGACAATCATATAAAAAATGAATTACAAACTGTTTATAAAGAACTGTGATTTTTAATGTATACAACAAAAATAGAAACCTATGTGTCATTATGTAGTACAAATTATATTAGCTTTCAAACTTTATGCTTTGATCGACTTTTAATTAGATCTGACATGAAATTATCAGGATGACTATTTTTCTGACATTTTTCACATTTTAGAATTTAACACACACAATACTCTTCTGAAAAAGTGTTGCGTATACACCTATTAAAGTGTCATCAAATTGTCCAATAGAGAAAGTGGTATCGAAAGATTTATTTCGTGTAGTGAGCACAAATCTCGATATGTTTCAACCTTCAGGCGAAACAGTGACCTTTAGGGATTAATGTACAGGCGAGCCACCAGACATCAGTTATTGTTTACCTTATTGCTCCTGTTTAAGAAAATTCGAACATCATGATGGAAGTGCGGTGGAGCACCATCCTGTTGAAAGATGAAGTCGGTGCTGTCGGTCTCCAGTTGTGGCATGAGCCAATTTTCCAGCATGTCCAGATACACGTCTCCTGTAACGTTTTTTTTCGCAGAAGAAAAAGGGGCCGTAAACTGTAAACCCTGAGATTGCACAAAACACGTTAACTTTTGGTGAATTGCGAATTTGCTGCACGAATGCGTGAGGATTCTCTACCGTCCAGATTCGCACATTGTGTCTGTTCACTTCACCATTAAGAAAAAATTTTGCTTCATCACTGAAAACAAGTTTCGCGCTGAACGCATCCTCTTCCATGAGCTGTTGCAACCGCGCCGAAAATTCAAAGCGTTTGACTTTGTCATCGGGTGTCAGGGCTTGTAGCAATTGTAAACGGTAAGGCTTCTGCTTTAGCCTTTTCCGTAAGATTTTCCAAACCGTCGGCTGTGGTACGTTTAGCTCCCTGCTTGCTTTATTTGTCGACTTCCGCGGGCTACGCGTGAAACTTGCCCGCACGCGTTCAACCGTTTCTTCGCTCACTGCAGGCCAACCCGTTCATTTCCCCTTACAAAGGCATCCAGAAGCTTTAAACTGCGCATACCATCGCCGAATGGAGTTAGCAGTTGGTGGATCTTTGTTGAACTTCGTCCTGAAGTGTCGTTGCACTGTTATGACTGACTGATGTGAGTGCATACGTGAGTGCACGACATACGCTTTCTCGGCTCCTGTCGCCATTTTGTCTCACTGCGCTCTTGAGCGCTCTGGCGGCACAAACCTGAAGTGCGGCTTCAGCCGAACAAAACTTTGAGTTTTTCTATGTATCTGTAGTGTGTTGTGACCATATGTCAATGAATGGAGCTACAGTGAATTTATGAAATCGCTTCAATCATTTGTAATAGCTCTGTATGTGTGTGAAGTTGCATTGACATCTGACGATGTCTCCTGTCTGCTTCATGTTTTTGCTATCGGGCAGTGTATATGTATATATTTTGATTGCGTATACTTGCCTGGAATATTTATTATTAGCTTCCAGTAACTATGACAACATACTTGATGACATACATTATTGGTTTTGGATTTTTTATAATTGGTATAACATCAATGAGAGATTAACTTTTTTACCAGATGCTTGAGATACTATTCATGTTACACTTCTATTAAATTATTTTTCATAATTTTTTCAAGCAATTCAAAATCCAGGATGGAATAATGACAATATTATGAAAAGGGTAGATTACTACCCATCCTAAAGTGGAGACATTGAGTCGCAGATAGGCACAACAAAAAGACTTGAAACAAATAAGTTTTCAGCTAAAAGGCCTTCTTCCGAATTAGACTACACACACACACACACACACACACACACACACACACACACACACACACACACACACCATTGCTACATGGTCAGCGGCAACATTCCATTTCATAATATTGTTACATTCCATCCCGGATTTTCCACTGTTAGATCTACTTTCTCGTATCTTATCTTCGTAGCCATTACGCGCAATATTTGTTGACAGTAGAATCTTTCGGCAGTCAGCTTCAAATGCTGGTTTTCTAAATTTTCTCAATAGTGTTTCTCGAAAAGAATGTCCTCTTCCCTCCAGGGACTTTCATTTGAGTTCCTGGAGCATGTCCATAACAAGTTTTGTTCAAACCTGCTGGTAACAAATCTAGCAGCCCACTATTGAATGCCTTCTTTCAATCCGATCTGGTGCGGATCCCAAACACTCGTGCAGTACTCAAGAATAGGTCACACCAGCGTCTTACATGCGGTTTCCTTTACAGATGAACCACTCTTTCCTAAAATTCTCCCAATAAACCAAAGTTGAACATTTGCCCCACAATTTCCAGATGCTTGTTTCACCTCATATCACATTGCAGTGCTACACCCAGGTATTTAAATGACTTGACCGTGTCAAGCAGGACACCGGTAATACTGTATCCGAACATTACAGGTTTGTTCTTCCTACTCATCTGCATTAACTTAAATTTTTCCATATTTAGTTCTAGCTGCCATTCATCACAACAACTGGAAATTTTGTATAAATAGTGTTGTATCTTCTTACAGTCACTAAACTTCGACACATTATTGTACACTACGGCATCATCAGCAAACAACCATAGACTGCTGCAGACCCTGTCTGCCAAATTGTTTATGTGTATAGAGAACAGTGGTCAAGTAACACTTCCCTGGGGCACTCCTGACGATACCGTTGTCTCTGATGGACACACACTGTTGAGGACAACATACTGGGTTCTATTATTTAAAAAGCATTTGACTGTGAACTTATTCCATATGCTCGTAGCTTCATTAACTGCTTGCAATGGGGGCACTGTGTCAAATGCTGTCCAGAAATCTAGAGATATGGAATCTACCTGTTGCCCTTCATCCATATTTTTCAGTATGTCGTGAGAAAAGGGCAAGCTGAGTTTCGCATGAGTGATCCTTTCTAAAACAGTGCTGATTCATGGACATAAGTTTCTTAGCCTCAAGAAAGTTTATTGTAGTCAGACTGAGAATGTGTTCAAGGATTCTGCAGCAAACAGAAGTTGGGGATATTGGTCTATAATTTTGTGGGTCTATTCTTTTATCTTTCTTACGTGTTGGAGTCACCTGCTCTTTTTTCCAGTCACTTGGGACTTTGTGTTGAGTGAGAGATACACGATAAATGCAAGCTAGGTAAGGGGCCAATGCTGCAGAGTATTCTGTGTAAAATAAAACTGGAATTCCATCCGGACCAAGTGATTTATTTCTTTTCAAATCTTTCAATGGCATTTTGATGACATACTGCTTTGACGCCGTGTCGGACTCGATGTTTTTATGTCTTTTCTACTAGAGTACAATTACTTACCACTCATTCTTACTCGACAAACAAAACTGTTTACTATAAATCACAAATAAACTATCAGAAGTCAGCACTACCCAAAAAAAATAAAGATTCGAAGTGAAAGAATTGTCTGATGCTGAGCTAATGTATTATTGTTTTCAAATGCTTCTAACTATACCCTGACACTACAGGGGATATCGAGATGGGGCAGGTGGGCCGTTTTGGGTTATCTGAGGTGCTAGAGGCGCAGCTTGGAATTTCATAGAACCTGAAGAGAGAAATGGGACATTATGTGAAATTATTGATGGGATGTTAAAAAATAAATATAGGTTGAAAATTTCCTTATCAATATTGATGGTTTAATGTAAATGTTGGCTAATGACTGAGATGTTGCATAAAATATCTTGAATAGAATGGCCTCCTCCATACAGATCAGCACAGATTTAGAAAACACCGATGATACAGAATCTGACTCAGATCGAGAAAATCAGGTGAATACAGTATTCCTTGTTTCCAAAAAGCATTAGATGCTCTACCAAGCCAGTTTCATTAATAAAAGTGTGATTACATGGGTATCAAACAAAATTTGTGACTGGGTTGAGGATATCTTTGTTGGCAGGACACAGCAAGTTATCTCAGATGGAGAGTCATCAACAGAAGGAGAAGTAATTTCAGCCAATGCCCCAGGGAAGTGTGTTATGGCCTGTGCTGTTCATATTGTACATCAGTGACCCTGCAGATGGTATTGATAGCAACCACAGGTTTTTTGCAAATTACACAGTTATCTATAATGAACTATTTGTCTTCACAAGTATCTGGACGATCTTGATAAGATTTTGAAGTGGTGCAAAGGTTAGCATCTTGCTGTAAAAGGACAGAAATGTAAAACTATACACTTCACGAAACTGAAAAATGCAGTGTCTGATGACTATAATCCCCCCGAGTCACTGTCGGAATCGGACGGTAATACAAATACCTGGGTGTAACAGTTTGTTGAGATATGAAATGGAATGATAACGTAGGCTCAGTTGTAGGGAAACTAGGTCACAGACTGCAGTTCAGTGGTAGAATACTGGGGAATTCCAGTCAGTAAACAAAGGAGACTGTATACAAAATCTCTTGTACGATTATCCTAGAATATTACTCGAGTGTGTGGGACACAAACTAAATAGGACTAACAGAGGCTATTGCATGCACACAGAGAAGAGCAGCATGACTGGCCATAAGCTCACCCGACAAAAAATTGGTCACCCGTAGAGAAATAGTTTTGAGCAACAGTTAATACAATATATTTCCTCCCCTGGACTTAATAACGACTTTACTCAATAAGGAAGTGAGTACACAAGGATGTGCAGGTATGCCGTGTGCAGGTTAATCCACTTGCTGAGATTTGATCTCGCAGTCCCACCAAACTGTGAGGATGTTGATGTCTGAGTTTTACCAACTGTTTCGATGTGTCCCACAGATTTTCTAAGAGGTTAGAGTTGTGTGATTTTGCAGGCCAGTCAAGGCGTAATATGATGGGGGGAATGTTCAGAAAACCAGTCACTTATTCCCCCAGCCCAATGAACTTTGTTTTTGTGATCTATAGGTGCCTGTGTGAGCAATGGCCTCCTGTGAGATTCAGACTCAAAATGTTCGTCCTGTGCAGTTCCTCTCACTATGTTGTCTCATTAATCTTTGGGGGTGGTCCTTTCTTCACTGTCTGCAGCAATTCCTGTCAGGTTTGGAAGCAGTTTTAATTCACGAGCCCTGAAACGTGTTTTCTTGTCCCTCTGTCAGGTTTCTGACCACAATTCAGTGTTGTGCATCGTGGCTGTGTGTGTTACACCACTTCTTGTAGACACATTGGATAGTCCACTGCGAAACCCCAACAAATGCAGCGACTTTACACACCGTGTGGTCATGGTCACGACCAAATGTGATTGCCCTGCTTTGCCACTTTGTCATGTCCTTACATTTACTTGTGTTTGCTGCTGCCTTATGCTCACTTAGAGGCAGCATGTGCATGTTGAGCATGTAACTCGATTACTGTGCCATCTGTAAAGGTGTAACGATTCATTTGTGCATGCCCACTGAGGTGACTAGTTCGTTTGTCTGGTGAGCTTAAGTTTGTTTGGCTCACAGGAGAGACTTGCAGGAATTTTTAAAAGCTTGAATTGGTGTTCTCTTGAAGACAGATGCATACTGCGAGCCTGAGAGCCTACTTACAAAACTTTAATAATTGCTATTCATCTACAGGATTACTTGGCAGTTCACAGGTGAGTGCCTGGCATAGGGTTTATTGACCCACCTTTGAGCTTCTTCTCTACTGTTTCACTCTTGAACAGCACATGAGAAAAATTGACACTTAAATCTTTCCGTGTGAGCTCTGATTTCTCTTATTTTACTACAATGATCATTTATCCCTATGTAGAAGGGCGCCAGAAAAATATTTTCACACTGTAAGGAGAAAGTTAGTGATTAAAATTTTGCAGTGAAAAATTCCTTTGTTTTAATGATTGCCATCCCAATTCATGTATCATATCCATGCTATAAATACAAAATCAAATAGGGGTAATGCAGGAGTCGGTTTAATAATGAATAAAAAAATAGGAGTGCGGGTAAGATACTACAAACAGCATAGTGAACGCCAAGATAGTGTGGCCAAGATAGACACAAATTCCACACCTACTACAGTAGTAAAAGTTTATTATATGCCAACTAGCTCTGCAGATGATGAAGAAATTGAAGAAATGTATAATGAAATAAAAGAAATTATTCAGATAGTGAAGGGAGATGAAAATTTAATAGTCACGGGTGACTGGAATTCGGTAGTAGGAAAAGGGAGAGAAGGAAACGTAGTAGGTGAATATGGATTGGGGCTAAGAAATGAAAGAGGAAGTCGCCTGGTAGACCTTTGTGAAGAACACAACTTAATCATAGCTAACACTTGGTTCAAGAATCATGAAAGAAGGCTGTATACATGGAAGAAGCCTGGAGATACTGACAGGTTTCAGATAGATTATATAATAAGACAGAGATTTTAGAACCAGGTTTTAAATTGTAAGACATTTCCAGGGGCAGATGTGGACTCTGACCACAATCTATTGGTTATGAACTGTAGATTAAAACTGAAGAAACCGCAAAAAGGTGGGAATTTAACGAGATGGGACCTGGATAAACTGACTAAACCAGAGGTTGTACAGAGTTTCAAGGAGAGTATAAGGGAACAATTGACAGGAATGGGGGAAAGAAATACAGTAGAAGAAGAATGGGTAGCTTTGAGGGATGAAGTAGTGAAGGCAGCAGAGGATCAAGTAGGTAAAAAGACGAGGGCTACTAGAAATCCTTGGGTAAGAGAAGAAATATTGAATTTAATTGATGAAAGGAGAAAATATAAAAATGCAGTAAATGAAGCAGGCAAAAAGGAATACAAACATCTCAAAAATGAGATCGACAGGAAGTGCAAAATGGCTAAGCAGGGATGGCTAGAGGACAAATCTAAGGATGTAGAGGCTTATGTCACTAAGGGTAAGATAGATACTGCTTTCAGGAAAATTAAAGAGACCTTTGGAGAAAAGAGAACCACTTGTATGAATATCAAGAGCTCAGATGGAAAACCA
Organism: Schistocerca cancellata; assembly: GCF_023864275.1. Taxonomy (NCBI): domain Eukaryota; kingdom Metazoa; phylum Arthropoda; class Insecta; order Orthoptera; family Acrididae; genus Schistocerca; species Schistocerca cancellata. The sequence goes on along the minus strand of NC_064637.1, from coordinate 121,043,071 downwards.
GTTCTAAGCATAGAAGGGAAAGTAGAAAGGTGGAAGGAGTATATAGAGGGTCTATACAAGGGCAATGTACTTGAGGACAATATTATGGAAATGGAAGAGGATATAGATGAAGATTAAATGGGAGATGTGATACTACGTGAAGAGTTTAGCAGAGCACTGAAAGACCTGAGTCGAAACAGGGCCCCGGGAGTAGGCAACATTCCATTAGAACTACTGACGGACTTAGGAGAGCCAGCCCTGATAAAACTCTACCATCTGGTGAGCAAGATGTATGAGACAAGCAAAATACTGTCAGACTTCAAGAAGAATATAATAATTCCAATCCCAAAGAAAGCAGGTGCTGACAGATGTGAAAATTACCGAACAATCAGTTTAATAAGTCACGGATGCAAAATACTAACAAGAATTCTTTACAGGCGAATGGAAAAACTGGTAGAAGCCGACCTCGGGGAAGATCAGTTTGGATTCCGTAGAAATGGAACACGTGAGGCAATACTGACCGTAAAACTTCTCTTAGAAGCTAGATTAAGGAAAGGCAAACCTACATTTCTAGCATTTGTAGACTTACAAAAAGCTTTTGACACTGTTGACTGGAATACTCTCTTTCAAATTCTGAAGGTGGCAGGGGTAAAATACAGGGAGCAAAAGGCTATTTACAATTTGTACAGAAACCAGATGGCAGTTATAAGAGTAGAGGGGGATGAAAGGGAAGCAGTGGTTGGGAAGGGAGTGAGACAGGGTTGTTGCCTCTCCCCGATGTTATTCAATCTGTATATTGAGCAAGCAGTGAAGGAAACAAAAGAAAAATTCGGAGTAGGTATTAAAATCCGTGTAGAAGAAATAAAAACTTTGAGGTTCGCCGATGACATTGTAATTCTGTCAGAGACAGCAAAGGACTTAGAAGAGCAGTCGAACGGAATGGATAGTGTCTTGAAAAGCGGATATAAGATGAACATCAACAAAAGCAGTATGAGGATAATGGAATGTAGTCGAATTAAGTCAGGTGATGCTGAGGGAATTAGATTAGGAAATGAGACGCTTAAAGTAGTAAAGGAGTTTTGGTATTTGGGGAGCAAAATAACTGATGATGGTCAAAGTAGAGAGGATATAAAGCGTAGACCGGCAGTGGCAAGGAAAGCGTTTCTGAACAGAAATTTGTTAACATCGAGAATAGATTTTAAGTGTCAGGAAGTCGTTTCTGAAAGTATTTGTATGGAGTGTAGCCATGTATGGAAGTGAAACATGGACGATAACTAGTTTGGACAAGAAGAGAATAGAAGCTTTCGAAATGTGGTGCTGCAGAAGAATGTTGAAGATTAGATGGGTAGATCACATAACTAATGAGGAGGTATTAAATAGAATTGGGGAGAAAAGGAGTTTTTGGCACAACTTGACTAGAAGAAGGGATCGGTTGGTAGGACATTCTGAGGCATCGAGGGATCACCAATTTTGTATTGGAGGGCAGCGTGGAGGGTAAAAATCGCAGACGGGGACCAAGAGATGAATACACTAAACAGATTCAGAAGGGTGTAGGCTGCAGTAGGTACTGGGAGATGAAGCAGCTTGCACAGGATAGAGTAGCATGGAGAGCTGCATCAAACCAGTCTCAGGACTGAAGACCACAACAACAACATTGGCTATTTGTCAGTAAATCATTTCCTTAAGGGTAACTCATGATGTTTGAGCACAGTATATCTTCCAAAATCCTACTGCAAATTGATGTTAGTTACATGGATCTGTAATTCAGCAGTTTACACTACTTCCTTTCTTGGGTGTTGATGTGATTTGTACAACTTTCCAGTGCCGGTCTTTCAATAAGCAAGAATTTCCTTATGATTGCGAAGCATGGAGCTATTGTATCAGCATACTGTGCAAGGAACCTGACTGGTATATACTCTGGACTGGAGGGCTTGCCTTTATTATGAGTTTTAAGTTGCTTCACTTCTCCACAGATACTTACTTGTAAGTTACTCATGTTGGCAGTTGTTCTTGATTCGAATTCTGGAATATTTACTTAGTCTTCTTTTGTGACGGAATTTTGGGAAACTGTTTAGTAACTCTGCTTTAGCGGCACTGTCGTCAATAACATCACCATTGTTATCACACAATGAAGGTATTGATTTGGCTTTCCGCTGGTTTGCTTTACATATAATGCCTTTTGGTTTTCTGCCATGTTTCAAGAGTGTTTCGTTGTGGAAACTGTTAAAAGCCTCCCTCATTGAAGTTTGTGCTAATTTTTGAGCTTCTGTAAAACTATATGTTCTTTTAAATTTGGCATGCTTTTTTCATTGCTTCTACAACAGTGTTCTGACCTGTTTCATGTACCATGGGGATTCAGTACCATCTCTTATTAATTAATTTGGTATACATCTCTCAGTTGCCTTTGATACTATTTCTTTGAATTTAAACCACATCTGGTCTGTGCTTACGTAGTCGGAATGGAAGGAATGGAGACTCTCTCTTAGGAATGTGTCAAGCAAATTTTTATCTGATTCTTTAAGTAGATGCATTTTGCATTTATTTTTGGTGGGATTAGATGTTGCAGTATTTAGTCAGCCTACAACAACCTTGTGGTCACTGATCAGTGTATCTGTCATGATGCTCCCTATTTGATGAGGATTACGTGTTGCTAAGAGGTCAAGTGTGTTTTCACAACCATCTACATTTCAAAAGGGTTCTGAAACTAATTGTCCAAAATAATTTTCTGAGAAAGCATTCAGTACCATTTCAGACGACATTTTATACTTACCACTGAATTCAAACATGTATTTTCGCCAACATATCGAGGGTACTTTGAAGTCGCCAGCAACTATAATTACATGAATGGGGTACCCATTTGAAATGAGGCTCAGGTTTTTTTCTAAACTGGTCAGCAATTGTATCATCTGAGTTGGGGGATCGGTAAAAGGAACCAATTATTAAATTGTTCAGGTTGCCAAGTGTAACCTCTATCCATAACAACTGACAGGAACTGCTTGCTTCAATTTCACTCTGAGATAAAATACTGACAGCAATAAAAACTCCACTACCAACTGTATTTAATGTATCCTTTCTAAACACATTTAAATCCTTAGTAAAAGTTTTGGCTGTATTTATTTCCAGCTTTAGCCACTTTGCATACCTGTGATTGAGATTAAGTGCTTCCTGTTAGCACTTGGAGCTCTGGTTCTTTCCTGACACAGCTGTGACAGTTTACAATTACAACATTGATTGCTGCTGCGCCTACCCTCTTCTTGTGCTCGCCCTGCACTCTTTGAAACTGAAGCCCTTTCAGCACTTTCTGTAGTACTTCTAACCTAAACATGTATAAGTGAAGGCTCTGGAGAGATTCTTCAATCCCAATGTATAGCTCCTGTAGGGGCTGTAGAAGTGTAATTAGACTAATTGGAATATGTGTGGAAGTATTAATCAGTCACCCTACCTGCGCTGCAAACCGGATTGTAACGGGAAGAAACCCCCGTGTCTGATACCGTGTTAAGTGTCCTGTGCCATGAACTTAAATGTCTTGCAATGTGTGTGGATCAAATATACTACCTAAATAGATCGGACCATTTTTAAAATTCATGCAGAATCATTGTTGCTTAGCATAGGTTAAAATAAAACTTTTTCTGTTGGTTTAAATTAATTTTATTTCTGTTTCAGAGTGGAGTGGAATACATTGTCAGCCCAGCAGGATCTGCAAATGATGCTGAAGTCATCAAAGCATGTGATGAGCGCAAAATCACTCTTGTACACACCAACTTGCGTTTGTTCCATCACTAAACTGCTGTTATCTGAACTTTATAATTAAACTGAGTATCAGCATGCAAACAGTAGACACATGCAAAAGTTAGTCTCGCACGCTTGATAGTTGTAATATGATCCACTGTCACAACTATCTTTTCCCCGTGAATTGTCGTCTCATTGTTTTTAAATGTGGTCACTAAAGCAGTTTGTTCCTTCTGCTTGTTAGTTTTTATCACATGAAATGTGCACTTCTGCAGAAATCTTCTAGCACAGGCTACGAGCTTAGATCCTTCGCTGTAATGTCATAAAAACCAGACTTCCTTGCACAGACAGTTAGGTCCAACACACAACTTGACTGTGTGTCAACAGCTTTCCGTCCACTGCTACACATCGACCATAACAGGCCTTATGGATCCTATAGAGGAACGTTGTAGGTGCCCATCTGCCTTGGAACTATCCGTACACTTACATTAAGCACGATGGCCCACAATGCTATTAGTTTCGACACCTTACCACATGCAAACTTGAGGTTTTCTGTACCAGTAAGGATGCAATATTTAGAATTATTGCATCCATACTGTTAACAGAGCACCTGAAGTTTGAATATGATAGGTATTCGACACTACTAGCATAGTAGCCCATTGGGCCTAATACTGGTGTATTGGTAGTTCTAATGTCTGCTGAAGGCAGATGGGTACCTACAGTGAAGGACGTAAGCTCGTAGCTTGCGCTAAAGGCTTTCTGCGTAAGTGCAATTTCGTGTGGTAAAAACTAACAAGCAAAAGGAACAAATCACTTTAGTTATTGCACTTACAACAGAAATAGTGGAATGACAATTCAGGACAAAAAGGCATAGAACACTTACTGAAATTTTGACTATCATCAATAATGTGTCTGCAACCATAAGTGGATAGGGAATAATTTTGTTGTGATCAACAACGTACACCTGGAAAAATAAATTTTTTAGTTAGTACAGAAAATACACATTTGAGTAGTATGTTACATTTACACTATCGAAAACTGAAACACTTAATTGCAACATAATTACGCTGAAACTGAAAGAAGTGACGAAATGAAAAAAAAGAGAGATGTCCTCTCTTAAACAACATAATTTATTATTCCCGAGTTCCAGTAGTTATCTATACTGCTTACATATTACCAAAGCAGACAGTGACATTTTTATCAATGATTTTAAAATCTAAAACCAGATGCTGCTAGCAGACCGAAAAGGTGTTGGAACTTGTAAGGAACAAAGCGTCGCTGAGCTGCCACTATAGCAAATACACTGCCAAACCTTTTACCTTTTCTGATATTGGAATTTATACCATACCGCTTCTGTTTAGAATAGCGCTTAGCTTCTGTTTAGTCTTCAACAGTTGCTAATATGTCATTCGAAAACATTCCATGACATTCAAGAACAAAAATGGTGTATGTAGACCTTAGTACATATTAGATCTGAGTTAATGTATACAATGAATTGAAGGTACATTCCTAGCTGAATCATGCCTGCAGAAATAGAATCTCTTGTTCTAAAACTGTTTGTGATGCAGCATGTGCAATTTGCTCATTTTTGTAAGACTGTTAATGTTCTCATTTCTGCTATGTTTGTTGCGGTCAGTATATGGCTTTGTAGATACTGAGGAGTTTGATTAGAAGTTTCCTGTATTCTGTGCCATTTTTATACTCATATGAAATTTTTATAATTATGAGGATATTTTTCAAAAACATAATGCAGCTTTTTTACTGTATGGATATTTTTGTACTAAAGCATTTACTCATTGTTAAAGTCTGTAATGTTTTGATGTTAACTATTGTCTGGAAAAGCATCCTGAAAATTAATATTGTAATGTTAGTTTTTTTATTGAAAATATATAGTTTGATATTAATGGCAATAGTTGTGCTGGGTTTAATTTGTATGAATTATCTATTGAGGTAGCTATAGTATAATTAGGTAATTAAAAAAGTCTACCCACAAAGAGGCAGCAGGAAAACACACATAAAAGGTATCACAGTTTGCAAGCATTCGAAGTCAGTGGCTTCTGGCAGAAGTGTTGAAGGGGAAGGAAGAATGGCGAAGGAAAAGGATTGGTGAGGTTTAGGAAAAGGGGTAGTGTTCGGAAAGATCACCTAGAACCCAGGGTCAGGTGAGAGTTACCAGATAGGGTGAGATGGAAAGAGTGAATGTTGGGGAATGCACCGGATGAAATTTGAAACCTGCGAGTTTAATGGTGGAAGATAGGGTAATACAGAAGACAGTGATTACTGCTGGAATATCGTGCACGAGTTAATAAGAGCAAAAAGTTAAGTGCATTGTGTGTGATAGAGGTTGGAAAGGGAATTGAAGAAAGGAATTGTTACTCTGATGAAATGCTGAGACAGAAGAAATTGACATAAATTGAGGCCAGATAGGTGGTGAGAACTGAGGACATGTTGTAGTGTCAGTTCTGAGAAACTGGTATCCAGGAGAAGGGTCCAGATTGCATGTGTGGTGAAACAGACACCAAGATCTTGACTGTCATGTTGTAGAGCATGCTCTGCAATAGGGTGTTATGTGTGGCCAGTATACACCTTCTGTCTGTGCTCATTCATCCTAACTGATAACTTGGTGGTAGTCGTGCTGATGGAAAAGATCGAACATTGTTCACATTACAGCTGTGTTGTTTCACAGGTGGCTCTCCCTTTGACAGTATATGTTTTGCCAGTTACAGGGCTGGTATAATTTGTGATGATAGGATGCATGGGGCTAGTCTTGGGGTGGAGACGGTTACAGTGGTAGGAGCCATAGGGTAGGGAGATGGGTGCAGGAGCAGCGTAGGTTCTGACAAGGATTTAAGAATTTTTAACGTTGTGCAGCCCTGTCAGCAACTGTGATAATTGAACATGTAACACGTAAGCCTCAGTTGCAAATAGAAATCAAACTTTACCCAGGTTTCAGCCAAAATAATTTGGCCTTCTTCAAAGCGAGTGACTCTAAACTACTGCATGCCAGAGTTTGGCTATGTCAAGTATAAAACTGTTGCACCGTAGTAACTAGTCATAATGTATTTGCAGCTGAGGCTGATGTGTTAAATGTTCTGACAAGGATATTGCAGAGATTGGGAGGGTGACGAAAAGCTATTCTAGGTGTGGTAGTCGAAATCCCATGACAGAATGGATGTCGTTTAAGGGCATAATTTTAGGAAGTTGTAGCCTTGTCGAGGTAGATTATTAATACATTCGAGACCTGGATAATACTGAGTGACAAGAAGTGTACTCCTGAGTTGTTTTTTTTGGAGGGATCAGCAGTACCAGAATCAGCTGTGATGGTCTGGAATGTCTGCTTTTGAACTAGGCTGATGGGGTAATTATGTCCAGTGAATGCTGAGGTGAGAATGGTGCTGTACTGCTTAAAGAGTCTATCTGAACAAAAACATTTGCCTCAAATGTCGAGGCCATATGGTACGGAATGTTTGACACGGAAAGGATGGCAACTATCAAAATGTAAGTACTGTTGTTTGTTAGTTACTTTTATGTGAACAGAAGTGTGTAGCTGATCTTCGGTGATGGTGAGATCGACATCAAGGAAAGTGGCATAATGCGAAATTTAATTGCGAGAATCTATTTAGAGATTTCAGGAATTTTAACAGGTCAGCCTCACAAGGAGTCCATATGGCAAGCATGTCATCAACATACTAAACCAAATCGGGGCTGACGGCTTAGGGATCCCAGGAAAGCCTTGTCCAAAACAAACTGTAAAAACTTTGGCATAGGAAGGAACCATCCTGGTTCCCATGGCTCTACCTCTGATCTGTTTATATGTTTGGCCCTCAAAGATGTAGTAGTTGTTGGTAAGTATAATGTTAGTTAAGGTGAGCAAGAGGGATATCGTAGGTTTGGAATGGGGTGGGCACTGACTGAGGAAGTGTTCAGCAGCAGGGAGACCGCATATGTGGGGGATGTCGGTGTAGAGGGAGCTGGCATCAGTGGTGACAAGCAGGGGGTGTGGTGGGAGTGGGATGTTCAGATTTCAGACGATTTAGGAAATTGTTGGTGTCTGTGATAGAGGATGGCAGTCTTCGTACTATGGGTTGCAGGTGTTGATCAACTAAGGCAGATATACGTTCAGTGGGTGCTTTGAAGCCAGCAACTATGGGACGGCCAGGGTGACTAGGTTTGTGTATTGTAGAAAGGAGGTAAAAGGTGGGGGGTGCATGGTTTGGGTGGAATAAGAACTTCTATGGATTGAGGTGTTAGTCCTTGTGAGGGGCCTGAGATTTTGAGGAGGAACTGTGGGCCAGTTTGGATCACAAGGGTGGTATATGGGTGGCTGATGTTGTATGTAGAGGTGTCAGTCACACTTGACATGAGGATATTGATAGACAAGAGTTCCCAAGCACATTTTATTTTTCTTCCTCTTTCATTTTGTGTGTGTGTGTGTGTGTGTGTGTGTGTGTGTGTGTGTGTGTGTGTGTGTGCGCGCGCAATTGTGTACAGCCCGTTAACATAATGACTTTCGAATGCTATGGCAGCATCTTTCCAAGTTCATTCAGTGTTTAAAGGTATCAACATGAAGTAAACTGTTGCTAGAGAGTTGTGAAAGGATCATTTCGTGATGCTTATAAAAATTCACAGTCCAGAGTACACTTACAATAGTCACTGTTCTAAATTTAGATCTCTGTGACATTATCTTATCAACAAATGCTATTAATAGTGTATCAAGATAACATACTTATGTTCAGTGCAGACTGACTTAATGAAGCAATATTTGAAAACAAATGTAGCTCATATTAGCCAATACCTTCAACTTTCAGCTGAACTAACAACAAAAATACAGTACACCGTTAGGAAACTGTTTATAATAACTAAAGGAAATCCACAGGTGATTGTTTTTGGCCAGTTTTGGACTAGCCAATAACATTTGATACCATAGTCACTTTTTCAGTGTATTTCTACCATTTTCATGTGTTCCACCTCGACTCCACTCCTGAGCGTTTTGTCAGTGGTGCGCAGCACAAGGATGATTTATTGTTAGCGTGCCTGTGTATAAGCTCGAGTACTATCTTGTCATTTTGTGAGAATTAAAATTAAGGGTGTACATTTCAAGTTCCCCTTTCATTTAAGATACTAACTAAAGTACTTAACTGGATGTGAATAACACTCTACCATACTAAGTTAGTACAGCAAATAGGGTCTATTTATATCGACTCGTGTATAAATATGTGTACCAGATACCGCATCAAGAGTTCTTCCTGCACCAGTTCCAAGGTTTCCGTCTTACATAAAGTATGCTCCACGTAATATAGCTTAATTGATCATGGATGCTTAGTATACTGATAACAGCAATCACATTCATGATTTTCAAAATTTTTGATCCCATCACTAAATGTGAACAGTAAACTTCTCTCCAAGGTGCACAACATATTTCTTGTAGGTTTGTCAAAATTAAAACTCAGTTTAAAACAAAAATATTATGAGACAGATTGTTGTGCCAGTACATACATTCAAATTCGACATACTTGCCATAAGAAATATTTAGAAGTAGGAGGAGGAAAAAAAAAAAACAGTACCTATGTAATTTTGCTACCTGAAGCCATTCAGTGTCAGTGTTCTTTAACTTTTTTTCCCTAAATCTGCCACTGAAGCTGGCTGAGCAGCTCAATGATATTCTTGCACTGATTAAATCAGCCTGTGGCAAAGTGCACTGCTCTTCTTTGGGCCTTCTTTATCTCCTATGTGCCAAGGGTAACAGATTGCCTATCAGTACTTGTGAAGCAGCTGCACGAGAGCTTCACAAGGTACCTGAATTCGTATATGTCAGAATTTTGAAAAATTTAAATTTAATTTGATAAAATGCGGCAGGTTTCCTAAATGGATCAGAATTCGTGGGATTATAGAAAATGTATCTACAGTTCTTCCCTCCTCCTCCTCTCTTCCTCCGTCCCCCACTACCTCCTCTCCCCTCCTCCCATTGTTTCATCTAAACATGTAATGACCTTGATCTCTACTGAGCTGAAACCACTTTCTCACTAAAACACTGTCTGTACTCCATGAATCTGCCATGAAGAAATGTCCCCATTTACAAAACTGTACATTTTTCAGCTTGCTACTCATTGAGTGCAGCAGTGGCATTTGAGGTAGTTGCAATAAAGCGTTATTGAAAATTTAAAAAAGAAAAAAAAGTGCAAAGATTGATCATCTTTATTTTGAAATGTTTAATGTCTCATTTTATTTGTATTTAGTACATATTGAATATATAATCCTACGAAATTAAACGAGATTCTCTGATGTAATAGGTTATAGCACCCAATTTCAACCTAATGGTACTAGCGACACATTGAGAGGCATGGAGAGATGGCTAGAGGACAAGCGTAAGAATGTAGAGGCTTATCTCACTAAGTGTAAAATACATAATGCCTACAGGAAAATTAAAGAGACCTTTGGTGAAAAGAGAACCACTTGTATGAATATCAAGAGCTCAGATGGAAACCCAGTTCTAAGCAAAGAAGGGAAAGCAGAAACGTGGAAGGAGTATATAGAGGGTCTATACAAGGGCGATGTACTTGAGGACAATATTATGGAAATGGAAGAGGCTGTAGAAGAAGATGAAATGGGAGATATGATACTGCGTAAAGAGTTTGACAGAGCACTGAAAGACCTAAGCCGAAACAAGGCCCCGGGAGTAGACAACATTCCATTAGAACTACTGATAGACTTGGGAGAGCCACTCCTGACAAAACTCTGCCATATGGTGAGAAAGATGTACGAGACGGGCGAAATACCCTCAGACCTCAAGAAGAATATAATAATTCCAATCCCAAAGAAAGCAGGTGTTGACAGATGTGAAAATTAACGAACTATCAGTTTAATAAGTCACGGCTGCAAAATACTAACAAGAATTCTTTACAGACTAATGGAAAAACTAGTAGAAGCTGACCTCGGGGAAGATCAGTTTGGATTCCATAGAAATGTTGGAATACGTGAGGAAATACTGACCCTACGACTTATCTTAGAAAATAGATTAAGAAAAGGCAAACCTACGTTTCTAGCATATGTAGACTTTGAGAAAGCTTTTGACAATGTTGATTGGAATACTCTCCTTCAAATTCTGAAGGTGGCAGGGGTAAAATACAGGGAGCAAAAGGCTATTTACAATTTGTACAGAAACGAGGTGGCAGTTACAAGAGTCGAGGGGCATGAAAGGGAAGCAGTGGTTTGGAAGGGTGTGAGACAGGGTTCCCTCTCCCCGATGTTATTCAATCTATATATTGAGCAAGCAGTGAAGGAAACAAAAGAAAAATTCGGAGTAGGTATTAAAATCCATGTAGAAGAAATAAAAACTTTGAGGTTCGCCGATGACATTGTAATGCTGTCAGAGACAGCAAAGGACTTACAAGAGCAGTTGAATGGAATGGATAGTGTCTTGAAAGGCGGATATAAGATGAACATCAACAAAAGCAGTACGAGGATAATGGAATGTAGTCGAATTAAGTCGGGTGATGCTGAGGAAATTAGATTAGGAAATGAGACACTTAAAGTAGTAAAGGAGTTTTGCTATTTGGGGAGCAAAATAACTGATGATGGTCGAAGTGGAGAGGATATAAAATGTAGAGTGGCAATGGCAAGGAAAGCGTTTCTCAAGAAGATAAATTTGTTAACACCGAGTATAGATTTTAAGTGTCAGGAAGTTGTTTCTGAAAGTATTTGTATGGAGTATAGCCATGTATGGAAGAGAAACATGGACGATAAATAGTTTGTACAAGAAAAGAATAGAAGGTTTCGAAATGTGGTGCTACAAAAGAATGCTGAAGATTATATGGGTAGATCACATAACTAATGAGGTGGTTTTGAATAGGATTGGGGAGGAGTTTGTGGCACAACTTGACTAGAAGAAGGGATCGGTTGGTAGGACACACTCTGAAGCATCAAGGGATCACCAATTTAGTACTGGAAAGCAGCATGGAGGGTAAAAATCATAGAGGGAGACCAAGAGATGAATACACTAATCAGATTCAGAAGGATGTAGGTTTAGGTACTCGGAGATGAAGCAGCTTGCACAGGATAGAGTAGCATGGAGAGCTACATCAAACCAGTCTCAGGACTGAAGACCACAACAACAATAATTTGTTCACATATTCTGTTGATCCATTTGTGCATATGAGACACTGCTGTGTACCGATTCAAGTGATATGTAAATGTAAATTACATAGAACATGTAATGGGTGAAAGTACAGTTAATTTATAGAAACATTTGCAGTATCAATAAAAACATAGAACTGGGACAAAAACAGGAGCAGAATGGTAAGACGTTCAAGGATTAGCATATCTTACAAAATAATAACAACATAAGAGCAAAGTAAAAAATAGCAGCGTAGTTTCCTGTATTGTTTGCTGGAGTGACAGAATTGTACCTGGACACTGACACGTAACGACATGTACTGTATCTCATTAGTCAAGTGACCTTTTTCCAGGCTTCAAGCGTATGTTGCTGCACCCTCAGTAATGTCTTTCTTTTCCCTGTGACATATACTGAGAACAGGTATGTGGACAGAGCATTACCTTCTGTGCCCCACAGGGAGAAGATTGTTCTGAAAGATACAGTTACTCACCAGTTATTGTTGCCTCACACTGAACAGTAGAGAAGTTGCTGCACTGTCACCCATTTGTGCAGTATTAGAATCTGGGGCAATTGATCGCTGCCTGTAAAAGTTTTCTCTCGCAGTGGCAGTTCCCTCCAAATTGAGGTACCCGTGATGCACACTTGGTATTGGTGTATAAAAGGCCCAGTGCTTCCTTGACTATGGGTACTGTGGGTTGAGTACCTACGACCTGGCTACAGTTGAATGGCTGATATTGTAGGTGTCATCTATTCTACATTCCACCAACACACTGACACCAGTAAGAGTTACAATGCCAAAACTGTCATGTGATACACTCAACTGTGCCGTTACCAATGGTAAGAGATGCACACTCTGAGAGCTCAGCAGCTATATCCTGTTCGGTTTCTCCTGACAGTAAATAGTAGGCATTACAACAATGATGCACTAATTGCATCACCCAGCAAAGCTAACTGTGTGCCTGGCATTGGAGGGAGCATACAGGGTCACATGACTGAATTGCTATTGCACAGTGCGAACACGTTACATGTTGCTAAAAAAATTAAATTTACTGATGATAAGAAGGAGAAAGCAGCGACAGATTAGACCACAAAGGTGATGGAAATTGCAAGGAAAATGTTAAAGCTAAGCAAGTCAACGGTGTGAAAATACGAAGTTTTTATTCCAAAGAAAGTGCCACTAAGTCTGCTCAATGTATTACGTCAGTGTGCAAGTTTGTCGAGTTTTTGTTTTGCGTGTTGGTATTCCAGTTGCTATAGGTTTATTTATCAATTTTAATTTTTATTTGTAGTTCACTGTTACTATTTGAGTTTACATATTGTCATATGGAGATAGCCAGAGGAGCTGTGGGTGCTAGAAAGGAGAGTGCCATATGGAGAAATCGGAACATCTCCCACATATTCTTCTATCTGAGCTCACTAGAAAGTTGACAGCAGTGGAGGCAGCCAGAAACATTTGCACCATTTATGGGGATAATGCCACTGGACAGAGCGTGGCAAATAATGGTTTTCTTGTTTTAAGGAGGACTGTTTTGACATTAGTGACTCTGCACATTAAGGAGACCTTTGGGGTTTGATAAAGATCGTTTAAATGCTTAATCCACAATGTTCCATGCCAGTGTACGAACTGTGATCATTCCACCATCGTGCAACATTTGCATGCAGCAGGGAAGGTTAAAAAATTGGGTGTATGGGTACCACATGCAATATGTGCATCTCTGTTTGATCGTCGTCAGTTGGCTCGTGAACAGTACCGACCATTCCTATCCTGTATCATCACTGGTGGTGAGAAATGGTGTCTTTATGCTAATCTAAAGAAAAGAAAAGAAAGGAATGGCACAGTCTACACAAAGCAGCAACTCCTCATACAAAGACCTGTGTGCACCAAAAAAAGATGTTATGCATCTGGTGGAGCAGCGGCACCGTGGTGTACTACAAATTGCTTCCACAAGAAGTAACCATTACTGCCGACACACATTGTTAACAACTGATATGTTTTGCAGATGCAACCCAAGAACGACAACCAGGAAGAATGCATGAAATCTTGTTACTGCACAATAATGCCTGTTTGCATTCTGCTGGAGTGACAAAAATCACTATACGGGGCTTGGGTTGGCAAGTCATTCTGCAACCATCCTATTCACCCAATATACACCCACAGATTTTCATCTTTCCTGCTCTCTATCAAACAACCTTTAAAGAACTTCCTTTAAGGATGAAAGTGTGCTCCGCATATGGCTTAATGTGTTCTTCGCGTCAAAACCGTGTGATTTCTGTAGTCGATGAATCAAAAAGTTACACCAGCACTGGAGGCTATTGTAAATAGCGAAGGAGAATACATTATTGACGACTAAAATATCTGTTTTGGTAGCTTTGTTTATTAAACTTGTGGAAAAACGTAACGAACTTAAGCACTAATCCTACAAGAAAACCTCTTCTTTGCTAGACCTTCAGAGCATGTTTCGTAAAGAACTGTAGTTCAGAGCTGCCACACAAATGCTGATATTGTGGGGTCTGGGAGAGGGATAGGACAATATACTGAGTGGTGGTATGGATTAATTTATTTGGACTGAAAAGTGGATTTGTACATAGTATACTGTGAGTATATATTAGCGAAGTGACATCGTCTGAAGCAGTCATCGTCAAACTGCTGCCTATGGGACGCATGCAGCCCAACTCGAGTTGTCAGCCATGTATTACAATAATATGCATGTAGCACATAACAGTCAAATTCAAAACATCGACTAACGTTAAGAGCTTCGTAAGAGGCTAGTTTTCCTCTCAGTAATACTCGGAAACTGTAAGTATAGTTGGTGGCCTATCTCGGGGACAAATGGGTAAATAGTGTAACCACGGTAGGGTTGGAGGATGTGAGAGAGGGAATGTTTTGCTGTCTGGCTGCCAGTGCTGACAACTCTACAGTGTGTATGCTCCTCATACCAGTCATCTGGTATGGTATAAATTTAAAACTGAAATAACACAAGATCGGGAATGTGCATTATAGACACAGTCACTTTAAATGTGGCACATATTTGCAGCAAGGAATATGAAATTAAATTAAGGCTGTTGTGATATGGTCAAATGAGTGGAAGAAAAATGGCATTCAAAACATTTAGTAAAAGTTGGTGATTGTGTCTCATATTGATAATGCGTTTGAACATAAATACAATTACTGTTACTAACCAATTAATTACACACTCTCACAGGGATCACAACAACACTTTCATGAAGTTCAGTGTCGCAGCTTTGGGGTCACTTACAATGGCAGCAAACTGTAACAGACAACAGTCGGCCTGAAGTGTTCCGAATGGTGCTGATTTTTAACGATCAGTAATCGCTGGCTGGTGGGTAACTTACCACTCCCTCACTACAGCTAATTTATTGGTCACTGTTAACACATTAATTTATCTGTATCACCAGTTAATGAGATCAGTACACATGCAGCCCCCCCCCCCCCCCCCCCCCCCAAGGTGGCGCACTGCACGTCAGTGTTGGCATTTGAGCAAAAAAGTTTGAAGACTGGTTTGAGTGTGTTGGCTAACAAAGTGCCCATTTGCATTTATTGGATGTGCTGTGCAGGACTTCTATGTATGGACGAGTAGTGTGTGGTAGTACTCTACTTTTATGGATACCGGACTGTGTACTATTGCTGCCTCCCCCCCCCCCCCTCGCCCTACCCCACTCCTTCCCCTCCACCCCACCTTCCTTTCCTTGGGTGTAAGAATGGCGGTGCTGCCACCCTGGTCAGGTAACCAGTCTGTTTTGCTGTGTAATGTAAGTGCACTATGAACTAGAAACATTATGAAGACTGGTGCAACTATTGCTGTTTTTTGTTTAGCAGGCTTTCATAGGTACACACAATTACAAAACTTGTTAACATACACTATCTGATCGAAGCTATCTGGACACCTATTAATAGACATTAATATGTGGTGTGTCCACCATGCACTTTCAACAGCTTGAACTCTGCTGGGGAATGTCTGTGGAGGAATGGCAGCCCATTCTTCCTGAAGAGCCTAAAGCAGAGAAGGTAGCAATATTGGGCATTGGAACCTAGAGCAAGGTCTACGTTCTAGTTCGTCCCAGTGGTGTTCAGGTCAGGATTCTGGGCAGGTCATCAATTTTGGGAATGTCATTGTCAACAAATCATTACTTAGAGATGCTGCTCTGACAGTCCACTGCCATGCTGATACGATCATTGTCTCCAAACTGTTCCTCTACTGTATATGGTACACAATGCTGTAAAATGAGTTCATACCCTTAGACATTTAGTGTTTTCTTAAGCACAGTAAGGGAACCACAACGTAACACACTGCCTACTCTGTGCTTCACTGTAGGCACTACACATGATGGCACATAACGTTCTCCCAATGTTCCCCAAACCAAAAATCTTCTGAAACTTCCTGGCAGATTAAAACTGTGTGCAGGACCGAGACTGGACCTCGGGACCTTTGCCTTTCATGGGCAAGTGCTCCACCGGTCCACAGGAGAGCTTCTGTAAAGTTTGGAAGGTAGGAGACGAGGTACTGGCAGAAGTAAAGCTGTGAGGATGGGGCGCGAGTCGTGCTTTGGTAGCTCAGTCGGTAGAGCACTTGCCTGCAAAAGGCAAAGCTCCCGAGTTTGAGGCTCGGTCCAGAACACAGTTTCAATGTGCCAGGAAGTTTCATATCAGCGCACACTCCACTGCAGAGTGAAAATCTCATTCCCAAAACTCTTCTGTTGGACTGCCACAGGGTATAGTGTAATTCATCAGTCCAAATCACTCGTCTCCAGTCATTCACCATCCAGTGGTGTCACTCCTGACACGGTCTCAAGTGTCGCTTGGCATTGAGTAATTGTGATATCTTGCCTGCCAGTAGGACTTTGGAATTCATGACTGATTTCTTCCGTTGGCATTGCATGATTTGTGACAACTGCACTCTGCAATGCTCAACAGATCCTGTCAGTACATGAGGTCTGCCTGTTGTTGCTTTGTGTTTCCACTTTACAATAATATTACCAACAGTTCAACTGGGCCTCTTTAGAAGGACTGAATTGTCGTTGATGGATTTGTTACTCAGATGACATCCAACGGCTAGTCCACATTCGAAGTCATTGAGCTCTCTTGACTGTCCCATTCTGCCATTGCAGTTTCTCTATTGGTGACACAGTACTTCACACCTCCTTTTAGACTGACAGATTCATCTCTTGTGACATATACTGGTCAATTCTGCTCTAGTTAGGATGTCTGGATGTATATGATCAGATAGTGTAAGTTATGTAAACAGTGTTCAAGAAATGAAAGTAACTTGTCAGAGATTTCCTTACAGCATTGTGTATCAAACTTGATAATGCTTGTCCTGCAGTAATGGGTCTGTGCAAAAAACTTCACAAGTTTTTAAGTATTTCTACAAAAAGAACTTTAAAAAGTCCATACTAAATGTTAACAAAGTACTTCTTTTAATTATATTTGAATATAAATTTGTCACCTCTTATTGTTCTAATATTATTAGGTACTCAACTGAACATTTTATTTTCATTGTACTTTGTGCAAGTGTCAAATACTTACACCACACTGAAGACCTGTTTGCTTCTGGTGTTATTCCTTAATACCTGGATAAATTCCAACACAAAAGAAAAAATAAATAATGTCACTCTAGAAGTACCTGATACACTTGGGAGATGGCAGCACATGTCAGAAGTGCTGGTAGTTTCATGTAGAATCTGCACTGGCCACCTGAGCACTCAAAAACATGTAACTTTATATTTATTAGTGTCACATTGATACGATATGAATTGGTGGCACTCGACATTGAGGGTCTCAACACCGATTTACGCTATTTGTATCAAAACAAGCTGTGAATTGTAAAGTGAAGAAAAGATACTCTTGCAGCACCTGCATGTCTGGGAATATGTAAGGGGCTGGATTCAAGGTGAGCAGTAAATGAAAGAATGAATTTTATGGAGCTAAGAAAGCAACACCGCTCCAAAGTGCACATCTTTGAAATCAAAATCATCATATGGGCTACATTCAATATCATACTGCAAAATTACAACACATGATGCAGTGATACGGACACATCATACAGCAGAAAATGGACTGTGGTTGGCAGTTACCATGTCATTCTTTAAATCATACACCGTGTTCCATGAATCCCATCATAAGAGAGATCCTACATTACTCTAGTCCTAGTTTTCTTATTGACACTGTTCTTTCCCTGCAGTTTTTTGCACGATAGCTTTCACAGTTCACACACGCAGTCAGCTGGTGGAACCTCTTGTTTTGGTAGAACTAATGGTGGAATCCGTGTGTTGCATATCATGTTAGCATATATTAGATTTTGTAGCTTGCCTCTTTCCACTCTTCTGTCCTTATGGATCAGTTGAGTAGACGTTGTTCCAGATTGATCTTCATTGAGCAGGAGCATCTGCATTTTGGTGTCTTCTATGAAGGAGGTTCCTTTCATTAAAACATAAGCCAGTCTTGAAGGTGCTATCTTCCCGATGCCCAGGATTCGTGCATATGTCAGAATTTGGCTTTCTCTAGTGTTAGTCATTGACTTTTAGCTAGTTGCTATTGTTGCTATGGCTGTTTTAAATAGTGTCATCACCATTTTTATGGGGAGTTTTTGATGCTGTTGGATGTTGTAAATTGCTTCTATTGCTGCTGTTGCTCTTTCCTTCACATGGGGGTCAAATGAAGCTGATGTTGTTTGCAGATGACTAAGATATTTGTAATTTAGTACCACTTCTAGTTGTTTGTCTTGGAGGGCCAGCATGCCTTTTGGTGAGAGTTGTCGCCCTCTCCAAAAATCATCTGTTTGGTTTTTCTGCTACTTATTTGCAGGTCGTTTACCACAGCCTGTGTTTAGCAGCTTTTGTAGCTCTTCTTTGTCTTCTGGTCCTATTACCATGCTGTCTACTTCTGTAAGTATGTTTGTTTGTTTGTGGTATTCTGTCCGAAGGCTGGCTTGGTGCAAGTCTCCATGCTACTGTATCTTGTGCAAGATTCTTTATTTCCAAACGATTACTGCAGCCAACATCCATTTTAAATTGTTTACTGTAATTGGTCTCTCCACAATTTTTACCCTCCACACTTACCTCCATCATTAATTTGACTATTCCTCGATACCTATCAACAAATCCCTTCTTTTAGTGAAGTTGTAGCATAAATTTCATTTCTCCCCAATTCAGCTGAGTACCTCTGCATTAGTTACACGATACAATAATCATTTTTTGAAAGTATAATGTAACAGTATAGATTTTTAAAAGATCTACTCATCAAGAGGTGGCAGGAGAAAACCATATAGAAGTTATGGGAATGTTACAAACTTTTGTAGTCAGTGGCTCTTTCTTCTGGCAGAAGGGTTGATGAATGGGAATAGACAATGTATATTGGTAGCTCACAATATCCTGATGGAGAGCATGCTCTACAATGTAACAGCGATGACTCTGTGCCTCTTTCACCACACGTGCTATCTGGAGTGTGTCTCCTGACACCAGTTGCTCAGAACTCTGCTGTTGAGAACTGACATTACAACATATGCTTGATTCTAACCATGCACATGGCATAAATTTATGTTAATTTCTTTGGTTTCAGCATTCTTTTTCAGTAACTATTCCTTTTTCTCATTCCCTTTTAGTTTTCTACATCTTTTATTTTCTGGGATGTCTATTTCTCCCCAACTGTCTACCACGTTTAATGCACTTAGCTTTCCACTCTTATGAACTCTTGCACCATGTTTTCTCAGTAATCCCTGTCTTACATATTACCTTATCTGCCAACTTTAAGCTCTCAAATTTTCAAATCCCATATGGTGCAGCCCCTAACAATCAGTCTTTCCTTTGCATCCCTTCCAGTAAATCTCCCTGGACCTGGAGTTCTGGGTGTCTTTTCTGCAACTCTTCGACTGGTTCACAACCAGTTGGGCACGGCGCTTATGTCCTCTTCACTTAAGAGCCACTGCTGTCTCGTTGTCATCCTGGAGAGGGGTCAGTCAGCAGGCTATTGGCTGACCTCTTCTCACAGCCCTGCTATGTTGTTTCTGAATGCCATGCTGGTGCTTGACTTGATGCCGTAACGGAAAGCTTACACATTTCTATAACTTTTATGTGCATTT
This sequence comes from Schistocerca cancellata, assembly GCF_023864275.1. Taxonomy (NCBI): domain Eukaryota; kingdom Metazoa; phylum Arthropoda; class Insecta; order Orthoptera; family Acrididae; genus Schistocerca; species Schistocerca cancellata. The sequence continues at coordinate 121,023,154 of NC_064637.1, read as the reverse complement.
TCTCCTGCTGCCACTTGGTAAATAGATTTTTTATCAATCCAATTACACTATATCTTCAATAGTGATGCCATTTACCATTCTGTAAAGCTGTGTTGTCTGTGCTGTTTGTCATCTACATTCCTCTTCTGTACCAGGCAACACTGCAGACAAATAACTTCAGAAAAAATCTTCCTAATCCTTAAATTTATATTCAGTGTTAACATATTTTTCTTCCCTCAGTTTTACCAGCCTACATTTCAATATCCTCTTTACTTCAGCCACTGTCAGTTAGTATGGAGCCCAAATAGCAAAATTTGTCTATTACTTTTAGTGCTCATATCCTAATCTAATTCCATCAGTAGCACCTAATTTAATGTGACTACTTTCCTTAACCCTTGTTTTACTTTTGTTTATTTCACCGTACAACATCTTTTCCAGACATTACCCATTCCATTTAACTGATGTCCTCTGCTGACTTATGGAATTATATTTTCAAACGCAAATGTCAAAGTTTTTATTTCTTCTCCCTGAATTTGTTCTCCCTGGGACTTGCTTTATTGCATGCTCAGTGTGCCAATTCAGTAACATGGGGGATAGGAGAAAGCCCTGTCTCACTCCCTCCTCAACTACTGCTTCCCTTTCATGCCCTTCTACTTTTTGAAGTGTGTATTATTCCAGTCATTCAGCGTTAGAATAATTGAAGAATTAATGTTAACAAACCAATGACTCAATGAATCTGCTATTTAGTAAATTCTTGCCTTCACTCTTTGAGTTATTTGCTTTCTCTCATATCAACATTGTCAGGAGCTTTCTCAACATCTACAATTGCTACAAACACAGATTTTCCTTTCTTCCTCGTATCTTCTTAGTTGTGCCATATGGTCCCTATTGCCTTGTGTTTTCATGATTTCCTCCAGGATCCACATTGATCTTCCTAAGGTTAATTCCAACCAGTTTCCCAGTATTCTGCCTTCAATTTTTGTGAGCCATCATCAGCATCATCATCATTTGTATGCCGCATACATGCAATAAATTTATAATATGTAATGCATGTCACTGCATAAAACAAAAATAAATAAACTAAATATTAATATCTATGTTCCTAATTCTTTCGGACACTGTGGCATTGGCATTCATAAAATTATTCCATGTACCTTTATAACATTGTAGTAAGCATTTCTCTCTTTGTGTCTGGTAGAGTGAATCAGGTTCTGTTTAATTTGACCCGCAGTTTCCTGTCAAGTTCGACACCCACAGTACCACACTTGTACTTCTCGAACCATTCTTGTTCTTTGTAATTTCCAAGGTGTGGCAGTTCTTGTTCCACAGATCTCTTAGCGTGGTGTTAGTTGTAGCTAGTTGTTCAGTGTTCACTGGTGGTGAGCATCTTGGAGTCTCAAACAAAGCCTATTTGTTTATAAGACAGGTATATTGTGGAAATCTCTAAGCAGGGTCTCAGTTATGCAAGTCTGTGATGGGTAGGTATTACTTAGCAGAGGGAACCAGTGGACAGGAGCTGGTCTGATTGTACCAGTAATCATGTGCGTCATGTTGTTGAGCTGTGCATCGTTGAGGCTGGTATGACAACTATTCCCCCACAGTGAAGCACAGTATTCTGCAGCCAAAGAAGCCAGTGCAACTGCCGACGTATGCAAAGTCTTCTTTGAATCTCCTCAGATGGTGCTTCACAGCCTCTGACTGATGTTGTTGAGAGTTTTTATCTTGTTGGTATTTCACAACTAAGACTTGCTAAACTTGTGGTTCAGTAGTATACACATCTCCTTTCTCGGAACTGGAATTTTTACATGTATCTTGAAGTGTGAGGATATTTCATTTGTCTCATATACCGTGCAGAACAGGTGGGAGAATTTTTTGAAACTATCTCTCCCAAGAATCTCAGTAATTCTGAAGTAATGTCATCTATGCCAGGTTTTTCAGTGTTGCGTAAAATTCTTCTTGCGGTATCATATTTTCCATTCCATCTTCATCAAATCCCCCCTTTCCTTTTTAGAATATTGTCTTCAAGCTCAATTTCAACCTGTCAGCTTTACAGGCCCAGAATCCTCTGGTGTGACAAGACTCGTTTGTGGCTTCAAATGCATCTCCTTTCACACACTGTTTAATCATTGCCAGTTTTTCTCCATATCCAAGAGATCAGCAGCATTGATATTAATGGTGACCAGAGTTTACATCATGCAGTCAAAACATATTCAATCACTTAAAAAGTACTCATTTACCTCTATTTTTTTATTATTGGGGAATTCCAGTTTCCTGCCTTGGCAACTGCCATGCTATGTGAAGTGTTACCTAAAACCAGCAAAGTACTTCATTCACATTGAGGAAAAGATGTTATATGGACACATCACTGATTAGGAAATCTCTCCTTCAAAGTATTTCAGATTCTTACTTACTCTTATAACCCTTCTGTAACCTACTTTCCCCCTTGCAATTTAATCCCAAATAATTGCTCATTTTGTTTAATTATTTTCATGTTCTCTTAGTAATTTGAAACATGCATTATAGTGATATGTGACAGGTTGATTTACATCCAATGAAACATTATTTGTGTTTAAATAAGGCTGTAGGGGTATGTGTAGATGACAGTAAAAATATTTACTTTAATAACAGAAGTAATAATGCACTAAAGAATGCTGAATTCAAATTGTGTTATTGATGGAAGCTGATGTTTAGTTTATCTCTGATATCTGTTTGGGATTCTATATACTAAGTGGTAAAAATTTTGGCCGTAGCTTTATTCAACCCTTTGTGAGTGAAATTCAATGTTAATTAAGAGTAACAGTGGAGAGTGTGGTTTGAGAATGAACACTAAGGCAAGAGATGAAGAGTATGCCCAAAAGAGAGATGCACCAATCAGGTTAGAAGTTATCTAGCGATGTAGATAACAGACAAAGTAATCCATCTGAGCTTAAATAAATGGAGAATGTTCATTCATTGCACCCAGAAAAATGGAATTGGTTTGGTTGATGATAATGATGATGAGTTTTCTTTTAATATTGTAGTTACGGAAAGGTTTTCCTGATGAAGATTAGGGGATTATTTACTGTAAATTTTTTGAGAGAATTTATATGTTGCTAACATGTAACTGAAATACCCAACTCACTGAACAGGTGTCTGCAAGATGTTGTGGACAACTACCTGCTAAACACTTCAGTGCAATTAAATTTTTTGTTAAAAATGAATTGGTCCATGTTATGATTACACATGGCACCAGTAAATGAAAATTGGTTAACTTATTCACTTACTTTGTCTCAAAGTCTTGTGTGGCAGAAATTGAAAATGCCTGAAACAAGCTGTTTTAGAAACTCTGAATGTAATTTCTCCAATAAAGATTCTCAACAAATCTTAAAACTGAAAATTTAAAAAAAAATTGGGGTATTTGCTAACTCTTGGTTGTGAAGTGAATTTATGAGTGGTGATGTGTGTTTTGACATGTGAAGCCACTGTAATCTTTAAGGTGTGGTGAGAGATGAAGTGGAGTTTTAGTTTGTTGAGAGTGTATATATTGATGTCTTGATATTCCAAATGGAATAGATTATCAGAAACATATTCATTTAAAACTTGTAAGGGCAGCACTTCCTTTCGGTCATTTTGCTCAAACCTTTTCATTGCAGTATAGACAGAAGCAACAAGTTTTAAAGCACATAGGCAGTTGCAAGTACAGGGAAAATTTTTATGCATTAATCCTAATTCAGATTCTGAAATTATAAATGACATTACAAATAATTTGCATTGTCACTCACAGAAGCTCGTTTGTCGTCTCCTCCGCTGTATGACAGGGTGTTTAAGGAGTGCAGGTAAGTAACTGCGCGAGGGCAGATGGTGAGACCAAGGTTAAAGATGTTATCCTACCTGTTTAGAGTAGAATTTACTGTGGCTGGAATAAAAAACGAAGAGTAAAAGTAATAGTAACATATATTCCACATTTTCAGATCCCAATTTGATGATGTAATTTCGGTTTATACACTAACCTTTTTACCGAACCCTGTTGCCTGTTGCTACATACTTCATTTTGCTAGTTGTCTGGAGCAGTTGTCTACGTCAAGTTTTTTTTAACGGTCTGTGTCTCTAGAGACCACACACTAGGCTACTGCAGCTAAAGAGTCAGGAACAGGGCCTGCCTTGTATGTGGGAGCCATTCATGAAAGTCTAATGTTGTCCTGGCTCATTAACATAGCTGGCAGTGGGAAATCTTTTCTTCCTGCCTCGCACCATGCCTGTTGTGCTTTGTTATTGGTTGACAGTGATAATGTGGGTCATCTGGTACAGTCATCATTTGCCCTTGTTGTTCTCAAAATGTGACAGCTTAGGTAATTTTTCTGTTTCAACAATGCTGTCTGCTGAGACTTTTGCCTTCCTCAGAAAGCTTAGGGAAGTAACCTGAAATGTACATCTTAGTGGAGGAGGATATAGCTTATGATCAGACTGCAACACTGAAGTTGTTAAGGGAATACTTTTATTTTGAAGATATTTTTATAAATACAGATACATTACTTTTATGTTGAAAATGTAATGTGTTACTTCAACTACATAAACTAGGAGAAATTATGTTAACACAATTTAACCATTAATATACAAAGTTTGCAACTTTCATTCTGGCATTACGTTTCCTTAATTTGAACTTAATAGTTTGATTGTATTATTAACAATAATACACATTTTATTGCTCCCACTAATAAAATAGAGTACAGTATAATTTACCGAACTTCAAGGTCCAACCTGATTGCAATACTTCACTTCTTATTCATTATAAGACTCATTGATTAACATCAAAACTTTTTGAATGCAACTCTGGTTGACTACAATCCTTTATCCTGCTCATGGAAGTCCTCCTTGATTTCATCCAGAATGTAGCCTCTTAGAAGAACTAAACTGAAAAATATTGTTATTGTTCTCATAGTGATGTTAAATGTTTCTCATAATAATTGAAACTGGTAGAATTAGTGCAATTACTACATCAAAAATGAAGAAAATTGCAGCAGTTATAAATACTTGAAGGGAGAGAGGTATTCAAGCTAAACCTTTGTGTGTGTATGTGTATGTGATGCCTATCATCATGTCTATCTCAGACATTTAAGTTGTAGAACTATGTTAATTATCTAACTGTTTACAGTTACTTTATACATAAGGGTTTCAATTGCATAACCTTAGTTTCTCACGTGACTCTTGTAATCAATTTTTTACAGGATTTTTGTTATACCAGTAGCGTGGTCACAAACTTCTTTCATATCAAGAGCTAAGAGAGCTGGACTGTTCGCAAATCCAAGACAACTGGGGTTTTAAGCTAATTTGGTATTTAGTTAAATTTTCCTTTTTCCCAAATTTTCATGATGCCTTTTGACTGAAGGCCATTATGAAAAGCAGTTGGGATAATTTATTGTCTTGTCCGAGTTTGGTCCTCGTTTTGAAAGAAGTTTTCTATTCTTCCTCCTGAACTTCACTTTGGAATTTGTGCTAGCTAAAGTTAGTATGAAAATTTTTATTAATTCTGTGACGAAAACAGTATGGTCCAAGGATTTTTAAAAATAAGACCATAAATATAATTTCAGGCAGTGAGAAGAATATTATCTTTTCTTCCAAAGATCGAACTGATTTTCTTTCATTAATACCAATCAACTGTTTCATACATTTACTCGAGTTCTGTTAATAGTTGCAGATTTCTACATAATTGATGCCACAGTTCCCTTACATTTTCAGTGAACATACTCCTAATGTTCCCTGGTTGGCTGCACCTTCAGTATTTCAGATATGTTATTTGAGACTTAGGAAAAAGGGGCATAATAAATAGCAGATTAAAAATAATTATGGCATGCTGTTTTTCATGTTTTTGTTTTGGTAACACTGGTTAAAATTAACACTGCAAATGCAGAGCTGCACAATTAACATATTAGCAGATTTTTTTCAATGGAATATGGTTTAAACAGCTGTATCTTTTCACTCATTTGGAAATGTTGGACAGTTTTGTATCTACACCTACTTACATAATCTGTATGTCACTGTAAAATGCATGATTGAGGATACTTCACTGCACAATATTGCGCACTTGTCCTAGTCCATTCATGTTTGGAGTGAAGAGAGAATGATTATCTGTATGTTTCCATATCTTCCTTAATCCATCTTATGTTATTCTCAGGATCCCTACAAGATAAAAGTTTGTCTGTCTTACATAAACTTCCATTTATTTTCCCTGAGCATATCTGTCACAGTTTTTATTGGCTGTATTGGCCTACAATGATCGTAAAAGGATGTTTCTGACTTCTTTCAATGTTCACTGTTGTGCCTATCTGATAAAGACTCCTAAGATGCTTTCGCAAAAATCCAGCTGACAACCTCAAATCTTTGATATTTCAGTACTTCCCTTTAATATTTCATTTCGCCTTACAACATACTTTATACTTGTTTCTTACAATATCACTTGCGGAAAAAAGTTTCCTTAATGTGTGAAACATACATACATCTCTATTGACTTCATCTGTTATTTCTCTAAACATATTCACAATCCTCCCCCCCCCCCCCCTCCATGAACCTCCTCATTGGTGGGGTGGCTTGCATACCTCAATGATACAGCCAGCCTTACGACAGGTGCAACCACAATGGAGTGGGATCTGTCGAGAGTCCGGACAAACATGTAATTTCTGAAGAGGGCAGCAGTCTTTTCTGTAGTTGCTGGGAAAACAGTCTGGATGCTTGACTGATCTGGCCTTGTAAAAATCAACCAAAATGGCCTTGCTGTGCTGGTCCTGTGAATGGCTCGAAGCAAAGGGACACCACAGCCATAATTCCTCCCAAGGGCATGGTTAAGAGATGATGGCGTCCTCTTGGGTAAAATATTGCGGAGGTAAAGTTATCCCCCATTCAGATCTCCAGGCAAGGACTACTCAGGAGGATATTGTCTTTAGGAGAAACAAAACTGGCATTCTGTGGATCAGAGAATGGAATGCTAGGTCTGTTAATCTGGTAGGTAGGTTAGAAAATTTAAAAAGAGAAATGGATAGGTTGAAGTTAGATATAGTGGGGACCGATGAAGTTCAGTGGCAGGAGGAACACGACTTCTGGTTTGGTGAATACAGGATTATAAATACAAAATCAAATAGGGGAATGCAGGAGTGGGTTTTATAATGAACAAGAAGATAGGAATGTGAGTAAACTACTGTGGACAGCATAGTGAACCCATTATCATAGCCAAGATGGACACGTAGCCCACACCTACCACAGTAGTACAATTTTATATGCCAACTAGCTCTGAAGATGATGAAGAGATTGAAGGAACATATGACAAGAGGAAAGAAATTATTCAGATATTTAAAGAAGATGAAAATTTAATAGTGATGGGTGGCTGGAATTCAATAGCAGGAAAAGGAAGAGAAGGAAAAATAGTGGGTGAATATGGACTGGGGAAAGGAATGTAAGTGGAAGCTATCTGGTAGAATTTATCACAGAGCATAATTTAATCATTGCGAACACTTGGTTTTAGACTCATAAAAGAAGGTTGTATATGTGGAAGAGATCTGGCAACCTCGGAATGTTTCAGATTGATTATATAATGGTAAGACAGTGATTTAGGAACCAGATTTTAAATGTTAAGACATTTCCAGGGGCAGGTTTGCACTCTGACAGCAAGTTATTTGTTATGAACTGTAGATTAAAACTGAAGAAATTGGAAAAAGGTAGGAAATTGAGGGGATGGGACCTGGATAAGTTGAAAGAACCAGAGGTTGTTGAGAGTTTCAAAGGGAGCATTAGGCAATTGATGACTAGAACAGGGGAAAGGAACACAGTAGAAGATGAATGGGTAGCTTTAAGAGATGAAATAGTGAAACCAGCAGAGGATGAAATACGTAAAAAGACACGGTCTAGTAGAAATTCTTGGATAACACATAAGATAGTGAATTTAATTGATGAAAGGGGAAAATTTTAAAAGTGCAGCAAATGAACCAGGCAGGATTTAGAAGCACATTTGACTAGGGGAAAGATAGATACAACCTACAGGAAAATTATAGGTGCCTTTGGGGAAAAGAGAAGCAGCTGTATGAATATCTAGAGCTAAGATGATAAACCGGCCCTAAGCAAATAAGGGGAAGCTGAAAGGTTGAAGGAGTATTTCTATACAAGAGAGATGAACTTGAAGGCAGTATTAGAAAAGTGGATGTGGATGAAGATGAGATGGGAGATATGACACTGCGAGAGGAATTTGACAAAGCTCTGAAAGATCTAAGTCGAAACAAGGCCCCAGAGGTGGATGATATTCTGTCAGAATTACTGATTGGTTTGGTGTGCAAGATGTACAAGACTGGCAAAATACCCTCAGACTTCAAGAAGAATGTAGTAATTGCAATTCCAAAGAAAGCAGTTCATAGGTCATGGTTACAAAATACTAACATGAATTCTTCACAGAAGAAGAAGAGTGGAAAAACTGATAGAAGCCGACCTTGGGGAATATTGGTTTGGACTACAGAGAAATGTAGGAACATGCGAGATAATACTGACCTTACAACTTATCTTCGAAGATTGGGTAAGAAAGACAGACCTATGTTTACAGCAGTTGTAGACTTGGAGAAAGCTTTTGACAATGTCGATTGGAATAAGCTCTTTGAAGTTCTGAAGGTAGCAGGGGTTAAAATACAGGGAATGAAGGGCTATTTACATCTTGCACAGAAGCCAGACAGCACTTAATAGATGTTGAGGGGTGTTAAAGGGAAACAGTGGTTCAGAAGGGAGCGAGACTAGGTTGTAGTCTGTCCCTGATATTATTCAGTCCGGACATTCAACAAGCAGTAAAGAAAACCAAAGAAAAATTTGGAGTGGGAATAAAGTTCAGGGAGAAGAAACAAAAACCTTGAGGTTTGCCAGTGACATTGTAATTCTGTCAGAGACAGCAAAGAACTTGGAAGATCAGTTGAACAGATTGGACAGTGTCTTGCAAGGATGATATGAGATGAATACCAATAAAAGCAAAACAAGGATAACAGAATGTAGTCAAACTAAATCAGATGATGCAAAGGGCATCAGATTAGGAAATGAGACACTTAAAGTAATTTAGCTATTTGGGCAGCAAAATAACTGGTGATAAAATATAGCATGGCAATGGGAAGAAAAGCATTTCTCAAAAAGAGACATTTGTTAATACTGAATATAGATTTAAGTATTAGGAAGTTTTTTCTGAGAGCATTTGTCTGGAGTGTAGCCATGTATGGAAGTTGTTGTGGCGTAGCAAGACAGCCACACCACTCGGAGGTAGCCGAAAGGCACGCGATGTAATGCAGACGGGCGTGAATTCTGGAACAGGATAACTATTGAATGGTAGCAAGAAAAAGTACGTAGCTGCTTTATACTTAACTTTTATTTTCTGATGAATACAGCGTTCTTCTTGAGACATTTATACTATAACTCTCAAAGTAGGTAAGGCTAATGGCGCCTTGCTAGGTCGTAGTCATGTGCTTAGCTGAAGGCTATTCTAACTGTCTCTCGGCAAATGAGAGGAAGGCTTCGTACGTCTAGTCGCTAGCAATGTCGTCCGTACAACTGGGGCGAGTGCTAGTCCGTCTTTCTAGACCTGCCATGTGGTGGCGCTAGGTCTGCAAGTACTGATGGCGGCGACACGCGGGTCCGACATGTACTAATGGACCGCGGCCGATTTAAGCTACCACCTAGCAAGTGTGGTGTCTGGCGGTGACACCACAGAAGTGAAACATGGGCAGTAAACAATTAAGACAAAAAGAGAATAGAAGCTTTTGAAATGTGTTATGGATCAGTCAATAACATAACTAATGATGAGGTACTGAACAGAAATGGGGAGACAAGAAATTTGTGGCGCAACTTGACCAAAAGAAGGGATCGATTGACAGGACACATTCGAAGACACCAAAGATCATCTGTTTAGTATTAGAGGAAAGTTTGGGGGGGGGGGGTGATGGGGGTAAAAGTCATAGAGAGACACCAAGAGATTCAGAAGGATGTAGATTGCAGTAGGTTTTTGGAGATGAAGAGGTTCACACAGGATAGAGTAACGGTGCATCAAACCAGTCTTCAGACCGAAGATCACAACAGCAACACCATTTTCATAATGCCAATGGTCCCTCTTGTTATCATGCTCTTTGTGATCGACTGACAACCTATTACTCATCTTTATCACATTCATTCCCATGATACATGCAACGTCTTTGGCTGTCTGAGATATACAATTTGGTTATAATTAAACTTTCACTGCCTGAGAGGGCCTCCCGAGAGAAGAGTGATCGTAAGGCAATGAAACTTTGAGGAATCATTTATGAGGACATGCAGAAGAGAAATAATTAATAAACCACTTAAAAAGAAACACATTTTAATTCCCACATGAGAGTATAACATTTGTTAATTACATACCAAGTTTACGCTCCAGGTTATAAACATTGACCAATGTGAAAACTATCTGCATCCACGACAGCCTGAAACCTCACTAGAGGTACCTTTTCACAATTGTTTGCAGCACTTTTTGAATGGTGGACCTCTCCAGGTTATAAACATTGACCAATGTGAAAACTATCTGCATCCACGACAGCCTGAAACCTCACTAGAGGTACCTTTTCACAATTGTTTGCAGCACTTTTTGAATGGTGGACCTCGGAATGTTTTGCTGTTGTGACACAACTGTGCACTGCTTGAAGGTCGCACATTGCGTCAAGCATTTTCAGACATGGCAACGGTAACTTCTTCACTACAATGAAAAAACAGTCGAAAGTTTGCAAATTTTACTTTTTTCATTCAGTCAATGGCTAGGTTTGGGGTGAGACCCATTTTCAAATAATTGTAACATAGTCGAAAATGGTGTTTCCAAAGACCATGTCAAAAATGTGCAATGAACAGTTACAGGCTGAACATAATTCATATGAAGTTAGTTATCCATATGGTAAATAATTTTGTTCACACTGGCTCAAGTAGTGAAAGTTTAATTGGAAGCACCCTGTAAGACCAATAATTCTGTACCGTATTTACTCGAATCTAAGCCGCACTCGAATCTAAGCCGCACCTGAAAAATGAGACTCGAAATAAAGGAAAAAAAAATTTCCCGAATCTAAGCCGCTCCTGAAATTTGAGACTCGAAATTCAAGGGGAGAGAAAAGTTTTAGGCCGCATCTCCAAATCGAAACAAAGTTGGTCCATTGTAATATGATAGACAATTTAGGTCGAATGAATGACGATACAGCTACAGTAGTTTGGTTCGAGTTGTAAGCTTAGCAGTTAAGCTTTACCACGTAGCCATTGCTATGCGTCAGGCGCTCCGTCCGTATTTATACGGATACCCTTCCTTTTTCACGTGCTTCGTCTGGTTTGAATCGATTGCTTATTTTGCTTTGATCTGATAAATGCCGTTTTCTTTGTTATAGGTGTTTGCGTCACTCTTAAGCTGAAAATGCATTACTGCACTGTGTCATGCATTGTTTGTCGCATTCTGATAGTGCGTGTTTACGGCCAGTCGCGGCTCGCGGCATGGTTTGCTTTTGTGCGCGCTACCGCCGCGTACAATTAAAAAAGAGAGAGAGAGAGAGAGAGGAATCGTCTCATTAGCGAAACAATGGCAAGAGACTGCTATTTGTTGTTACTTACACTGCTGCTTTCTTTGATAATGATCAACAAGAATCAAATAATAGACTGCGTATGATAGAACATGTTCTGAAGGAGAGTTTGTGAAAATTTTTCTCCGTTTGAAAATCTTTGCGGCCGGTTCTTTATTACATCAAATTCTGCACAGAAATTACAGTCATCTTAGATTTAAAAATCTAGTCACTTGCCGTGCTTCTTTTCTGACTGTATCACTATTAGACATAAGAATAATACGAATATAAACATGACATGATATGTATATTCTTCCACGTTTGCTGTTGTCTCACTCTATAGTTTCGTAGTTTATGAGGCAGACAGGATTTAAATGAGATAGCAGCAAACACGAAAGAATACATGGCAAAATGTTTATATTCGTATTATTCTTATGGTGAAGAGAATACTGTATGTGATTCAAATTTCATCAGGTTCCTATTAGCAACCATCTCTTCTCACAGATAGGAAAAAATTCAGAACGTAGAGTTGGCCATATTGACAAACATCCCAAACAGTCTTGCCAGTCAGATTTTCGTAGTACACTGAAATTGTGCTACATTCGAAGATGAACAATACGGAATTTGTATTTACTTCGTTGGATAATGTATGAAAATGCAGTGGTCGAAACTCGCGGCGGAGAAAAAAAATCTCGTCTTCCACTTTAAAAAAAAAAATCATTTACTGACGCAGAGGTTTTGGCGCCAGTATTTATCTTTGTGCCTACAAAGTATGCTTGCGTAGCGCTACATGTATTCGCCGGCAGAAGTTAGTTGTGGCGGCACGTACGAACATTTTTCATAACTTCCGCTAGCTTTGCACTCGATTCTAAGCCGCAGGCGGTTTTTTGGATTACGAAAACCGGAAAAAAAGTGCGGCTTAGATTCGAGTAAATACGGTAATCCTTAAACCTTTTTGCATTTGGGTTCTTCCCTATAGGGACCATGACTATATTAAGAAAATCTTTTCGCTATATTTGTCAACTGAACCTTTTGGTTGTGAGTGATTTTAGCCTCTTTACTGCATCACTTCTGGCTGTTGTACAGTATTTATGATACGATACGATACAAATCTGCAGTGCTTGTGCTATTCTGATTACTGTGAAAAGTTCCTTTGGACATGCACGCATGTCCAAAGGAACAGGCACTGCAGTGACCACAGCTGTTATACAACACGTCAAATGAATTTGTAATTATGAATGAGGACTGTCATCAGCTGTAGAATGGAATGATGACAGTGAAAATTTGTGCCAGATCAGGGCTCAAATCCAGATTTCCTCCTTATCATGAGCAGTCCCTTTACCATTTGGCTATCTGTGCATGACTCACGGCCAGACCCATACTTCCATTTGTCATCAACCGTGCATCTACGACCTGAAGTCGTATGTCCATTATGTATATTCCCACACAGATCACTACTGTACTTGGAAGTCGCTCGCCCGGTATCAGCAGATCTGCAGTGCCTGCGTTATTCTGATTATGATCGAAAGTTCCTTTGAACAAGCGTGCATTGATGTGTTCTGTAACAGCTGCGGTTGCCGCAGTGCCTGTTCCTTTGGACGTGGATTCATTCCTTCAAAAACTCAGTATAAAAAAACCTCAACAGAATAAATCTCAGTTTTTAGTATACCCCAGAGTGAACAATCCATCATAGTGATATGTGGGGATCATGGAAGAGCTATTCAGCAGCACAGCATCTGCCAATCCATTCATCAAAATTTTCATTCACAAGGTCTCTCACTACTACTTCATGGAGGAAGGGGGAGGGGGGGGGGCGGAGGGGAGAGGTGCATCTCACTTCCATATTAACTTTTCCTCAACAGGCTTCATATGTTTAAGAAGTGGACTGTTTTCAAGTTCTAAGAGCACTTCTTAAAGCATATGCAGGTAATTTACAGAACTGGCAGTAGCACTAAAAATAAATAAATAAATAAATAAATAAGGCTCTATTAGCCTACCACTGAAAAACTCTGCTCATAAACTTGTGACAGTCTTTGGCCTACCTGAACATGGAAGATATGCTTACAGATTCAGTCTTTCAAATGTTAAATATATCCTGCTAGTACCATGTGAAGATCGAAGTTGGGTGATTTGAAAATATTCCACAAACAAATCACGAACATCACTGTAATTATGGTCACGTTTCTACAATGTTTACAAAACGAATACATACTGTTCTGGTGTTAACTTTCTATTCATTGTTTTTCGGATAACAACTACTAACCTAACCGCAAACTGTTTGGGTCAACTGACTTATGGGTACGACACAGCAGTCTAGTTCACAACTGAGTACTACTACACTAGGCAAAACAAAGTCTAAGGACTGCTGGTTGCAACTGACTTATGACCCATATTGTATGATTTGAAAGATTTGTCCTATGGAACACTGTTCTCTTCCCTTCATGAGTCATTCAGTGCTAACAGTTATCAATCAGCAACTCTAAATCTCAGAACTTTGTCGGAATGACATTACTGAATATGTTACCAGGATAAGCACAAGTTGCAAATTTTGATACCAGAAGATGCAAGCTAGTAAGAACAAGAATCTCTTGCAAACTGGCCATAGTCACTATTTTTAATAAATCGGTCCACATTGCTAAATTACCACCCCTGAATATTTAAAAAGTAAAACAGCATGATTTACAGTAAGATGACCAATTTTACATTATAAAAAAAAATTATACAGCATTTACAGAACTGACCTTCAGTTTGGTGATTGTAACTTAACTTCTTGTATTGTCAATATTATTACTGTTTATCAGTGGTAAAGCTTATTTTATTGTAAAGAGTCACTAGCGAATAAAGATTGAATCCGTGCCAATGTAGGAGACATTTGTGAAAACTGGCAGAGTTTTTGCACTCTGGGTTTGTGGCAGGCAATGACTTATGATAAACAGGTATAGGATAGGAATTCTGATCTGAAAAACATGTGATAAGTGGAGTGAGGGAAAAATGAGTGTTGAGTAAGAGTAGTTAGTTTTTATTTCATAAAAAGTAGTGGAACTTACATAAAATAGTATGTTTTATACTAAAGCAAACCTCATCACTAAAAGTTGTGCAAAATGAATTACTTCACAGCTCTGGAGTAGATTTCTGTAAACACTCACATAAAGTTTTAGTTCCTATTTCATATGATCGGTTTGTCGTCATATCCATTTGGAATCACCAGGAGCTGAATATGAAAGATGGCAAGAAGGATCTCGAAATGCAATTACTTTAAGGTTTTGCCATGAAAATTAATGAATTATTATTAAAGTGTGTTGATGGTATAATCACTGCTAATCTAAGAAGTTAGACATAATATTAAGCTAAAAAAATAAATAATTAAGAAACAAGCCATCATATTCCAATAACTTAAATTGTTGACCCATCTTTCATTACACAAAATGTTAATTTGATTTTTTTACATAAAACTAAAAAAAATAGCAGCCAAATATGCATTTTAGCAGTTTCTTACAACTTGAATGAAACAATATTACATTTAAAGCACAAAGAACTGATGTCTGCAGTCTCTTAACATAAAATAGAACAAAAGCATTTACATTTACAAATGATAATGATTATTACATTTTTTACCTTTTATGTAACTCTTAATGTAAACACAACATTATCGATTATAATTTATAACAAGTTATAAAGCCTCTATCGTTTAGGTTGTGAGGTTTGTCGTCAGTTCATGCGGCTATCCATCACCCCCACGATTTTCTTAACCTTTCCTGGCTCCTAGGCAGTCCCTGTTAAATGATATGCTACATTGTATTTACAACCTCGCCAGTACCACATGTAGACATGGATTTATGGGTTTTAAAAACTTAACTGTTCTTTCTCTGTAATTTCGTAGAATGTGTTACATACTTCGTACCGAGTATGGCACTATTTTGCCCAAGTTTCCTAGGTCAGCAATATTTCCTGCAGTTTGCCACCGGCAATGTGCTGAGACTCTCTGGTGGAGGAAGTGTTTACCTTCTGGCACAGAGAGCTGAGAGAGGGGTGTAAGCAGAAGTTGAATCTGGGTGCTTCAACACAGAGAGCAGTGACGCTAACCATTTGGCCATAGGGGCAGTCAATGGAATGTATCTAACAAATGAGAAGAAGAGATTGGCCTAGGCCAGATCCAACCAGTCAGTAGACTGATGACATAAAAAAGAATAATAGGTGCCCATATCTGGTACTATTATTAATCACCGCGATAGCCAAATGCTTCAAGAGCCCACTTCTTTGACACTGGTTGGTGTGTTGGCCTCTGATCAAATCCACCTCATGAATTAATAACACTGTCAGCCTGGATGTGATTTTTAGGTAATTTTCCAAATCCGCCTAGGTAAATATCAGGCTGGTGCCCATGTTCTGCCTCAGATACACAAAGTGCAAACGCTTGGAAAAATGATGTTGTGTATGACTGTGCAATGAACACTAGATGCAGTCAGAGAGGGTACATGGATCACTCTGCTGGGATGGAGCTGCTGGTAGCTTTAAAATCCCCTTGGGAGTGTTGATACCATCATAATAATAGTCTATATATGGGTGCGATCAGTTTTCTGTGAAATAGGCGAAGTGCCATATTGATCCTGAGCTGACACTGGCTGGAGGATCTGGTAAGATTATTCTTTGTATATGTGGAATACAAATGTGTAAAATGGCGAAGAGAATAATGTATTGTTAACACAATGGAATACACATCACTATGTACTAGTTCATTCCTGTTGTTTGAGACCACCTCCTGCTGCATGTATTAGTTCTAATAGTCAACATTACTGGTTGTGATGTAAACATTAACTTGGAGACTCTGGGCATGCATTTCAGTCATTTGAACTACATGTTATTTAGTGGCAAAAAGACCCAAGCAGTGCTGAGAACTGGTAGCTGGAACATTTTCTGTGCTTCATACTGGGAAGTGCACCTTACAAAAATATTCAGTTTGACCTACTATTGTTGAGCTGTTGCTTTAACAAAACCATTTTTACAGTGCATCTGATGAATAATTATTGGGGAAAGTCTCAGCAGCTAATTGTTTGAGCTGTAAAGAACAGCAAGTCAGTTTATTTTGATATTATATCATTTCTGTAGAGTAAATAAAGAAACTTCCTAACTCACATGCTCAGTTTATTGTGAATTTGTGACGTGTATTGTTGGCTGCCTAGGAGACCGATGGGCATCAAGCCTGTTTGAACTTAATGAGTTAGCTGCAGATCATCTTTTCTCTCTCTTTTCTTTTTTCTTTTTTTCACATTGTAATATAGTCACATCTTAATAAGGGATACAGACTAAATTATGCCACTGTACCAGGAGGAGGCCACGTAACCTACCAGTATGGCAGAAGAATTGAAAAGAACCAAGAGGTGCCAGTGGTGGTCTGTAGCCTGCGTTTGCTTCTAAACACAATGTTGAATGTTGCCAAGCAGTGAAACTGCAGTGAGAAGATTACCAATCCTTTCATGCAGTGTTTTGCAATCATTAGCCATAGTCTCAGTATATTATAATAAAAGCAATGAAATTCTGGTACAGAAGATTGGAAGATAGAGAGGGAATGATAATCAGCAGTGACAGTTTTCAGTGACACAATTTGTGTGAACGTGCTGTGGGGCTAATGGTAATAGCATACTAGGATTTTGATAGGGTGGATGCTGTGAATTTTGTACACATGTCTGTGTTGCCGCAGCCCTTTAGATAACTATTGTTCTCAGTCACACAGCTTCAGTAATGCTAGCAGCCCCCATGCTTTGCAGACGATGTTGCAAAATGTAAGTGTGCTAATTTCGTCATACAAAGTAGAATAGCAAGTGCACCAAGAGCTATCTGTCAGAATTATTATATAAATCACTGTGAAATGAACAAGAGTTGCAACACTCATGTCTCCATTCCACTTCAGATCCTGACCACACAGCTGTTAACTCACTTGCAAACCCAGGTACTTGGAAACTACTGCATATTGCAACATTTCATTAATTTCATTATTTTATGACAGGAAAAAAGTGGCGGCAATGTATAGTTTTCTGAATTTTTTTATGTTCTTTACAAACAATCGTAGGAGACTTTCACAGTGTCAGCCAGTCACTGCCTTTAGTCTTAAGATGACCAGTAGCATAGTGAAATGTTCATGTGTTTGTGTTATAAAGATATATACAAAAAATAACATGAATCATTTAATGTACTAGACAATATGTCATTGTTCCAAAGTAATGTATCGAACAGGATGAAACACCTAGGAGCTCTGTCAATTGGTGACAGCACATCTGACGCACATCTCGGGCTCGCGAGGTTCACCTTGCAGAACTGCACAGCATGCCAGTGCTGGCATGCTGTCAGTATTGTTGGGCTATTGTTCTGAAGTGGCTATTACTAAGAGCTATTGTCTCAGTGGGCGAAACTCTCCACCCCCCAGAGCAGAAGTGTGCATTTCATGGCGTGTGGCCATCTCGTGAAGGCACGGTGGCCATCTCGTGCTATAGGCCGGCAGCTTCGGGCGGTCGCCGGTGGCGGCGCTGGCTGCGTGGCCGGCAGCTCTTGACGAGGCGAACGTGGTAGAAGCGGCGCGAGCCGTCCTGGCAGAGCAGCTCGACGCGTCTCCTGCGGGTCGCACCTTCGACGCATCGCTGCCTCTCTCTTTGGGCCGGGACTGCCTGCGACTGCTGTTGCTGCTGCTGTTTGCGGCGGCGACTGTGGGAGGGTGCACGGTCTGCACACACCACCTCGTGTACAGGATACGGCGATGAACACAGCCCGTCCGAGATGAACCGCTTGGACCGCAATGACGGGCATGCCTCCTCGACAGCACCTGCAAAAACAAAGACGTACGTCTATAACTCTTGGAACTGAATAACCTGTACGAAAAACTTTCAGACTTTTATATGAATGTAGTAATTCCCATTGCAAAGAAATCAGATGCTGACATCTGTGAATATTAGTGCACTATCAATTTTATATGTCATGAAAAATGCTGACACGAATTATTTACAGAAGAATGAAGAAACAGGTAGAAGTGGGTCTCGAAGAAGAATAACGGATGCAACCAGGTACCACCACTAGTAATTTCGTTTCCTATTCCACTCCCAAACAGGGCGAGGGAAAAACGATTGTCTGATGGCCCCTAGATGAAACCTAATTTTTTGCATCTTACGCAAGATGTGCGTTGGCGGCATTAGAATCGTTCTGCAGTTGGCCAAAATACTAGTTCTCTAAATTTGCTCAATGGCGCTCAAAAAGAACGTCGCTTTCCTCCATCGATTCCCATTTGGGTTCATGAAGCATCGCCTTAATACTTACATGCTGATTGAACATACTGGTAACAAATCTAGCAGCACATTTCCGAATTGCTTCGATGTGTTCCTTCAGTTTGGAACACCAAACACTCAAACAGTACTCAAGAAGGGGTCGCATAGTGTTCTACACATTGTCTCCTTTATAGGTGAGCTACACCTTCTCTAAATTCTCCCAATAAACTGAAGTCGAGCATTCACCTTCCCTACTACCAATCTGGTGCTCATTCCATTTCACAACGCTTTGCAACGTTACACCTAGATTCTTTCTTTCTTGGTGCCTTTGTCCTGCTTCAACGCGGGATCGGAAGTGTTACTATCGATTTGCCAGTGTTAGTTCCAGAGGGTGGCCGGATGGCCTTCCAGCTGCCACCTCTAACCCCCTGGGGCGGAATTAGTGTACCCCAGCTGTCTGTGTCTAGTGTAAGCGATGGAATAGTGCTAACGGTTTCAAATCTCTGTGAGTCGTGAAACTGAGGTGGAACGTGGGGACCAGCCCAGTATTCACCTAGTGGGATGTGGAAAACCGCCTAAAAACCACATCCAGGCTGGCTAGCAAACTGGCCCTCGTCATTAATCCTCTGGGCGGATTCGATCTGGGGCTGGCACGCATACCCGAGTCTAGGAAGCAGCACATTAGTACTCTCGGCTACCCTGGCAGTTCAGTGTTACACCTAGATATTTAATCGATATGACTTGTGTCAAGCAGCACCCTGCTAATACTATATTTGAATGTTGTAACACTCCGTTTCCTACTCATCCGCATTAACTGATAATTTTATATTTGGTGCAAGCAGCCATTCAACAAACTAGAAATTTTGTCGAAGTCACTTGTGCCATCCTAAAGTCAGGCAAACAGCCGCACGTTGTCGCTCACACTATCCGTCAAATCTTTTATGTTTATAGTGAACTAGCGTAGTGTTGCTTCTTTCGCGTAGACTGCTTGGCCTGCACAGATTTTTCGTAGTTCACAAACTCCAACAGCTTCTAAACGTTTCATTTTAATTGTGGCTATAGAACATGGTCTTTTCCGGAGGCACTTCTGACCAAAAATCGATTCTGGTCGCTGGAGTACAAGGTTTTTGTAAATTATTCTTTTTGCCTTCTTGTGGTGGTATTTCCTTAGAAACTCCCATTCCCTAACACATATTTCTTTATATCCTACTGAGAAACTTGCTTTGAATCTTTTTACAATATACCGAAATATTTCGCTAAAAATTTTGATCTCCTTTTTCATCTCCTCAGGAATTTCGAAAAAGACTACGACACGCATTTTTTAATTTCTAACAGAGAAGCCAAACGCAAATCTTCATAGATTTAGGTTTAAAAATGCTTTCATAATGAAAACAAAACATTTCATCCCCTATTTCACCCCGTTAAGGGCTGCATTTCCAAAAACACTGATACACATTTATTTATAACTGAGAACTCAAACACAAATTTTCAGAGATGTAGCATTGAAACACTTATAGTAGTTTAACAATGATTTTTTTTTAAATTCACTCACTATTTTGTCTCGCGGTAGCGTTCTCGCTTCCCGAGCACCGGGTCCCGGGTTCGATTCCCGGCGGGGTCAGGGATTTCCACCTACCTCGAGATGACTGGGTGTTGTTGTGTCGTCCTAATCATCATGATTCATCCCCATTACCGTCGGAGAAAGGCAATGGCAAACCACCTCCGCTAGGACCTTGCCTAGTACCGCGGTGTGGGACTTAATCATCACCCCCATAAGGGTTAAATTTCCAAAAATGATCAAACACGTATGTCTTAATTTCTGACAGAGGAACCAAATATCAGTTTTCGTAGGTCTAGCTTCAAAGTTGCCTTAATAGCGCGATATTTTAAAAAAACCTGTAATCCCGTATTTTACCCCCTTAGGGGTGGAATTTCGAAAAGTCCCTTCTTAAACGACGCCTGCAGTGTAATATCAGTATCCTCTGCAAATTTCGAGTTAGTCAGGACATTGCCTTTTATACACATATCAAAAAAAGTTTTGCATCACTTAGGTTCCGAGAGTCCCAGAACCTGTACAGAAAATTGGAATAGAAATCAACATAAACACCATTTCCAACATTTTTATTGTTCATGAAACCCAAACATGGCATGTTGTACCACCATACAGCGAGATTCAGCGTAGATCCCTCAGAGTTGTTGGTGGGTTCATAAACAGCTCTTTTAAATCTATCCAATGGATGTTCGATAGGATTCACGTCTGGAGAACATGCTGGCCACTCTAGTCGAGCGATGTCGCTATCCTGAGGGAAGTCATTCATAAGATATGCACGATGGGGCGAGAATTGTCGTCCATGAAGACGAATGCCTCGCCAATATGCTGCCGATATGGTTGCACTTTCGGTCGGAGGTTGGCATTTACGTATCGTACAGCCGTTACGGCACCTTCCATGACCACCAGCGGCGTACTTCGGCCCACATAATGCCACCCCAAAACAGCAGGGAACCTCCACCTTGCTGCACTCGCTGGACAGTGTCCAAGGCGTTCAGCCTGACCGGGTTGCCTCCAAACACGTCTCCGACGATTGTCTGGCTGAAGGAATATGCGACACTCATCGGTGAAGAGAACGTGATGCCAGTCCTGAGCGGCCCATTCGGCAAGTTGTTGGGCCCATCTGTACCGCGCTGTATGGTGTCGTGGTTGCAAATGTGGACCTGGCCATGGACGTCGGGAGTGAAGTTGCGCATCATGCAGCCTACTGCGCACAGTTTGAGTCGTAACACGACGTCCTGTGGCTGCACGGAAAGCATTATTCAACATGGTGGCGTTGCTGTCACGGTTCCTCCGAGCCATAATCCGTAGGTAGCGGTCATCAGTAGCCCCTGGACGGCCTGAGCGAGGCATATAGAAACAACATCGCGTTGTTTCACTCCGAGACGCCTGGACACTTCCCTTGTTGAGAGCTCTTCCTGGCACAAAGTAACAATGCGGACGTGATCGAACCGCGGTACTGACCGTCTAGGCATGGTTGAACTACAGACAACACGAGCCGTGTACCTCCTTCCTGGTGGAATGACTGGAACTGATCGGCTGTCGGACCGACACCCCCGGGATAACAAGGCCGCCCAGCAGTGTTAGTGACGTCACACTAAGCGGCCCATAGCCGACGCAGCAGTCCACGGATACCTCCGTACAGACGCGCCTGATGCTAACGATCTTCTGTCCGTCATACAGAAAGGAGCGAACTATAATTCGAACCAAAGACCAAATTATATATATTCTTGTGAACAGCGTAAAGGTTCATAACGAAATACCGATTACATATACGGGCAGGAATAAGTTTAATCGATTGAGGAACTTTGCCACTATTTTATAATTGTAAGAACACTATTTAGCTTTAAAACTCGCACACAGGTGGTGAAAAATGCCAACTGACAGCAGGACTTAACATTTTCAAGCTATTACACTGAGAGTAAATGATCTTAAACACTGTCATACATAGCAAAACCCTCACAACTTTCGTTTACAATAAGGTAACAAGAGTTCGCTTTATCTCATAAAACACATGACTATTGTGAATTTACTCATATGTTCATGGTGACAGCTCTTTTCAAGAATTTTTACAAGTGTATCCCCAGTAATAAAGAATGGAAACAAAAGATAGATATCAAATATTCTCCTTTTAACATAGACATCACTGAACACAAGATTCTGTCTTGCACTGTCATACTAAGGGACTGCTCTTTCCTTTAAGAAAAGCCTGACAATTTGAAGTTCACTCTGCTATTGAAGATACACTTCTCGAAACAATATTAAAAATGTTATGAAAGGTAAGGAAATGAAAAACAACCAAGTGCATTACATGTAAGAATGTGAGCAAAAGGCTGAAGCTCACTTTACTTACCATTTTCAATCTCTCTACAGCTTATTTCCTTTTCCACGTAGAAATCACCAACTGCAAGTCTCATTATTGCTGTCTGTTACTAACAAAGTGCTTTTCTATTTAGAAAACCTGACAATTTGATGTTCATTCTGGCACTGAAGATAAACACTTTTCAGAGGAGTTCTAGAACCTATTCCTGCCCGCATATGTAATCGGTATTTCGTTATGAACCTTTATGCTGTTTACAAGAATATATATAATTTGGTCTTTGGTTCGAATTATAGTTCGCTCCTTTCTGTATGACGGACAGAAGATCGTTAGCATCAGGCGCGTCTGTACGGAGGTGTCCGTGGACTGCTGCGTCGGCTATGGGCCGCTTAGTGTGACGTCACTAACACTGCTGGGCGGCCTTGTTATCCCGGGGGTGTCGGTCGGACCCCCTCTGTCTAATAGGTGCTGCTCATGCATGGTTGTTTACATCTTTGGGCGGGTTGAGTGACATCTCTGAACAGTCAAAGGGAATGTGTCTGTGATACAATATCGACAGTCAACGTTTATCTTCAGGAGTTCTGGGAACTGGGGTGATGCAAAACTTTTTTTGATGTGTGTATATAAAGATAAGGGCAGTCCTATCACACTTCGCTGGGGAGCTCCTCAAGATCCTTGCTTCTGATGAACACTCGCTGTCAAGGACAACGTACTGGGTTTTGTTAGTCAAAACGTCTTCGAGCACCTCACATACCATGAAAAACCCAGACCTTAGGACACACATTAGTATACAGGGTGAGTCACCTATCGTTACCGCTGCATATATTTCGTAAACCACATCAAATTCTGACGAACCGATGCCACAGACCGAACGTGAGGAGAGGGGCTAGTGTAATTGTTTAATACAAACCATACAAAAATGCACGGAAGTATGTCTTTTTACACAAATCTACGTATTTTTTAAATGAAACCCCGTTAGTTTTGTTAGCACATCTGAACATATAAATAAATACGTAATCAGTGCCGTTTGTTGCATTGTAAAATGTTAATTACATCCGGAGATATTGTAACCTAAAGTTGACGCTTGAAACCTCCGACGTTCAGTTGCGTGTTGTAACAAACACGGGCCACGGTCGGCGAGCAGCATCTGCAGGGACATGTTTACGATGACGACCGTGTTTACGAGTGTGGCTGTAGTGCACTCTTGTGGTTTGGTCTAGCTGTCGCAGTGTCCGCGTGTAGCGCTTGCTTCTATTGTTATTCTGCATTCGTCTCCGCACGCAGACCAACTGTAGTACACCGTGTTACCAGACGTCTGTGATAGTGTAGTGTTGTAGGAACTGTGACCATGGTATATTCGAACTCTGAAAAGGCGAAGAAGAAACTCATCTATGGCGAGTGTCGACTAAATGCAGGGGAAGCCTGCAGGGTGTATGCAGAACGGTACCCGGACAGAGAGCATCCAACGTGCCGCACATTGCAAAACATCTACCGCCAACTGTATGCAACAAGTATGGTCGTAGCACGCAAACGGGTCCGTAACAGGCCCGTCACAGGAGAAGCGGGTGCAGTTGGTGTGTTAGCTGCTGTTGCCATGAACCCACACATGAGTACACGGGACATTGCGAGAGCCGGTGGACTGAGTCAAAGTAGTGTCATGCGCATACTGCATCGTCATCGCTTTCACCCGTTTCATGTTTCGCTACATCAGCAATTACATGGTGATGACTTTAATCATCGAGTGCAATTCTGTCAATGGGCATTAACAGAGAATGCGTTGTAGTTCTACCTGTTTACCGATGAAGCGGGTTTCACAAACCACGGGGCAGTGAATCTACGGAACATGCATTACTGGTCCGTGGACAATCCTCGCTGTCTCAGACAGGTAGAGCGACAGCGACCGTGGACTGTAAATGTATGGTGCGGAATCATTGGCGACCACCTCATTGGTCCTCACTTCATTGCAGGGGCCCAAACAGCTGCGACATACATCGCGTTTCTACAGACTGATCTGCCAACGTTGCTCGAAAATGTCCCACTGGAAACGCGTCGACGTATGTGGTATCAGCATGATGGTGCACCTGCACATTCCGTAATTAACACTAGGCTGACCCTTGACAGGATGTTCGACGGGCGTTTCATAGGAGGACGCATAAATTAGCCAGCCCGTTCTCCTGATCTTACACCTCTGGACTTCTTTCTGTGGGGTACGTTAAAGGAGAATGTGTACCGTGATGTGCCTACAACCCCAGAGGATATGAAACAACGTATTGTGGCAGCCTGCGGCGACATTACACCAGATGTACTGCGGCGTGTACGACATTCATTACGCCAGAGATTGCAATTGTGTGCAGCAAATGATGGCCACCACATTGAACATCTATTGGCCTGACATGTCGGGACACACTCTATTCCACTCCGTAATTGAAAACGGAAACTACGTGTGTACGTGTACCTCATCCCTCATGGTAATGTACATGTGCGTCAGTGAAAAAGACCCTGGGCGCTAATGACCATAGAAGTTTTGCGCCCTAAAACCACAAACGAAAAAAAAAAGTGAAAAAGACCAATAAAAAGGTGTTAGCATGTGGACGTAATGTGCTGTTCCAGTCTCTTCTGTACCTAGGGTCCATCACCGTTCCCTTTGGATCCCTACGTAATTCGGTGCTCTCCGATACACACGATCGAACAGCGGAGGAGTGGTACTCAAGCGTCAACTGTAGGTTACAATATCTCCGGATGTAATTAACATTTTAGAATGCAACAAACGGCACTGATTACGTATTTGTTTATATGTTCAGATGTGCTAACAAAACTAACGGGGTTCCATTTATAAAACGTAGGTTTGTATTAAAAAACATACTTCCGTGCATTTTTGTATGGTTTGTATTAAACAATTACACTAGCCCCACTCCTCACGTTCGGTCTGTGGAATCGATTCATCAGTATTTGATGTGGTTTACGAAATATATCCAGCGGTAATGTTAGGTGACTCACCCTGTATAAGCTGAAGAAATGCTAACCTACATTCATAGCATTTGTAGTTTTAGAGAAAGTTCGGAAGTGTTGACTGGAATATACTCATTGAAATTTTGAAGGCAGCAGTGATAAATACAGGAAGCGAAAGGTTATTTGCAATTTGTACAGAATGCACAGTGCGTTTATAAAAGTTGAAGGGGAGCAATGGATGAGAAGGAAGTTAGACAGTGTTTGTGGCCTCTCCACAGTGTTACTAAATCTGTTCATTGAACAAGAACTGAGTGAAACCAAGGAGAAATTTGGTAAGGCGATTGAAGTTGAGGGAGAAAACATAAAAATTTTGCGGTTTGCGGTGACGTTGCAATTCTGTCATAGACGCCAGGGGAATTCAAAGAGCAACTGAATGTAACGGATAGTGTCATGTAAAGCGCTTATACGAACATCAGCACAACTAAAAAAAGGATAATGGAATGTAGCCGAATTAAATCTAGTGATGCTGGAGGAATTAATCGGAAAATGAGACAGTAAACGTAGTAGATGAGTTTTGCTATTTGGGAAACAAAATAACTGATGATGTAAGACGTGCGGAAGACATCAAAGCAGAATGGGACAAGAGAAAGCTTCTGAAAAAGAGAAATTTGTTTGCACTGAATGCAAATTTAAGTGTCAAGAAGTGTTTTCTAAAGATATTTACATAGATGATATACAGTTCAGACAAGAAGTGAACAGAACCTTTTAAACTGCGGTGCTACAAAAGAGAGGTGAAGGTTAAGATGGATAATCGAGTAGCTAATGAGGAGGTACTGAATCGAATTGGGAAAAGAAATTTATGGTCAACTTGACTAAAAAAAGGTCAATTTGGGTGGTTGGTTTGGGAAGTGAAAGGACTAAACTGTTTGGTTTTCAGTCCCTATTTCCGAGGTCATACAGGTCTCGGATGAAAACCATACTGAAAAAAGAAGGTCGATAGGACAAATCTCGAGTTTGAAGGGATCTTCCATAAGGTGATGGGACAAAATGTGGTAGGGTGAAAATTGAAGAGGGAGACCAGTACGGAGATTCTGTGAGAAATAGCCTGCAGAAGTTGTGCAGGTATGAAGATTTTTGCACAGGACTAGTTAGCAAGGAGAGCTGCATCAACCTTCTCTCCAGGCTGAAGACCATAGCAGCAGCAGCAGCAGCAACAAGAAGAAGACCAGGTTAGGACGTTCAGGCTCTTTTACATCTACATACACCTTTGGTGTGTTGTGGAGGGTACTCAGTCTACCACCTGTGGCGAAACAAGCGCTGTATCGTTTGAGAGATACAGAGGCGAGCGAGTGTGCCAGGCCTTAACCCCAGTTCACTGTTAGTAGCGCAGTGTCACCATAACGCGTCTGTGCATAGCACACAAGTATTGCACCTTAGTTAAGAATGAAATTAAAAGCTCAAGTTGCTTTTTCAAACTTTGTCAACATATGCTTTAGTGTAATAATGTTTAAACTGTCAAGTGTCAGATTGATTAGTTCAATATTTTACCTAAATACATGGTTTTAAGAAAAAAATAAGTGGCGCTAAATAATAAAGCTGTTGTTGTTGTTATGGTCTTCAGTCCTGAGACTGGTTTGATGCAGCTCTCCATGCTACCCTATCCTGTGCAAGTTTCTTCATGTCCCAGTACCTACTGCAACCTACATCCTTCTGAATCTGCTTAGTGTATTCATCTCTTGGTCTATTATTTTTACCCTCCACGCTGCCCTCCAATGCTAAATTTGTGATCCCTTGATGCCTCAGAACATATCCTACCAACCGGTCCCTTCTTCTCGTCAAGTTGTGCCACAAACTCCTCTTCTCCCCAATTCTATTCAATACCTCCTCATTAGTTATGTGATCTACCCATGATAATAAAGCTAGGAGGCCAGAAACTGGTCATAATGTGCAGATGTATTTCAAAATATTTTGGTCAGTAAAATTGAAGGCGTTAAATATTAGACTTAGAAATGTGAAAATTTGTATGACGCTTCAGTTCAACATAAAAATAATAACTACGTGACCCCATTAAGCTACCTCTAACAGTTTTCGAGTAATGTATTGAAAACTAAATTTGGAACAACAATGTCCTTATTTGTAGCAAATTAAGTATCTGTTATATTAATGCTACAAAGTTTTGGTTACAGCACGTGATGAAACCTGTTAAATAATATAGCTATAACAAGTTTTAGGATCTTGTTAATAACAACCAGATTAGATTAGATTAGTAGTTCAGAGGTCATGTTCTACTGTCAGTTCCGTTCTAAAAATTCTAGAAGGCAAAGTTTTGATTCAGGCGAACTATAACTTTTTCTGTGGTTTTAACCAACTTACCTACATGCGTACAAAAATTACGATGACTCTAATTTGATTCATGACATTGTTATTAAATATTGTGTGTCCGAGAAAGTGGTCGTTTAGAGACCGCTACCTTGTGCATAAGGCGGATGACAGCATCTTTTCCCTTGGCCGTCCCCTGCGCCACATATATAAATACAGCACGAGAGGAAAGACTAGGCTTCACTTCGCACCCAGCCACCGCAAGACCAGCGTCAGTCAAATGCCGGAGTGCGTGCTGCCTCAGATGACGTCAGAGACAGGCTGTTACAAAACGCTTATTTTCAGTAGTAATAGAAAGTGAACTCGCGACGACTGTACACCGCCCTGGATCGCTTAGATTTCGCAAAAGTAACTGTTAGTGTGCCGCCTGTAATGTTAAGAAATCCGCATGGCAAATGGTTACAATTATTTTCCACTTTTGTGGCAAGCATTTATTTTGATTATCGGTAGTCAGGGCGAAAGACAATTTAGTAGGAACTTACCGTAGAGGTCGCCTCTGAAATGCTCATAGTGCTGTTTAGGATAGAGACTTACTGTCAATATGCACGTAATGACTATTACAATGTTGTGCGTGTGAAATTTTACCAAATATATGTATAGATTAGAACTCAAAAACTAACATTTATAATCATAGCCTTGATCCCGCCGAAGAGGTAGAGAATAGAAACATTTCTTTCAGTGGGCTGGACAAGAATGTGGACTTGCAGACCGGGAACTATGGTCAGTATGTTCTCCATCGCTTTCTGGCTGACCACAGAAATTGTTGCCAGGCTCTCGTAAAAGACGGCGAACAATATTTACAACAATTCCAGTTTCCTCCTACCAATAATGTTTTATTAATACGATAACCAACCCGCCGCCCGACACACTGTCACTTTCCCCTTCTCCTGTTCCAGTCATGATGGTCCGCAGGAAGAACGATTGCTAGTAAACCTCGGTTTGAGCGCCAATCTAATTCTACCTTCACGGCTTTTTTCGCTATATGTACACTGAGGTGACAAAAAGTCGTGGGATAGCGATATTCACATACACAGATGGCGGCAGTATCTTGTACACAAGGCGTAAAAGGGCAGTGCATTGGTGGAGCTGTCATTTGTACTCATGTGATCATGGTCGCATGACGGGAATTAACAGACTCTGAACGCGGAATGGTAGTTTCTAGAGATGGGCAAAACTGTTCTTTTCAGAGATTGGATCAGAACTGTTCACTCCCTGAAATGAATTAGCTCTTTTTCATGACTCACCACTCATTTACAATAGAAAATAAATGGAAGGCACATTGCCCTTTAAACTTGGTTTATTCCAGTACTATACCTGTATTTTGATCTTATTTGATCCTATTTTGAAGTAACACAGATAATGAGTAAGAATTTTGTATTGTTTATTGAAATTTCCACGATATGACAAAGTTTTTGATTATTGATTTATTTTGCACTATCGTGGTTTTTTGGGTGATCGGAAAATGTTGTAACTTGAGATTTACATTAACAATATATTTGGCTATAATGTATTAAAATTTCATTAACCTCATACAAATACATCGCAAGCCATATATTTTTAAAGTGAACGTTTTCTTCCGAAGACGCCTAAAATCGCAAAATCCATACCAGAATAAGAAAAAAAAATATAAATTTGACTGTAAAACGAAAGTGCTGCATATAGCCTTACGCAGAATAAAACAAGGAAAATATTGGTGTATCACATTTTGCGATACGTTTATCGGTTCGCTCGTAATTAAAGCGTAAATTCGAGTGTCCATAATAAAAATCCTATAGTAAGAGGAGTCATCAGGAACCTAATCTAATCAGTTTAAACAAATAAAAATAAAATAAAAACAATTGATGTATACATAACATAATAATGTAATATACATAGCGGTATTACTACGAAGAACAATATCCAGTAGGGACGAACTCCGATGCAGAGGCGCTGAGTCGAGCAGGTCGAGCCGCGAGCTGTATTACTGCGTGAGCTGAGACCGCACAGACCAGAGTGACACCTGAGTCGCTTTGCTCAACGCTCTGGCTAGAGTCGAGACAGTGGGGTGAGCGTTGAGTGGGCGAGTTCCGAGGGTGGGGGGAGCGGTGAACTCACCCGCTCCAAGACAAATCGTCCGTACTCTTGCGAGCAGGTTGTTGCAAGTAGTTCCTATGTTATCCGCTAGGTGGCTCTCTGTCCTGTTGCTCGCATCAACTGCCCAGAGGGCAGGACGTGCGACTGAAACGATCGCCGCCAGACACTGCACGTGGCAGACGACGCACAGAGACGGCACGGCATATGTGAAACACAAAATCCAATGGGGCACTGCACAATGCAGGCAGCCAAGGTAGAAGCAGGGCAGAGGCCGGCGCTGGCTGTGTTGTGTGGCGTGCACTGTGCTCTGACCAGCAGAGGTGCTGCTGATATGCTCCGTCTCTCTCTCTCTCTCTCTCTCTCTCTCTCTCTCTCTCTGCCGTGGGAAACGTTTGGAGCTACCGTTCTTTTTTTCTGAATCACTGATTGTTCACTCCTTTGAAAGATTCAACTCTATGAATTAGTTCAAGAGCGGATCCCCCATCTCTAGTAGTTTCAGCTAGACCCACAGAGCATTCCATTTCAGAAATCGTTAGCGAATTCAATATTCCGAAAACTACGGTGTGCAGAGGATACCAACTTTTAGCCATAACCTCTCCCCGCGGACAACGCAGTGACCGACAGCTTTCACTTAACGACCGAGAGTGGCGGCGTTAGCGCAGAGTTGTTAGTGCTAACATACAAGCAACCACTGCGTGAAATAGCCGCAGAAGTCAATGTGGAACGTTCCCATCCGTTAGGACAGTGCGACGAAATTTGGCTTTAATGGGCTATGGCAGCAGACGATGGACGCGAGTGCCTTTGCTAACAGCACGATATCGCCTGCAGCGCCTCTCCTGGACCCACGACCATATCGGTTGGACCCTAGACGACTGGCAAACCGAGGCCTGGCCGCATGGAAATGAAATGAGCGTTTGGCGTCATTGGCCGGGAGGCCCCTTGCGGGGTAGGTCCGGCCGCCTTGGTGCTGGTCTTGTTACATTCGACACCACATTGGGCAACCTGCGCGCCGGATGGGGATGAAATGATGATGAAGACAACACAAAACTCAGCGGAGAAAATCCCCGACCCAGCCGGGAATCGAATCCGGGCCAGTAGGACGGCAATCCGTCGTGCTGACCACTTAACTACCAGAGCGGACGCCTGGTCGCATGAGTGCCTATTTCCATTAGTGAGAGCTCATGGTAGGTTTCGAGTGTGGCGCAGACCCTACGAACCTATGGAAACAAGTTGTCAACAAGGCATCAACAAGGCACTGTGCAAGTTGGTGACGCCATAATCGAATGGCGTGTGCGGCAGTATCGGGGCTCGTAACCATATCGTTTGGACGCTAGACGACTAGAAAACCGAGGCCTGGCCGCATGGAGATGAAATGAGCGTTTGGCGTCATTGGCCGGGAGGTCCCTTGTGGGGTAGCTCCGCCCGCCTTGGTGCTGGTCTTGTTACATTCGACACCACATTGGGCAACCTGCGCGCCGGATGGGGATGAAATGATGATGAAGACAACACAACACCCAGTCCCTGAGCGGAGAAAATCCCCGACCCAGCCGGAAATCGAACCCGGGCCCATAGGACGGCAATCCGTCATGCTGACCACTCAGCTATCGGGGCGGATTCCTGGTCGCATGAGTGACTGAATTCGTCACTGGTGAAGAAATTGTGCCGATTGAAGTCCGTGCGACGTTTGCTAAAGGTGTACAGAGGCGGTATAACAGACTTGAGGAATGTGAGGTGATGGGTACCACGGCATTTTCAAGGTAGTGAAAAGGGTGTGCATGACAAGTCACAGCCCAGTCGATCCTCGCAATGAAGAGCGTCTTGATCAACTCATCCGTGCTGACCAGCGGATAACGACCAGAGAATTGTGCGCAAAGCCGAATGTCGGCTGTACTGCCTTGGAAACAATGTTGGAACATCTTTGTTATAGCAAAGTCTGTGCGAGATGGGTTCTGCAGATGTTTACAGAAGCCCATCGAATGGAAATTTGTCGGGACCTGCTGGACCGAGATGAAGATGAAGGTGGCAGTTTTCTGAATAGCATCGTCACCGGAGATGAGACGTGGTGTCACCACTACATGCCGGAATAGAAAAGACAGTCCACAGAATGGCTACATGCGAATTCTCAGTCAAAGAAGCTATTCAAGACACAGCTGTCTGCAGGCAAAGTGATGTGCACAGTCTTCTAGCCAGGGTGTGGTTCTTTTGGATGTCCTGGAGCCTGGAGAAACTGTCAGTTCAGCACACTCAAGACGACACTGACTAGGCTGAAAGCCCAAATTTCCAGGGTGAGGCCAGAGAAGAAGATCTACACTACTGGCCACTAAAATTGCTGCACCAAGAAGAAATGCAGATGATAAACGGGTATTCATTGGACAAATATATTATACTAGAACTGACATGTGATTACATATTCATGCAATTTGGGTGCATAGATCATGAGAAATCAGTACCCAGAACAACCACCTCTGGCCGCAATAACGGCCTTGGTACGCCAGGGCATTGAGTCAAACAGAGCTTGGATGGCGTGTACAGGTACAGCTGCCCATGCAGTTCCAGCACGATACCACAGTTCATCAAGAGTAGTGACTGGCGTATTGTGACGAGCCAGTCGCTCGGCCGCCATTGACCAGACGTTTTCAATTGGTGAGAGATCTGGAGAATGTGCTGGCCAGGGCAGCAGTCGAACATTTCCTGTATCCAGAAAGGCCCGTACAGGACCGGCAACATGCGGTCGTTCATTATCCTGCTGAAATGTAGGGTTTCTCAGGGATCGATTGAAGGGTAGAGACACGGGTCGTAACACATCTGAAATGTAACGTCCACTGTTCAAAGTGCCGTCAATGTGAACAAGTGTTGACCGAGACGTGTAGCCAATGGCACCCCATACCATCACGCCGGGTGATACGCCAGTATGGCGATGACGAATACACGCTTCCATTGTGCGTTCACCGCGATGTCGCCAAACACAGATGCGACCATCATGACGCCATAAACAGAACCTGGATTCATCCGAAAAAATG
The DNA here is from genome assembly GCF_023864275.1 of Schistocerca cancellata. Taxonomy (NCBI): domain Eukaryota; kingdom Metazoa; phylum Arthropoda; class Insecta; order Orthoptera; family Acrididae; genus Schistocerca; species Schistocerca cancellata. The sequence goes on along the minus strand of NC_064637.1, from coordinate 120,990,086 downwards.
ACGTTTTGCCACTCGTGCACCCAGGTTCGTCTTTGAGTACACCGTCGCAGGCGCTCCTGTCTGTGATGCAGCGTTAAGGGTAACCGCAGCCATGGTCTCCGAGCTGATAGTCCATGCTGCTGCAAACGTCGTCGAACTGTTTGTGCAGATGGTTGTTGTCTTGCAAACGTCCCCATCTGTTGACTCAGGGATCGAGACATGGCTGCACGATCCGTTACAGCCATGCGGATAAGATGCCTGTCATCTCGACTGCTAGTGATACGAGGCCGCTGGGATCCATCACGGCGTTCTTCCTGTTGGTTGAATGTCGCGTCTGTAGCATTTCATCTTCGTGGTGTAGCAATTTTAATGGCCAGTAGTGTATATAAAAATTGTGCAGCTCATGATTTGAAGGTTATTGAGAAGATAAATCTTTTCTTTATGTAAAGATAATAACATTCATCATCGCTTGGACATATATTTATGATTAAAGCAAGTGGCGGCTTGCACTATTATTGTATGATTATACAATTGCAGAACTGTCACTGGAAGCAGTGACAGCCATTAAACATTTGGAAATATGCATATAGAGCGACTGGAAATTGAACAACCACATAAAACTAATCGCAGGGAAAACTTGATGCCGGACTGAGGTTCACTGGAAGGACCGTTAAGAGCTGCAGTCCACCAGAACAGGAAGTAGCTTACAAAACCCTCATTCTTACGATACCTGAATATTGCTCGTCAGCTGGGATCCATATAAAACAGGATTCATTCAAGAACTAGAGAAGATCCAAAGGAAAACAGAGCATTTCGCCACAGTTATTTTTAGTGGGCGCGAAAGCGTCGCGAAGATAATCAGCTAACTCTGGCGGCAGACGTCACAAGAGAGGCGTCGTGCATCACGGTGTAATTTTTGTTCAGATTCCGAGAGCATGCGTTCCTAGAAGAGTCAACCAATATATTGCTTTCTCGGAAGTATAGACCATGAAAGTAAAATTAGAAGGTACAGTTAGACACATCAGAAATATAAAAAAAAGTCTTACTCCACACAAGCCGGCCGGGGTGGCCGAGCGGTTAAATACGAAGATGCCCCGCCTAACTCTTCTCCCTCTACCACACATCAACCAATCAGTGTAAAACGGGTTCACATAATCGTCGAAACGTAAAAAAACAAAGTACAATAATATCATAAAAATAGTTATGTATAAAATATCTCTTTACAACCATGGAACTACTGAAATATTGTATAAAATATCAATTAAAAGCTTTAAAAATAACTGTACAGATGATGTATACTCAGTGTGCCCTCTATGGGCTAAGGTGGTACTACCACAATGGTTTCAAAGTCAACGACGTTGTGAAGGTCTTTGGTATTGTGGCATCATATCAATATGTGAGTTGTAACTGGACTGCAGGTATACACCTATGCTAGATTCAGTCTGTCTGTCTTATATTAACATTATTCGGCACTGGAGGTATATGTAATAATGGAATGATCAGCTGCAGGGTAGTATGGTATTACTACATACATTTTTTTAAAATGTCATAAAACTGATTTACTAAAAATGGAGTTCTATTTCGTAATATTTCTAGTTGGAAGTTTAAGATTGTGGTATAAATATTTATGTACTGTTCTAAGGTACATTTCTGCCATGGATAGACTGGGTCCTATGATTTTTTGAACAAAAGAGTACATACGTGTTCATAGAATTTCGTCAAAGAGATCATAAAAATGTTTTTCACGAAAATCCAACTGTTCATTGAGAAGCACTGACGGTTCATCTCTATAATGGGCATATATCTCGATCTCCTCCAAAATATCAAAATATTTAATAATAAGCCTTTATTAGCGTAATGAAAGACTTGTAAATTCTGTTATACCGTCCCTTCGCCATGCTTATTAAATGTTATGTGATGGCCGAAGCCTGTTTTTTTTTTTTTTTTTCTTGTGGTACCTGATGTACGTTCTTTGTATGGTGTAGTAAAGCTCTGGCCTGTTTCGCCAATGTGTATTTTTCTATAATCACCACATTGGATCTTGTAAACCCCTGATCTAAGAAATCTATCTTTATCGTTACCTACAGTATGTCTTTATTTATTTTGCAAAGTATTGTTAGTTTCAAATGCTATTATTATTTCAAAGTTCTTAAATAAATTACTGATTCTATATGATATATTCCCCATGTACGTCATTTTTGTGTATTTATGAGCTCCTATTAGTGGTGCACTTTGTGATTGTTGCATTTTATTAAACATAATGTCAACTTGACGTGTATCAAAAGAATCGTGGGTCGTAACCTAATGTTGTAAAAAAGAAACAACTATTCTAAAACAGATTGCGAAGACCAATTCTTTTGATACACATCAAGTTGACATTATGTTTAATAAAATGCAACAATCACAAAGCACACCACCAATAGGAGCTCATAAATACACAAAAATGACGTACATGGGGAACATATCAGATAGTTGACATCACAGCAGCTGGGAATAGTGCTCCACCTACCATCTTCGAAGGTTGCCATGGGTATAACAAGTCTTATTGTATTTTATCCTTATAAGCATTTTGTCATATTTTATTGTCAATCTAGTAAGGTTGCTATTACTTCCTAAATTAAATTACAGGTCTGATGATGTTCATGTGATATGACCGAAACCGGTCACCTATGTTCGTGAAGCATATGTGGTGTGATCAAGAATGAATTTTTGGAAGAAAAATGTTTATTATTAAGCATATCTTGGATGTCTTGCAACGCGTTCTTCAGAAGAGATCTCCACCCCCTCTTACGGATTTATGGACAGCTCTGCGGGATTCATGGTGTCAGTTCCCTCCAGCACTATTTCAGACATTAGTCGAGTCCATGCCACGTCGTGTTCCGGCACTTCTTCGTACTCACTGGGAACCTACACGATATGAGGCACATGTACCAGTTTCTTCGGCTCTTCAGTGGGCTTGAAAAGTCCTATGTGCACAGGAATGGATATTTGTGTTATCTAAGTTGTAAGTTGTAAGCTGTAAGTTGGGATGTCCTTGGAGGTAAAACTTGGTGAATGGCGAAGCTTGTGTGATTCGACGACGTATCGTAAACATCCAGCTCACTACACCAGAACAATCAACGTTTTGTAATGTATTACGCTTCCTATCTTGATATTCTTTCTGTACCTGTACTGGATTAAGCAAGAGTCAGAAAACGTATGTACTTATTTTGTGTAAGAACCTTAATTATGTACGTAAACGAATTTCCTTTCTTACAAAAGCTTACTAAAGCGTTTCACATATATTCTTGTGGAATCGTTACAAAACTAATGCTGCGTTCGAAACTGTTATTTTGCCTTCCACTCCTGTGGAAGCGGCGAACTACAAGAACACGTAGTGAAAAAAACAAAGTATACACTAAATAAGTCATTCTGTGGCCTGTTACAAGAACTGTCAATATGTTTCAACTTGATCACATGCAAGACAAAAACCACCGCTTTATTTCGGCGAAATTAGGTTAAATGCACTACTACATGTGTAAGAGTTTTACTACAGTAAGTTAAATTGTCAAAATCAACACTTGATTTCAGCTATAAATGGGAGAAACAGCAACTATCAGCTCCACTTCGCACAGCCCGTACTGACGGGAACCCGGGCTTCTGCTCAGTCACGTGACTCAGATGTTGTTTTCAAGCGTTAACACAACACGGCAGAGGTAGCGACATGCGCGGACTGCGTTATACAGGGTGAGTCACTAACTGTTGCCACCTAGGTTAAGTCCGAAAGTATAATAGTAGCTGAAATGATTGAGAGACAAATGCTGCATGGGACAACGAGGGACATAATATGACGATGGTTTTCTGTTGCTGGGAGGTTCCAAAAAATGGTTCAAATGGCTCTGAGCAGTAGTGGACTTAACAGCTGAGGTCATCAGTCACTTAGAACTACCTAAACCTAACTAACCTAAGTACATCACACACATCCATGCCCGAGGCAGGATTCGAACCTGCGACGGTAGCGGTCGCTCGGTTCCAGACTGAAGCGCCTAGAACCGCTCGGCCACACTGCTGCTATGAGGGGACGCATCATAGATATGAAGGTCAACTTTGTTTTTTAAACGGGATGCTATAGTTTGGTACTTATTTTCTGATAGCAGCTATCGAAACGAATCCAATGATGTGTAATAATATCTTTGAAGGTCAAATCAAGGTCAGAAAGGTGGCATGAACGTCCATTTACAGAAGGTGTTCGAAGTGATGACCATTGGTATCAGTGCAGTGCTGCAATCTTATTATCATGGACTGAGTGGTATTCCTTATCACATCGACACTTACCGAAGCACATGCTCTGATAATTCTCTCTCGTATATCGTGCAAATAGCAAATATTCGCCGAATACGGCGTACCCATCTAACGTGCCACTGACATGCCAACACCATTCGACGGTTTCGTAATACAACACTAATAGGAACGGTAAGACCAGTATCGTCGAGTCAAGCGAATGAGAATGATGTGTTCCTCCGAAGAACAAGTCGATATGCTTCTCATTTAGGGAGAATGCCAACGAAGTTCAGCGAGAGCTAGAGACTCATACGCTGAAAGATATCGTCAAAGTACTAACCGTACACGTCGTATATTTAAATGTGTGATAAATTGAGAACAACTGGATCTTTAACGCATCCGAAACATATTCGGCAAAGGAAAGTTACTAATGACGAAACGGAAATTCGTACTCTGGCCTCTGTGGTTCGAGGCCCTTGTGTCAGTTCGCGTCAAATCGCAAGGGAAACTGGAATGGGCGAGAGTAGTATTGTTCGTGTTCTGCATCGCCATAAATATCATCCTTACCATATCAGTCTCCACCGAGAATTAACTAATACGGATTGTATGCGTCGCATTGAATTCTGCCAAAGGGCTCAACTTCAGATTCAGAGGGATGACACATTTATTAATTTGATTTTATTTACTGACGAGGCTACATTCACGAACCAGGGAGATGTTAATTTGCATAACATGCATTATTGGGCAATGAAAAATCCATGTTGGCTGGGGCAAGTTGCACACCAAAAACCGTGGTCGGTGAATGTATGGTGTGGGATTCTGGAGGGCAGAATTATAGGCCTCTATTTCATCGAAGGAAATCATAATGGTAGGAAGTACACCACATTCTTCCAAGAAACATTAGGTCTGTTAATGGAAGAAATACCTTTAGGAACAAGGAATAGAATGTGGTATCAACACGATGGGTGCCCGGCACATTTTTCACTGATGGCTAGAAATGAGTTGCGGAGACAATTCCCAAATGGTTCAAATGGCTCTCAGCACTATGGGACTTAACAGCTGAGGTCATCAGTCCCCTAGAACTTAGAACTACTTAAACATAACTAACCTAAGGACATCACACACAACCATGCCCGAGGCAGGATTCGAACCTGCGACCGTAGCGGTCGCGCTGTTCCAGACTGAAGCGCCTAGAACCGCTCGGCCACTCCGGCCGGCAGACAATTCCCAAATCGTTGGATTGGACGTGGAGGAGATGTGTCGTGGCCGGCTCGTTCGCGAGACTTGACGCCTCTGAATTTTATCTTGTGGGGATTCGTAGAAGACATTGTATATTAAGACGTTCCAACTACACCTGAAGATATGAGTTATAATTTTCTGAGCATGTGATTCGATGAGTGCCGATGTGATAAGGAATACCACTCAGTCCACAAGAAGATCGCAGCACTGCACTGATACCAATAGTCATCATTTCGAACACCTTCTGTAAACGGAAGTTCATGCCACCTTTGTGACCGTCGTTGACCTTCAAAGACCTTACTGTTATACATCATTGGATTCGTCTCGATAGCCGCTATCAGAAAATAAGTGCGAAACTATAGCATCCCGTTTAAAAAAACCTTCATATCTCTGAAGCGACCCCATCTGGCAACAAAACAGTCATATTATGGCCCCCGTTGTCACATGCAACTTTTGTCCCACAAACTTTTTAGCTCCTATCTTACTTTCGGAGTTATTCTTGGTGGCAATAGTTTGTGATTCACTCTGTATATGGTCTGTCCTCTGGACGTTCGGAAAGACCCCCCCTTTCCCCAACGTGCGTTTTCCACACTATGACGTCAGAAACTTGGCACGCAAAACGCTCAACGTTCGAACGCACGGTCCGTGTGCCGAAGACTTAATGACAAAGCCCGTTTTACACGAGCGACTTCCTGGTCAAAATCGACTACTCGTGCCTGTGCCTAATCAACCACGGCGCAAGTGTGTCTATGACGTCAATGCTATGGAGATTGTGCCAAATGTGGAGTCCTATATTTCTGACAAGGGAACCTCCCCATCGCACCCCCCACAGATTTAGTTGTACGTTGCACAGTGGATAGGCCTTGAAAAACTGAACACAGATCAATCAAGAAAACAGGAAGAAGTTGTGTGGAACTATGAAAAAATAAGCAAAATATACAAAGTGAGTAGTCTATGCGTATGATATGCGACATTAAGGAGCGTCTGACCTTAGGAGAGCCACAGACACTAAACTTATTACAGTGAACAGAGACGTCAGTGAACGAATGGACAGATCATAACTTTGCGAAAACAAAACAAAAAAATTTTCGCTCGAGGAAAGACTTGAACCAAGGACCTGTTGTTCCGCAGCTGCTCACGCTAACCACGGGACCACGGCGCTCCTGGGCTCAGATTATCCTTAATGTTGCCTATCTTGCACATGGGCTACTCAGTTTGTATATTTTGCTTATTTTTTTTTTCATAGTTCCACACAACTTCTTCCTGTTTTCTCGATTGATGTGTGTTCCGTTTTTCAAGGCCTATCCACTGTGCCAACTTATAACTAAATCTGAGGGGGGTGCAATGGGGAGGTTCCTTTGTGAGCATGCTGCACGCTGCGTGCAGCGACGTCCGCTACCGTCGGAAGTTACAACCTATTCAACAGGACCTCACCCGTATTATAGAAATGGATTTCGTATCTTCTTAAACTTCATTATGTTGTTTGCTTTTTTTTCGTAGCACACTGAAAGACAAGATCCTGGTATTTTTTCCACTGCTGTCCTGCTACAAGAGTAACGAAATAACTGAAAGCAAAAAGTATTTACGTCTTACAGAGAAAAAAACCTCCACCACGCATAAATAAAAACGTATATGGATAAACGTGTTTTACGAAAACGATTTCAACAGTGAAAAAGTCAGAATTCATTGGAAGAGAAAAGTAATTTTCGTTGTTATTTGGCACTTAGCAAAAAAACAGGATACAACGGGTAAAGCAAAACGGCATTATTTACTGCGTTCTACGTACTGTCTGATGTGTTTGGAAGGATACATTTTCTCGAGCGAATAAATGTATATATTCTGAAATGTTTGCATGACACTTTTCGTATTCTTTCCGTTTTCACGGGCGGAAGCAATTAACGACACGACCATTGACAATGTGGTGTCACCGCCAGACACCACACTTGCTAGGTGGTAGCTTTAAATCGGCCGCGGTCCATTAGTATATGTTGGACCCGCGTGTCGCCACTGTCAGTGATGGCAGACCGAGCGCCACCACACGGCAGGTCTTGAGAGACGTACTAGCACTCGCCCGAGTTGTACGGATGGCTTTGCCGAGAGATAGTTAGAATAGCCTTCAGCTAAGTCCATGGCTACGACCTAGCAAGGCGCCATTAACCATTTCTGGAGAGAGTCTCACTTGTATCATCAAGAATGCTGTATACAAATGATGGATTAAAGTTAAGTATTCCAGCAGCTACGTACTTTTCTTTATAGCATTCATTACGTATCCTGTTTCAGACCTCACGCCAGCCGCTTGAGTTAAACGCGTGCATTTCGGCGTCCTCTAACTACAAGGTGCTGGCACATCTGCCAACACATCAACAAGAACTTCCCCTATGAATTCTTATTTGGTCATTAATATAGTGGCAGTGCTTGTTCCTACATTTTGTTACTTTATTTCGATTTTTCCGTAAAAAAATAATAGTTTCTCATGACCTCACTTTCATCTCTGATGCCAAACTACACGCAGACAGTTCACACAACACGGGCTATTTTGGCGCTGACGTGTAAATGACCACTCAAAACAGACGAGAATCGCAAGGCGAGGCCACCACCTTGAGATCGCAGATTTACTTCAAACTCTGTGCACCTTCAGTAGGCCATTAAGACATCATGATGTGCTAGTCGTAAGGTGCACTGGTCTGGCAATTGAGAGAAAATCGCAAGAACAGTTTTAGCTGTCTACTATGTATCTGACGGGTCTGTGCTCAGGTGCCGGACGTTAGAGTTCACAGTTGTGAAGTGATCAGTGTTCGTACTACGTAATATAAAGCGACGGTTCGTCTCTCGCTCAGACTTAATGTTTAATCTATATTTTTTTCATCGCTGGTCATACTTAATTTATGCGACATTTGAGAGGTAACATATTCAAAGAAACCACGTATATTTGCATGAAGTTTTAGTGAATTTCACGGTGGCTGCTTACTATTTCTAATTAAATTTAATTATTAGAACAAATATACAGGGTGATTCAAAAAGAATACCACAACTTTAGGAATTTAAAACTCTGCAACGACAAAAGGCAGAGCTAAGCACTATCTGTCGGCGAATTAAGGGAGCTATAAAGTTTCATTTAGTTGTACATTTGTTCGCTTGAGGCGCTGTTGACTAGGCGTCAGCGTCAGTTGATGCTAAGATGGCGACCGCTCAACAGAAAGGTTTTTGTGTTATTCAGTACGGCAGAAGTGAATCGACGACAGTTGTTCAGCGTGCATTTCGAACGAAGTATGGTGTTAAACCTCCTGATAGGTGGTGTATTAAACGTTGGTACAAACAGTTTACAGAGAATGGGTGTTTGTGCAAAGGCAAAAGTTCTGGACGGCCGAGAACGAGTGATGAAAATGTAGCACGCATCCAGCAAGCATTTGTTCGCAGCCCAGGAAAATCGACTCGCAGAGCTAGCAGAGAGCTGCAAATTCCACAATCAACTGTATGGAGAGTCCTACGAAAAAGGTTAGTTATGAAACCTTATCGTCAACTACCCGAGGCGATGGATCGGCCGCCAGGCAGCCTGTGACAGAGCACTTCATCACTGGCCTCCAAGAAGCCCTGATCTTACCCCCTGCGATTTTTTCTTATGGGGGTATGTTAAGAATATGGTGTTTCGGCCACCTCTCCCAGCCACCATTGATGATTTGAAACGAGAAATAACAGCAGGTATCCAAACTGTTACGCCTGATATGCTACAGAGAGTGTGGAACGAGTTGGAGTATCGGGTTGATATTGCTCGAGTGTCTGGAGGGGGCCATATTGAACATCTCTGAACTTGTTTTTGAGTGAAAAAAAACCTTTTTAAATACTCTTTGTAATGATGTATAACAGAAGGTTATATTATGTTTCTTTCATTAAATACACATTTTTAAAGTTGTGGTATTCATTTTGAATCACCCTGTATTTGTAACTATCGACAAGTAAACGAAGAAACGCATAGAGTTTTACTGAAAATGTATGCCTGTCGTGTCGCGATTTGTGAAATTCCTTACACACGCAATATGATACGGCACCCGGAACTATTTTGCACCTCAACGCTTCGATGATGATGATGATGATGATTATGATGATGATTAGTGTTTTAGGGCGCACATCAACGAGGTTATCAGCGCCCGTCGACGCTTCGAGCTGCAGACAAAGAGGCAGACCGCATTTGGCAGTTAACCTGCATAGCGGTGAGACGATGCTAATGTAGCAAGAACGAATAACGTAGGTGAAAATTTGTTTTAATATTACAGAATTTAAGCCTGCACTACAAAAATGAAGGCTTGCGCGGGACTCGAACCGTCGCCCCACACGCGTTCGTCTTACGCAGCTCGAACGCTAACCACTTCTTTTTTTCTTCTTTGCATTTTTTCGGGGCGGACGTGCCAGACACCCGTTGACGTTCACTGTTGATCATTTGCTCAGTTTCTGTATTACAGAGGGCAGCTAACCCTCCGACCGAACGCGCTGAGCCGCCGTGCTGGCATCCCGGAACCACTCACTGCCACCTGACTACCACGTAGTCTAACATCCGGCGCCTACGCACAGGTACAGTGCGACAATTATTGAGCTATATGAAATAAAATCGTCATAACTTCTGAACGTTAGTTCGTTCAAACTGCACGGTTGGCCACGGTGGATGATGTGAATTAGTATGCACACGCAATGGTTTGATTTAGCGGCGAAGCCCAGTTTCAGTCGGATGGATTCGTCAGTAAGCAAAATTGGCGCATTTGGGGGACAGAGAATCTCGGTTTCGCGATGGAGAAGTCTCTTCACCCTCAACGGGTGACTGTGGTGTGCAGTCTCCAGTCACGGATTAATCGGTGCGATATTTCTTGATGGCACGGTGACTAACCGAACCGTATGTCAAGGTTTTGGAAGATGATTTAATCTCCATTGTCCAAAGTGACCATGATTTCGACAAGACGTGGTTCATGCAAGACGGAGCTCTACCCCATCGAAGCAGGAGAGTTATGTCCTGGAGAAGCACTTTGGCTCTGGGGCCCCCAAGAGGCCACTGGCATGGGCCTCAATTGGCCAGCATGTTCTCTGGATCTGAACATATGCGACTTTTTTATGGGGCTATATTAAAGACAAGGTGTACATCAATTACGCCAAAACTATTGCTGAGCTGAAAGCCATTCAGATCATCGACAGCATCGATGTTCTGACGCTTCAGCGGGTCACGCAGAATTTCGCTATTCGTCTGCGCCACATCATCGCCAATGATGGCAGGCGTATCGAATGTCTCATAACTGAATATCTGTAGTGACGTTTACATGTTGAAAGTGTGTGCACGTCGTAGTTTGTAAGTAATTTACGTTTTTTTCATGTAGTTCAATAACTGTCGCCCAACACATTAGTAGTACACTATGTGAACAAAAGTATCCAGACACCTGGCTGAAAATGACTTACAAGTTCGTGGCGCTCTCCATCGGTAATGTTGGCCTACCGTTAGCCTTGACGACAGCTTCTACTCTCGCAGGCATATGTTCAGTCAGTTGCTGGAAGGTTTCTTGTGGAATGGCAGCCCATTCTTCACGGGGTGCTGCACTGAGGAGAGGTATCGATGGCGGTCGCTGAGGCCTGCCACGAATTCGGCGTTCCAAAAAATTCCGAAGGTGTTCTATAGGATTCAGGTGAGGACTCTGTGCAGGCCGGTCTACTACAGGGATGTTATTCTCGTGTAACCACTCCGTCACACAGTGCATTATGAACAGGTGCTCGGTAGTGTTGAAATATGCAGTCGCCATCCCAGAAGTGTTCTTCAACAGTAGGAAGCAAGAATGTACTTAAAACATCAATGTGGGCCTGTGCTGCGATAGTGCCACGCAAAACAACAAGGGATGCAAACCCCCTCCATCAAAAACACGACCACACCATAATACCACCGTCTCCGAATTTTACTGTTGGCACTACACACGCTGGCAGATGACGCTCACCGGGCATTCGCCATACCCACACCCTGCCATCGGATCGCCACATTGTGTACCGCGATTCATCACTCCACGCAATGTTTTTCCACTGTTCAATGGTCCAATGTTTGCGCTTCTTACACCGAGCGAGGAGTCGTTTGGCATTTAACGGTGCGATGTGGGGCTTATGGGCAGCCGCTCGACCATGAAATCAAAGTTTTGTCACCTCGCGCCTAACTGCCATAGTACTTCCATTGGATCCTGATGCTGTTTCGAATTCTGGATAGATGTCTGCCTATTACACATTAAGACCCTCTTGGACTGTCGGCGGTCTCTGCCAGTCAACAGACGAAGTCGGACTGTACGCTTTTGTGCTGTACGTGTCTCTTCACGTTTCCACTTCACTGTCACATCGAAAACAGTGGACCTGGGGATGTTTAGGAATGTGGAAATCTCGCGAACACACGTATGACACAAGTTACACCCAGTCACCTGACCACGTTCGAAGTCCGTGAGTTCCGCGGAGATCCCCATTCTGCTCTCTCACGATGTCTAATGACTACTGACAAGGGAACATCCCCATCGCACCCCCCTCAGATTTAGTTATAAGTTGGCACAGTGGATAGGCCTTGAAAAACTGAACACAGATCGATCGAGAAAACAGGAAGAAGTTGTGTGGAACTATGAAAAAATAAGCAAAATATACAAACTGGGTCGTCCATGCGTAACATAGGTAATATTAAGGGCACTGTCAGGCGAGGAGCTCCGTGGTCCCGTGGTTAGCGTAAACAGCTGCGGAATGACACGTCCTTGGTTCAAATCTTCCCTCAATCGAAAATTTTAACTTTTATTTTCAGTTTATGTGAAAAACTCTTGTTTTCATCACTTTTTTTTGGAGTGATTATCACATCCACAAGAAAACCTAAATCGGGCAAGGTAGAAGAAACTTTTCACCCATTCGCCAAGTGTACTAGTTAGGTGGGTCGACAACATATTCCTGTCATGTGACGCACATGCTGTCACCAGTGTCGTATACAGAATATCAGACGTGTTTTCCTGTGGAGGAATCGGTTGACCTATGACCTTGAGATCAAATGTTTGCGGTTCCCATTGGAGAGGCACGTCCTTTCGTCAACTACTCACACGGTTTCGCAGTGCGGTCGCAAAACACAGACATTAAACTTATTACAGTGAACAGAGACGTCAATGTACGAACGGACAGATCATAACTTTGCGAAAATAAAGAAAGCAAAATTTTCAGTCGAGGGCAGATTTGAACCAAAGACCTCTCGTTCCGCAGCTGTTCACGCTAACCACGGGACCACGGCGCTCCTCACCTCACATTGCCCTTAATATTGCCTATCTTACGCATGGACGACCCAGTTTGTATATTTTGCTTATTTTTTCATAGTTCCACACAACTTCTTCCTGTTTTCTCGATTGATCTGTGTTCAGTTTTTCAAGGCCTATCCATTGTGCCAACTTATAACTAAATCTGAGGGGGGTGCGATGGGGATGTTCCCTTGTGAGGTCGATGATACGGAGTACCTGGCAGTAGGTGGCAGCAAAACGCACGTGATTTTTGGGGGTGTCCGCATACTTTTGATTCAATAGTCTATAATAGACGCATAAAACTTCTGCGAATTTCTCGAAATTGCCAGAGTAGCGCACCTTACTACTCGCACATTATGCTGTTTTAATGGGCTGCTAAAGTCGAACAGTTTGAAGCAAATCCGCGATTCCGCGTTGTCAGTACAGGAATGCAACACCAGGGGCGCTGCTGCGGAAGCACTTGTTTTGAGTGGTCAACTGAGGCGAGCAAGTCGATCGCGTAAAAGGGGCTCAGGCCAGCGTGGTGACCGGTGTCCCGCGAAGCGCCTCTGAACCAGAGCCGAAGTCGGTGTTGTGAGCGCGCGGGGACAGGGAAGCCGCAGCAGCGGCAACACGGCGAGAAAAACGGCCCAGGTTGAGCGGGGCGCGCCGCCTCTGCCGCTGCCGGCTTTCTTGCAGCCCGGAGGCTGCAGCCATTGTCCGCGGCGGCCACATCAAAAAACGCCAACTGGCCGGACGTGACTCGCCGGACACCGCCGACGGCCGCTCTGCTAACACCGCCCGCCGCCCGCACGGCGGCGTGTAAACACCCGCAGAACAGTCGCACACTCCTGGAAATGGCATTGACGGCATTGAAACAGAGGAATGACAAGCGTAAAGCTGAAATACTAAACACTTTTTTCCGAAGCTGTTTCACAGAGGAAGACCGCACTGCAGTTCCTTCTCTAAATCCTCGCACCAACGAAAAAATGGCTGACATCGAAATAAGTGTCCAAGGAATAGAAAAGCAACTGGAATCACTCAACAGAGGAAAGTCCACTGGACCTGACGGGATACCAATTCGATTCTACACAGAGTACGCGAAAGAACTTGCCCCCCTTCTAACAGCCGTGTACCGCAAGTCTCTAGAGGAACGGAAGGTTCCAAATGATTGGAAAAGAGCACAGGTAGTCCCAGTCTTCAAGAAGGGTCGTCGAGCAGATGCGCAAAATTATAGACCTGTATCTCTGACGTCGATCTGTTGTAGAATTTTAGAACATGTGTTTTGCTCGAGTATCATGTCGTTTTTGGAAACTCATAATCTACTATGTAGGATCAACATGGATTCCGGAAACAGCGATCGTGTGAAACCCAACTCGCTTTATTTGTTCATGAGACCCAGAAAATATTAGATACAGGCTCCCAGTAAGAGCCTACGGAATATCAGACCAGCTGTGTGGCTGGATTGAAGAGTTTTTAGCAAACAGAACACAGCATGTTGTTATCAACGGAGAGACGTTTACAGACATTAAAGTAACCTCTGGCGTGCCACAGGGGAGTGTTATGGGACCATTGCTTTTCACAATATATATAAATGACCTAGTAGATAGTGTCGGAAGTTCCATGCGGCTTTTCGCGCATGGAACAGAGAAGTTGCAGCATTAGAAAATTGTAGCGAAATGCAGGAAGATCTGCAACGGATAGGCACTTGGTGCAGGGAGTGGCAACTGACCCTTAACATAGACAAATGTAATGTATTGCGAATACATAGAAAGAAGGATCCTTTATTGTATGATTATATGATAGCGGAACAAACACTGGTAGCAGTTACTTCTGTAAAATATCTGGGAGTATGCGTGCGGAACGATTTGAAGTGGAATGATCATATACAATTAATTGTTGGTAAGGCGGGTACCAGGTTGAGATTCATTGGGAGAGTCCTTAGAAAATGTAGTCCATCAACAAAGGAGGTGGCTTACAAAACACTCGTTCGACCTATACTTGAGTATTGCTCATCAGTGTGGGATCCGTACCAGATCGGGTTGACGGAGGAGATAGAGAAGATCCAAAGAAGAGCGGCGCGTTTCGTCACAGGGTTATTTGGTAACCGTGATAGCGTTACGGAGATGTTTAACAAACTCAAGTGGCAGACTCTGCAAGAGAGGCGCTCTGCATCGCGGTGTAGCTTGCTCGCCAGGTTTCGAGAGGGTGCGTTTCTGGATGAGATATCGAATATATTGCTTCCCCCTACTTATACCTCCCGAGGAGATCACGAATGTAAAATTAGAGAGATTAGAGCGCGCACAGAGGCTTTCAGACAGTCATTCTTCCCGCGAACCATACGCGACTGGAACAGGAGAGGGAGATAATGACAGTGGCACGTAAAGTGCCCTCCGCCACACACCGTTGGGTGGCTTGCGGAGTATAAATGTAGATGTAGATGTAGAAAGCCTCCCACTGAAACGTCCCTTTCGTCGGCGGTTCTGAGCGCCTGTTGCGTCCCGCGGAATCGCCCTTGCGACCACAGCCGGAAATCGTACTCTCTGGCAGACGTGCTGTTCTGGTGGATACTGCGCGTCCAGAGACAACGTGATACGTAAGAGTTGTAAACCTGCCGCATGCTACCGTAACAGGGTGTAGAGTGCTGTATAGAGATGGTTCGAACTCGTTCATTCCCGTGAACTACTTCATTTTCATTTCACTCTTTGCCGTGAAGCGTTCAAACGAAGTAGTTCATTCTTGAAGTACGGAAGCCTGGCGAAGTTGCCCAGTTCGCCGCTCGGCCGCGCCTACTCTCGCTTCGCCTCGCTCGTACAATAAAGCTTCGTAATACTTCATAAATTTACCAACAGATGGCCCAACTATGTAGTAACGTACACGCAACGTTTTATGCTGTTACAGCTGAAACGTCCCCTTAGAAAAATTACACATGACTATGTTTAAACTGACACACAATATTTTTTAGCGCAACGCAATCTGACTTTCAAAAATCCCTGCAAAAGAATGGCCCTGACTAACATTAACCTATACCTTTCACAAATGACTTACCTCACAAAAATCTTCGTTACTCGAACTACTGCAATACAGGGAGCGCCACTACCGCCAGCTAAATAAAAGATTCAAACTACGGAAGGCACTAACTACTGATAGGCATAGTTAGCAAATGAAAGATTTTAATAAAGAACAAACAATGTATTTACCTTAATAGTCATAATATATATAGCAGTTCATGACATCCATTCTGTACTAAAAAATCCGCCATCTCATTTCCCACATCCACCACTGCTGGCGGCTCACCTCCAACTGCGCAACGCTACGCGCTGTTAACATCCAGCTGCCCAACACTACAATGGCCAACAACAATGCAAACCAGCCACAGACTGCAGACAGCACAGCCAGTGATTTTCATACAGAGCGCTACGTGGCGTTACCAATATAAAAACCTAAACAGCCTACTTACACAGCGTCTGAATTAAATAGAGCATGATCGAAGGGGATAAAGGAAAGATAAACAGTGAAGCCTGTCACATATAAAGAAGGTATTACATTTAATCTTGCTCGACATTTTCTCATGAAGCGCCCAAAAAAGTCTTTATCTGCCAAATGAAACATTATTTGTTGTATTCATGGACTGAAAACTAGGGCTACCAACGAAATGCAGTCCAATTTTATCAGCCGGCCGCAGTGGTCTAGCGGTTCTGGCGCTGCAGTCCGGAACCGCGGGACTGCTACGGTCGCTGGTTCGAATCCTGCCTCGGGCATGGGTGTGTGTGATGTCGTTAGGTTTAAGTAGTTCTAAGTTCTAGGGGACTTATGACCTAAGATGTTGAGTCCCATAGTGCTCAGAGCCATTTGGACCAATTTTATGTTCCTTTTAAAATTTAATCCGAAATAGAATGAGTATGTTTACCACTGTCACAAAGTCTATATACTTACGTTAAGTAATTATTCAGAAGTTTTCCTGTAGATTTTATTTTTGTTGCGAATAATAACACTCCATATTCAAAACGTAAATTCACCTGTATTCATCGGTACGATTTCATGTAAAATCCCTCTTTCAGTGTTATTAACAAACCTTTTATTTTCATGTTGGCTGTGCGTGCTCCCACAGCCAGCCTCTTCGTTTGTATCTTTAATATTCATTTATCTGCAAGCGCTGCCAACGGTAGGCTACCCGTAGACGCGAAGTTTAACTGCACGAATAGTCACGGGTAATGATATCAGCACTGCAGGAAGCAACTGACGCTGCTTTCCCCTCGCCCCTCACCTCCCCAACCCCTCGTAAACCTATCGTTCCCCACAAACACCGCGTGATTCGTCGACAGGCAGTAGAGGGAGGACTGAAGGAAGGGAGGATGAGTGACGTAGCGCCGATGGAGACGGAGAGGGGAAGAGAGTGAGTGAACTAGAAAAAAGTGTGGAGTGCGCTATCTGTGAAGAGTTTGTAGTACCACTTCATTGAAATTGAGTGGTTAGTTCACACTTCACTGGAGTGAAGCGTTCATTTGAACGACTCATTCACGAGCTCCCCATCACCAGTGCTGTAGTTTTCCTAGCAGCTTTGGTCACTTAAGATCGTAACCGCATTGCCCATACGCAAGGCGAGTTGCATACCTATCGGCCGTTACATCATTTCCATCCTTTTGTTTGTATACGCGATTAGTATCTTACTATATTCCCCTAGAAACGGGACGTGGTGAACCGTCTGCAACCTGAGTACAGCTAGATATTGCTATGTAAGCTAGAGAACATCTTTGTTCTACATAGTTACGCTCCTGTCTGTTACTTAAAAATAAACAATATTTGTAGCAAATATTCGAAATTCGTTGATCTGTAAAGTGAAACAGAGGAATGTTGTATTAAAAATAAAGAAAACATGTATTTGTTATACAGGGTGTATCGGAAAGAATAATTCGATTTGACACGCCTACATAAGACAAGTGTCTGGTGCAGTCAGATCAGTTTCTGCTGCTACGATGCCAGGTTATGAAGATTTAAGTGAGTTTGAACGTGGTGTTATAGTCGGTGCACAAGCGGTGGATCACAGCGATGAAGTGGATCCTGTACGACCAATTCAAGAATGTACCGTGAACTTCAGTAGTCCGGCGAAACATCAAATTTTCGACATTGCTGCGACAAGAAAAGATCCTCCAACGACGGCTGAAGATAATCGTTCTACGTGACGGAAGTGCAACCCCTCCGCAAATTGCTGCAGATTTCAATGCTGGGCCATCAACAAGTGTCACCAAGTACGAAACATTCAACGAAACATCATCGATATGGGCTTTCAGAGTCGAAGGCCCACTCGTGTACCCCTGATGACTGCTCGACACAAAGCTTTATGACTTGCCTGGACCCATCAACACCGACATTGGACTGTTGATTACTGGATACATGTTGCCTGGTCGGACGAGTCTCGTTTCAAATTGTATAGAGCTGTCAGACGTGTAGGGTATAGAGACACTCTCTTTCATCCATGGACCTTGCTTGTCAGCAGGAGACTGTCCAAGCTGGTGGAGACACTGTAACGGTGTGAGGCGTGTGCAGGTGGAATGCTTTGGGATCCCTAATACGTCTAGATAAGACTGACAGGTGACACGTACTTAAGCATCCTGTCTGATCATCCACATCCATTCATGTCGGTTGCGCCTTCCGACGGACTTGGACAATTCCAGCAGGACAACGCGCCACCCCACACGTCGAGAAATACACTCCTGGAAATTGAAATAAGAACACCGTGAATTCATTGTCCCAGGAAGGGGAAACTTTATTGACACATTCCTGGGGTCAGATACATCACATGATCACACTGACAGAACCACAGGCACATAGACACAGGCAACAGAGCATGCACAATGTCGGCACTAGTACAGTGTATATCCACCTTTCGCAGCAATGCAGGATGCTATTCTCCCATGGAGACGATCGTAGAGATGCTGGATGTAGTCCTGTGGAACGGCTTGCCATGCCATTTCCACCTGGCGCCTCAGTTGGACCAGCGTTCGTGCTGGACGTGCAGACCGCGTGAGACGACGCTTCATCCAGTCCCAAACATGCTCAATGGGGGACAGATCCGGAGATCTTGCTGGCCGGGGTAGTTGACTTACACCTTCTAGAGCACGTTGGGTGGCACGGGATACATGCGGACGTGCATTGTCCTGTTGGAACAGCAAGTTCCCTTGCCGGTGTAGGAATGGTAGAACGATGGGTTCGATGACGGTTTGGATGTACCGTGCACTATTCAGTGTCCCCTCGACGATCACCAGTGGTGTACGACCAGTGTAGGAGATCGCTCCCCACACCATGATGCCGGGTGTTGGCCCTGTGTGCCTCGGTCGTATGCAGTCCTGATTGTGGCGCTCACCTGCACGGCGCCAAACACGCATACGACCATCATTGGCACCAAGGCAGAAGCGACTCTCATCGCTGAAGACGACACGTCTCCATTCGTCCCTCCATTCACGCCTGTCGCGACACCACTGGAGGCGGGCTGCACGATGTTGGGGCGTGAGCGGAAGACGGCCTAACGATGTGCGGGACCGTAGCCCAGCTACATGGAGACGGTTGCGAATGGTCCTCGCCGATACCCCAGGAGCAACAGTGTCCCTAATTTGCTGGGAAGTGGCGGTGCGGTCCCCTACGGCACTGCGTAGGATCCTACGGTCTTGGCGTGCATCCGTGCGTCGCTGCGGTCCGGTCCCAGGTCGACGGGCACGTGCACCTTCCGCCGACCACTGGCGACAACATCGATGTACTGTGGAGACCTCACGCCCCACGTGTTGAGCAATTCGGCGGTACGTCCACCCGGCCTCCCGCATGCCCACTATACGCCCTCGCTCAAAGTCCGTCAACTGCACATACGGTTCACGTCCACGCTGTCGCGGCATGCTACCAGTGTTAAAGACTGCGATGGAGCTCCGTATGCCAAAGCAAACTGGCTGACACTGACGGCGGCGGTGCACAAATGCTGCGCAGCTAGCGCCATTCGACGGCCAACACCGCGGTTCCTGGTGTGTCCGCTGTGCCGTGCGTGTGATCATTGCTTGTACAGCCCTCTCGCAGTGTCCGGAGCAAGTATGGTGGGTCTGACACACCGGTGTCAATGTGTTCTTTTTTCCATTTCCAGGAATGTAGAAGAAGTGAAGAACAAAAAAGAAAAGTCTGAGCGTTTGTTCTAAGAATGACAATGATCATAGATATTTTTCCGTATAGCAATTCTTTGTAGGTCATGACACAACTTCATCCTTATCAGTTCTTCACACTTTATAACTCGTAACGATGGTTTTGATGGTAAATAAAGTTGACTTTCACGAAAGTTTAACGCACAAGTGTTTGCTCCAGGAGGCAAGCAGAACAACGTCGTAATGTAATATAGTTACCAGATAAGAGATTCAACGAAGTGTGGAAAGCCAATAAGGATCCTCCCATTTTTCAGAAATAGATTCGACCCCGAAAGTCGATAGACATCCCCGACGGTCAGAAGTGGGCGTTTACGCGTCACAGTAACGTCATGGAGATTTGTCATCGAGGTGGCTCTAGCGCCGCCCACCGAGCAGACGGCGTTTTTGTTGTGGCCAGCGGGTAGCCATTCACCACCCAAGGACTCTGGCCTTCCCCAATGGTGGGCCTGTTGGGTCTGTAGCGCCCACAGAGCATAGAAGGATATCTATGCTGTGTGGTAGCGCCACCTGTTACAGTCATCAGCGTCAAGACTGCAGCTTTGCGCACTCCCCTTATCTAGAGCATGTATCTTCATGTCTGTATAACTACAGCAAGCTTAGTAAGTAACGACCTGGACGTCTTCTAAATCTTATAATCTGTTTAAATTTACATCTACATTGATCTCTACAAAAAGTCTACCCATTCCAATTAGTCCAGATCAGCTTAATATCAGCTTTGCCACTTCAGGGAAATACACTGGCAACGATGAGACAGTAGCTAATAACGTCAGTGAACCAGCCTTAGTTTCCTTACTGGGTGCAGACATTGAAACCAAGCACCACAGTGCAGCGAGTTTGAATGGAAATCTGTCTCCCCTATAGATACAGTAGATGTTGTAGCAAAACTCAGCAACTCAAAAACTGAAGACTATAATGACCTCTTCAGTGTTATAGTAAAACAAGTTATACAAATAATACGCCAACTCCTGTGCTTCTTTATAAACTAGTTGTTTGAGGAAAGTGCCTTTCGTGACTAAACTTAATTATAATTTTACCTGTGCATAAAAGATTCATTACTATAGTTCCAATATTACCTACAATCACTGAGATGACAATGAAAAAGCAACTACCGCTACAGCCTGGAAACGCGCGACCGCTGCGGTCGCAGGTTCGAATCCTGCCTCGGGCATGGATGTGTGTGATGTCCTTAGGTTAGTTAGGTTTAAGTAGTTCTAAGTTCTAGGGGACTGATGACCTCAGAAGTTAAGTCCCATAGTGCTCAGAGCCAAAAAGCAACTACATTAATATTTTGAGCACAATCACGTCTTAAGTTATGTCCAATATGGGTTTCGTGAAAATCAGGCGACGGTTAAAGCAGTGCAGGATATTGTTTTATCTGTCTTAAAGGGATTTCAACATAATCGAAATACATGTGCCACAATGGCTGATCTACAAACGATTTTGAAGTAATTTCGCACAATGTTCTTGTAAATAAACATAAACAGTATGGGACAACCGATAGAGGTTGGTATTTCTACAGTGGTACATGTCCAAAAGGGAGCAAATGATCCCAACTGATTCAAATAAAAAGGTCAGGTTTTCTGTACGTCATAAGAGGAGTGCTTCGGGGATCGGTGCTCGGACCATTTTTGTTCACTGTTTATACAGGGTGTTTCAAAAATGACCGGTATATTTGAAACGGCAATAAAAACTAAACGAGCAGCGATAGAAATACACCGTTTGTTGCAATATGCTTGGGACAACAGTACATTTTCAGGCGGACAAACTTTCGAAATTACAGTAGTTACAATTTTCAACAACAGATGGCGCTGCAAGTGATGTGAAAGATAAGCACTCCTGGAAATTGAAATAAGAACACCGTGAATTCATTTTCCCAGGAAGGGGAAACTTTATTGACACATTCCTGGGGTCAGATACATCACATGATCACACTGACAGAACCACAGGCACATAGACACAGGCAACAGAGCATGCACAATGTCGGCACTAATACAGTGTATATCCACCTTTCGCAGCAATGCAGGCTGCTATTCTCCCATGGAGACGATCGTAGAGATGCTGGATGTAGTCCTGTGGAACGGCTTGCCATCCCATTTCCACCTGGCGCCTCAGTTGGACCAGCGTTCGTGCTGGACGTGCAGACCGCGTGAGACGACGCTTCATCCAGTCCCAAACATGCTCAGTGGGGGACAGATCCGGAGATCTTGCTGGCCAGGGTAGTTGACTTACACCTTCTAGAGCACGTTGGGTGGCACGGGATACATGCGGACGTGCATTGTCCTGTTGGAACAGCAAGTTACCTTGCCGGTCTAGGAATGGTAGAACGATGGGTTCGATGACGGTTTGGATGTACCGTGCACTATTCAGTGTCCCCTCGACGATCACCAGTGGTGTACGGCCAGTGTAGGATATCGCTCCCCACACCATGATGCCGGGTGTTGGGCCTGTGTGCCTCGGTCGTATGCAGTCCTGATTGTGGCGCTCACCTGCACGGCGCCAAACACGCATACGACCATCATTGGCACCAAGGCAGAAGCGACTCTCATCGCTGAAGACGACACGTATCCATTCGTCCCTCCATTCACGCCTGTCGCGACACCACTGGAGGCGTACTGCACGATGTTGGGGCGTGAGCGGAAGACGGCCTAACGGTGTGCGGGACCGTAGCCCAGCTTCATGGAGACGGTTGAGAATGGTCCTCGCCGATACCCCAGGAGCAACAGTGTCCCTAATTTGCTGGGAAGTGGCGGTGCGGTCCCCTACGGCACTGCGTAGGATCCTACGGTCTTGGCGTGCATCCGTGCGTCGCTGCGGTCCGGTCCCAGGTCGACGGGCACGTGCACCTTCCGCCGACCACTGGCGACAACATCAAAGTACTGTGGAGACCTCACGCCCCACGTGTTGAGCAATTCGGCGGTACGTCCACCCGGCCTCCCGCATGCCCACTATACGCCCTCGCTCAAAGTCCGTCAACTGCACATACGGTTCACGTCCACGCTGTCGCGGCATGCTACCAGTGTTAAAGACTGCGATGGAGCTCCGTATGCCACGGCAAACTGGCTGACACTGACGGCGGCGGTGCACATATGCTGCGCAGCTAGCGCCATTCGACGGCCAACACCGCGGTTCCTGGTGTGTCCGCTGTGCCGTGCGTGTGATCATTGCTTGTACAGCCCTCTCGCAGTGTCCGGAGCAAGTATGGTGGGTCTGACACACCGGTGTCAATGTGTTCTTTTTTCCATTTCCAGGAGTGTAGAAGACAACGCAGTCTGTGGGTGCGCCATTCTGTACGTCGTCTTTCTGCTGTAAGCGTGTGCTGTTCACAGCGTGCAATAGTGCTGTAGACAACATGGTTTATTCCTTAGAACAGAGGATTTTTCTGGTGTTGGAATTCCACCGCCTAGAACACAGTGTTGTTGCAACAAGACGAAATTTTCAACGGAGGTTTAATGTAACCGAAGGACCGAAAAGCGATACAATAAAGGATCTGTTTGAAAAATTTCAACGAACTGGGAACGTGACGGATGAACGTGCTGGAAAGGTAGGGCGACCGCGTACGGCAACCACAGAGGGCAACGCGCAGCTAGTGGAGCAGGTGATCCGACAGCGGCCTCGGGTTTCCGTTCGCCGTGTTGCAGCTGCGGTCCAAATGACGCCAACGTCCACGTATCGTCTCATGCTCCAGAGTTTACACCTCTATCCATACAAAATTCAAACGCGGCAACCCCTCAGCGCCGCTACCATTGCTGCACGAGAGACATTCGCTAACGATATAGTGCACAGGATTGATGACGGCGATATGCATGTGGGCAGCATTTGGTTTACTGACGGAGCTTATTTTTACCTGGACGGCTTCGTCAATAAACAGAACTGGCGCATATGGGGAACCGAAAAGCCCCATGTTGCAGTCCCATCGTCCCTGCATCCTCAAAAAGTACTGGTCTGGGCCGCCATTTCTTCCAAAGGAATCGTTGGCCCATTTTTCAGATCCGAAACGATTACTGCATCACGCTATCTGGACATTCTTCGTGAATTTGTGGCGGTACAAACTGCCTTAGACGACACTGCGAACACCTCGTGGTTTATGCAAGATGGTGCCCGGCCACATCGCACGGCCGACGTATTTAATTTCCTGAATGAATATTTCGATGATCGTGTGACTGCTTTGGGCTATCCGAAACATACAGGAGGCGGCGTGGATTGGCCTCCCTATTCGCCAGACATGAACCCCTGTGACTTCTTTCTGTGGGGACACTTGAAAGACCAGGTGTACCGCCAGAATCCAGAAACAATTGAACAGCTGAAGCAGTACATCTCATCTGCATGTGAAGCCATTCCGCCAGACACGTTGTCAAAGGTTTCGGGTAATTTCATTCAGAGACTACGCCATATTATTGCTACGCATGGTGGATATGTGGAAAATATCGTACTATAGAGTTTCCCAGACCGCAGCGCCATCTGTTGTTAAAATTGTAACTACTGTAATTTCGAAAGTTTGTCTGCCTGAAAATGTACTGTTGTCGCAAGCATATTGCAACAAACGGTGTATTTCTATCGCTGCTCGTTTAGTTTTTATTGCCGTTTCAAATATACCGGTCATTTTTGAAACACCCTGTATTAATAACCTGCATAACCACATTATTTCCCATAACGACAAAAATGCTTTGGAAAAAATGAATAATCTTATTGTGGCTAGGCATGTTGCTGATTTAAAGCAAGTGAATGAAAATTAAACAGTAGCGAAACCGAGAATATAGTATTCTCCCTAAAAGATAATTGCTGCTGTGTGAGAGACTCTGTCAAGTTACTCTCACAAAACTCGACACATAAATGAACTAGAACACACACACACACACACACACACACACACACACACACACACACAAACTGCTTGAGCCAGAAGAATTTTTATTTAGTAAAAAAAAAAAAAAGGATATTATATTGTTGTATGGTCTAAGAGCCAACACTCCACGCAAAATGTATTTCATTGACCAAAAAAAAATTACTTTCAAGTCTATACATATTTCACATCCTTATGCACATCAAGAACAATTGGGGTAAACGTGACACAAGATCGAACGTTCACTCTTGCAGAACTAGGAACAGAAACTCTTTATATATTTCCTGGACTAGACTTCCAAAAATTAAAAAAAATACTTTCTCCAAGCAAGAACGTCTCTTTTTAACAAATTGCCAAGTGGGGTAAGGAAGTTAAATACAAATAAGTCCAGAAAGATAGTAGAATCCAACCTGAATGAAACAAGCATTCTATATTGCTTATGAATCATTAAATAGCGACGTAAGTGATCTAGCAGTTTAATTATAACGGATATCTGCTTTCCTTTTACCCATTAATTTAATTTTAAACGAACAGATTACATCCTTATTTTTCTCAAAAATGTGCGGAACAACTTTCTATAAGTGGTGTAACCAAATTTAACCTAGCGTAGTTACAAAATTGTCCTGTTTCATACTGCTCAGTACAACTTGCATGTAGCTGTGATTGCGCCTTATGCGTCCGCAGCTCGTGATGTTGCGGTAGCGTTCTCGCTTCCCGCGCACGGGCTCCCGGGTTCCATTCCCAGCGGGGTCAGGGATTTTCTCTGCCTCGAGATGACTGGGTGTTGTGTGTCTTTCATCATCATTGACTCGCAAGTCGCCGAAGTGGCGTCAGCTAAAAAAGGACTTGCAATTTCGGCGGCCGAACACCCCGCATGGGGTCTCCCGGCCAACAATGCCGTACGATCATTTCATTTCGTGAGCCTTATGCAGCTTGAAAGCTGATGAATGTAAGAATGAATGGATACTTTGTAAGCCACATTACGGTATGTGGCGGAGGGTTCTGCTGGTGCCACTAACTGATCCCCCATCCCCTGTTCCATTTGCGAAGGCGCGTGGGAAAAGCGATTGGCGACGGAGCTCTGTCAGAGCTCTAATTTTCTTGTTTCGCCATTCTGCAAACCTACGTGGTAGGAATTAATATGCTGCCAGATCCTTCTCCTAACGTACGCTCTCGGTGGTGGTGGTGGTGGTGGTGGTGGTGGTGGTTAGTGTTTAACGTCCCGTCGACAACGAGGTCATTAGAGACGGAGCGCAAGCTCGGGTTAGGGAAGGATTGGGAAGGAAATCGGCCGTGCCCTTTCAAAGGAACCATCTTGGCATTTGCCTGAAACGATTTAGGGAAATCACGGAAAACCTAAATCAGGATGGCTGGAGACGGGATTGAACCGTCGTCCTCCCGAATGCGAGTCCAGTGTGCTAACCACTGCGCCACCTCGCTCGGTACACTCTCGGAATTACAACAGTAAACTTCTCCCAGGTGTTCAACGCCTCCATTGTAGCGGTCGCCGCTGGAACTTGTTCGTCATCTCCGAAACGTTCTCGCGCTTACTAAACGATTCTTTCACGAAAGGCGCCACTCTGGTTCTATCTGCTTTATCTCGGCTACACAGCCAGTGAAGCCCCCAGAAATGGAGGAAATGAAAGGTTGGGAGGATATGTCACACTAATCCAGTGACTGCAAAATCGGTCAAATTTATGAAACACTTGGCAGTATGAGGCCGCTTATCAGTATGACATGACACCCAGTCAGACCTGGACGCACGCAGTGATTCGATCGAGAAGGATGTCAAAAGTCGATATATCGGCAACAGACCTCACTTCTGTTGTACCGGGTCCTTGATACTCCAGAAGCTGCCTCTAGGGCGGAGTTGACGTCTGAACTGGTTGCACACACACGTTCTATCGTGAACAGATCTTACTGGCAAACAGGAGTACTTCGATATCATGCAGGCAGTTTTACGGCAAGTGAAAGTGAGAGAGAGGTATCGACTGAGAGGGATTTACGTGATTTTGATAAATTTCTTCCCTCGAAAATTTCCCTTCTTCGTGCCTCCGCTATGTTGCCAAAGAGCACACGTCACTGATCTCATTTGTACTAAGACTGCAGAACACGCGAGGTGGCTAGCTGCTTCCACCGCCCTGGGTGAAATGCGTCACTTCTGAATAACTTTCACAAACCTGCAGTCTTCTACAGCAGTTGTCCCCTGCACAGAAAAGGGCACGTACGTCGTGAATCCGTTATCCCGAGTTTTCGGTAAGTCTGTTTATACGTGTGGCCACTCGCTTTTTATTAGCAGAAGACGAGAAACTGCACAATTATATTCCACTTTATGAATCACAAATAATTTCCATTCTTCACACTTTTCATAGAAAATAAAGAAAACAATGCACTGTGTATTTGCTAATTACTTAAAAGTCCAAATAACCAGAGATTCCTAGTTAATTTCGTAACCGATACCGACCAAGGCAGATAACATTGTTTGTCCTCCGAGACTGTCGAATCAGCTCTGATCCTGCCGCCCGTCCAACTTAAGCGCGGTCCGAAGATCTCCGAAGTGCTTCGCCTGCCTTTCCGTTCATCAATTGTTTATTGTTCTGCTGGTAACTGACGCTTTTGAAACAATGGAATGATAGCCTGCAATCGAGAGATGCTTTCATATGAAATACAACTAAACTGACTGTGTAGTCTTTCTAATATTATTAACACAAGAAAATCATTTTAGCGGGCTACTTCCGAAATCAGCAGCCAACCACGGAGGAGAACCACTATTTAGGAGGTCTTTCTTACGATGCCTCTACCGAACAAACCACAGGTACCTCAGACTACATTGCGTCATCTTACCTCTGCTGCTTTCTGAACTGCTCTAAGAAGATCTTCTGGTAGCTGAATATGATGGCTGTGAATCCAGAAATATTACAGTTTGTGTGGCTTGTAATATTATTGGTATTTCCGTCCTACGAAAGCTTTGAGTACCCTTTGAAAGACATTTGTTTTGTATAATTTACATAACTGTAAAGATGCGCATCTAGCGCGGACGCTAATACATCGATTGCGCAGTGAAAGAAACATTTTAACAGAAGCTGAACTGTCTTTCCGCTACGATCTAAATAAAAGATGACGGTAGAAGACTTTTGTAGATCTTCAGATTTTAATGTGCTTCTGCTTGTTATGTGAAAACGTAAAGGAGGTCGACTTTAAGTTAAAAAAGTGAGCGGTCTTGCTAGCGTGCAGACAACATTATTAATTAATAAAATTAAGGTAATTCATGTTCGAAACTGTAAATCAGCAAGTTATTGTTATCGGAGGTGTTGAACAGTGCAAGAATTGTCTTCAACGAAAGGAGAAAAGTAGTGACTATAATTTGTGAAAAAAAAAAACGTGAACCAAGGAGACAGCACAGGACAGGCTGAAATCTGATCGCACCATACTGTTAGAAAAGTAATTATGTAAGTTGTATTGTTTATAAATAAGCCCTAATTTTGCTAGTGAGAATTGTTTGAATATATTTAGTGTTTACCAGACTTCTTATTCTGTTCTTTTCCTTTATACTTTTTTATCCTCCATGCCATATTATTTTTATAAATGTCAAACAGCCTTTACTACAGCAGAGAATACTGCGGCATCCTGGTCGTAGACAGAAGGCCGCTCCTTGTCTTCTATACAACTCATAGCTGCCCCATTTATTAATGATTTCATTTGCAAATGCATTTTTTTACTGTTCATTGTGAAAGGTCCCTTAGGTAATTATAAAATTCGTACTAATTACGTAAAGAAATCCGGGTTGTTCTTTTCCAAATAATAGAAGTCTTTGCGTAATCAAAACTTAGCCTCCTTCTGACAACGATCAGGAGCCGACCAAAAGACGGACGTCTTCGACCGCTTTCGTGTCTCCTGTGGCAAAGCTGTGCCAGACTGGAAACACGACATTCTAGTATGAAATACCGATTTAAATTGATAGAATTGAAATATATTTAACGTAAGAAAAATAATAATTTTTTTTTATCATACTAGAGGCTGTTGAAAACTGGCAGCACAGTACTGTTAAATGAGAAATAACACATGAGGGTGTAAGGGGCCGTGCTGAGAAGTAATACCTACGAACTTTTTTACGTGAATACTCTTAGGGCTGCTTAATAAAACAAACATTTTATCAACATTCGACATTTCATTCTTCACGTTACACGTTTACTGTTCAACATACAGACACCATGATGACAAACACATTTCTCCCAACGAGAGACCAGTTCGTTCTGGTTTCGCAGAATACAGCGGATCAGGTTGTGGAGGGGGGCGTAATCGGTTAGTGTTAGTTGCACAAAACACAGAAACTTTTAATTTCCTAAGAACCACTTAATTACACATTGCCTTAAAAGGGTCAAATTAAAACAATACGGATGAAGGCCTAGTTAATGCTCGGCTGAAGGCCACACACAAGACATTCAACAACTCAGGGCTTAGGGCCTGAATAACAAAAATTTCAGATAGCGAAAATCTTTAACAAAATTAGTTTTAAACAAATCAATTTTCAAAATTTTAATTTAAGACGGCTGAAGCTCGGCTGAAGGCCACACACAGGACATTGAACAACTCAGGGCTTAAGGCCTGGATAACCAGAATTTCAGATAAAAATCATCATCATCTTGGACAGTTTCCAGTCACTGGCTGGGTCTGTCGGGAACACAAGCCTCTCCATCGTGTTCTGTCTTTCCACCATTCCCCCTCTTCCACCTTCGTCCAGTTCTCTCCTCTTCTCATCACACATTCCTTCACTCCCTTCACCCATCTATCCCTTGGTCTTCCTCTGGGCCTCTTCCCCTCCAGTTGCAGATCAAACATCCTCTTTGGAATTCTTCCCCCATCCATTCTCTTCATGTGTCCATACCACTGCAGTCTTGATTTTTCTATCCTATCCTGTACTGGTTCCTCCTTTAGTCTTTCCCTCACATACACATTTCGCAATCTGTCTCGTCTTGTTACACCCAACCTGCTCCTCTGGAACTTCATTTCACTAGCCTGTATTCTACTTTTGTCGCTTTTGTGCATTACCCATGTCTCAGTTCCGTATGCCAATATGGGGACAAAGTAGGTTCGGTATATAATTCCCTTGGATTTCTGTGGCACCTCCTTGCTCCAAATAAGCCCCCTAATACATTTGTAGAACTGCCCTGCTTTTCTGCACCTTTCATTTATTTCCATTGCGTTTCCCCCCTTACTTTCAATCACGCTTCTCAGGTACTTGAAGTTCTCTACCACTTGTAGTTTTTCCCCTCCACAAGTTATATCCACATTTGGCCTATTCTTCTTCCTTGTTGTGACGATTATTTCACTTTTCTTTGCAGAGAAATGCATTCCATATTGTGCTGCCGTTGCCTCCCATGCATCTAACTGCTCTTACACCTCCTTCTCGCAATTTCCCCATAACACCAGGTCATCGGCAAAAAGCACTGCTTTCATTTTATGATCTCCAATTGCATCTGATACTTGCTGTAGGATTTCATCCATAACAATAATAAACAATAAAGGCGAAAGTGCACTTCCCTGTCGCAGCCCATTTTCCAGCTTGAACCATGCAGTACGTTCCCTCCCCACTTTCACACAACTCTCACTTCCCTCATACATTTTTCTGACTTTTCGTGTTATCTCTTCATCTATCCCTTTTGCGTTCAGCACATCCCAGAGCTTGTCCCTACAGATACTGTCATACGCCTTCTCAATATCCAAAAAGGCCATGATTAAGTCCTTCCCGAACTCATAGTGCCTCTCCTGCAGTTGCCTTACCGCAAATATGAGGTCCGTTGTTGATCTTCCCGGTCTGAAACCGTACTGCTCCTCTTGCAGTCTACTTTCAATACTGATTCTTATTCTCTTCTCCAGGACCTTTTCATAGATTTTTCCACAGTGGCATAGCAGGGTGATTCCTCTGTAGTTCTCACATCTCCTTTTATCCCCTTTCTTGAAGATCGGGACTATAATTCCTTTCTTCCAATCCTCAGGAATTCTGTTCTCCTTCCACACCACCCTCTGTATAGCCACTGGGTTCCTACTTCTCCTGCTGCTCGTATCATATCCACTGTTACTTCGTCCCAACCTGGTGCCTTGCCCCCTTTCATTCTCTTTATGGCTTCTTCCACTTCATTCCAAGTTAGATCATCAGATAGAAAAAGCTTTCAAAATTCAGTTTTTAAAGAAATCACTCTTCATATTTTAAGTCAGCTGAAGGCCTTATTTTAAAATTAAAACAGACTAAATTAATAGACGACTGAAGGCTTCGCACAGTACATCAGACTAAAATCAAAATCACAATCTAAAGCCAACAGAACAGTGGTGCTCAGAAGTGTTCCAAGGGTCGGCCTGAGGAGGTAGCTCTAATGTAAGGTGAGGTGAGACAGGCAACCAAGAGTAAGGTTAAATAATCAGACGGCGACCCGACCCAGGGACGGGGTGAAGGACCGACCAACAACGTAATCAATTCCCTTTCACCCGACCAACGGTACGACAACGGAAAATATCAGCCGATGATGAAGATACAGGGTGTTTCAAAAATGACCGGTATATTTGAAACGGCAATAAAAACTAAACGAGCAGCGATAGAAATACACCGTTTGTTGCAATATGCTTGGGACAACAGTACATTTTCAGGCAGAGAAACTTTCGAAATTACAGTAGTTACAATTTTCAGCAACAGATGGCGCTGCAAGTGATGTGAAAGATATAGAAGACAACGCAGTCTGTGGGTGCGCCATTCTGTACGTCGTCTTTCTGCTGTAAGCGTGTGCTGTTCACAACGTGCAAGTGTGCTGTAGACAACATGGTTTATTCCTTAGAACAGAGGATTTTTTTGGTGTTGGAATTCCACTGCCTAGAACACAGTGTTGTTGCAACAAGACGAAGTTTTCAACGGAGGTTTAATGTAACCAAAGAACCGAAAAGCGATACAATAAAGGATCTGTTTGAAAAATTTCAACGGACTGGGAACGTGACGGATGAACGTGCCGGAAAGGTAGGGCGACCGCGTACGGCAACCACAGAGGGCAACGCGCAGCTAGTGCAGCAGGTGATCCAACAGCGGCCTCGGGTTTCCGTTCGCCGTGTTGCAGCTGCGGTCCAAATGACGCCAACGTCCACGTATCGTCTCATGCGCCAGAGTTTACACCTCTATCCATACAAAATTCAAACGCGGCAACCCCTCAGCGCCGCTACCATTGCTGCACGAGAGACATTCGCTAACGATATAGTGCACAGGATTGATGACGGCGATATGCATGTGGGCAGCATTTGGTTTACTGACGGAGCTTATTTTTACCTGGACGGCTTCGTCAATAAACAGAACTGGCGCATATGGGGAACCGAAAAGCCCCATGTTGCAGTCCCATCGTCCCTGCATCCTCAAAAAGTACTGGTCTGGGCCGCCATTTCTTCCAAAGGAATCATTGGCCCATTTTTCAGATCCGAAACGATTACTGCATCACGCTATCTGGACATTCTTCGTGAATTTGTGGCGGTACAAACTGCCTTAGACGACACTGCGAACACCTCGTGGTTTATGCAAGATGGTGCCCGGCCACATCGCACGGCCGACTTCTTTAATTTCCTGAACGAATATTTCGATGATCGTGTGATTGCTTTGGGCTATCCGAAACATACAGGAGGCGGCGTGGATTGGCCTCCCTATTCGCCAGACATGAACCCCTGTGACTTTTTTCTGTGGGGACACTTGAAAGACCAGGTGTACCGCCAGAATCCAGAAACAATTGAACAGCTGAAGCAGTACATCTCATCTGCATGTGAAGCCATTCCCCCAGACACGTTGTCAAAGGTTTCGGGTAATTTCATTCAGAGACTACGCCATATAATTGCTACGCATGGTGGATATGTGGAAAATATCGTACTATAGAGTTTCCCAGACCGCAGCGCCATCTGTTGTTGAAAATTGTAACTACTGTAATTTCGAAAGTTTGTCTGCCTGAAAATGTACTGTTGTCCCAAGCATATTGCAACAAACGGTGTATTTCTATCGCTGCTCGTTTAGTTTTTATTGCCGTTTCAAATATACCGGTCATTTTTGAAACACCCTGTACCAGCCGCACTACGTCTTCAAAATTTGCGTCTAAAATAGCCAGGGCACAATAACCACTCTTAAGAAAAAAATATGAACGTACAACTAAAAGGCTGTCGAACTACACGCAGTGCTGGACAGCATCAACACGGCGAGGGAAAAAAAAAACACACTGCCGGTAACTGGGGAGTTAACGGCCACAAGGCACAAAATACCGCTGGTGCACTTCACTGATAAGTAACAACCAATTTCATAGTTAAAGACCATACCGGAAGACGGCTACAAAATTTCGCTGACTCCAACACACCATACCGTTGGTGCTAGCCGGAACGGCCCCGGAAGCAACAATCGGCAATGAACGAAGAGATGTCACAGCAGTTCAGGTTTCATAACAGGTTAATTACTCACTGAACTTCAGTGTCCTGTTTCGGTGGGCAACGAACTTCGTAGCTATCGCAGCTAGCGCCTCACAATCCGACCGCGCGTGCACGCCGCCAGCGGCACACGGACCGTGCATCCGAACGTTGAACGTTGAGCGTTGAGCGTGCCAAGTTTGTGACGTCATAGCGTGGAATAGCACGTTCGGGACTCTTTCCGAACGTGCAGAGCAATATCTGGCATGTCAGATATTCTGAGCGTGCGTCTGAGCGTTGGCCAATGAGATGGCACAACGCCACCTACGTCACACGCTCGCCGTCTCCTTCAGTACAGAGTTGTGAGGCGCCATATTGCCATTCATTTCAAGCCTATATGTATATACGCCGTTTCTGAGCACCACCAAACTGAGAATCACTGGAAAACTCGTTGTTAACTTTGTGATTCGTTGCAATAAAATAATGAGAAACATCATATTTGTAACAAAAGAATAGTTGTAACTGGCGTATTAGTTGTAACTTGCGTATTATGAGAGTAGGCTATTTGAAGGCAGCGACACACTTAAGATCCACCCAAAACGCATTGTTCTTGGTACAATGTGTTATAATTAAATTTCAATTAGTAACATAACTACACAAAAAGGGCGACAAGACAGACATGAACAATTACAGAGGAATTTCCCTGCTCCCAGTCGCTTACAAAATCCTTTCCAAAGCGCTTTTAAACAGGATAGAATCCCAAGCAGATACACTAATTGGTGAATACCAGGCCGGATTCAGAAAAGGACGGTCATGTGCGGAACAGATCTGGTGCTTAAAGACAATATTACAAATGAGGAAATGCAGAAACACAGTAGTTACATTCATCGACTTCAGGAAAGCATATGATTCAGTGGACCGTGGAACCCTGTTTAAAATCATGGAAGAATTTGGGATCGACCGAAAGACACGAAAAATCACAGAACAGACACTGACAGGAACAACGGCCAAAGTGAAATTCATGGGCGAAGTATCAGAACCCTTCGAAATCAAAACTGGAGTCCGACAGGGGGACGGACTATCCCCAATCCTTTTCAATATTGTTCTAGAAAAGATAATCAGGGAATGGGAACCTCACGTAAAGGGTATCCAAATTGGTATCAAGAAAGAGAACCGAATTAAAGTCAAGTGCCTTGCTTTCGCTGACGATATTGCAATTATCACCAATAACAGAACAGAAGCGATTCACGCAGTGGAAAAACTACATGAAATTTCACAAAAAACCGGACTACAGATATCTTATGAAAAAACCCAATATATGGAAAGGCAGCCAGAAAATAAATCCCCTTTAATAACAAAATATGGTAAAATTGCACAAGTCTGCCATTTTAAATACCTCGGTGAAACTATACAGTCCTCAGGATTAAACCGAATTGCCAATGAACAAAGAATCACCAAGCTCCAGAAAGCCTACAAGCTAACATGGACGCATTACAACAAGAAGTGCATTTCGACAGACGCAAAATTAAGGCACTATACAACAGTGATTCTTCCAGAAGCAATCTATGCAGCTGAAACAATGGTGATTGACGGTCATTCTAAAATTAAGGAAATAGAAAAGCAGGAAAGAAAAATTCTCAGGAAGATTTACGGTCCAATCAACAAAAATGGCATTTGGATGAAGAGACCACAAAACGAGCTCTATAGAAAGATCAACATAGTAACAGATGAAATCAGAAAGCGCCGAGCCAAATTTTATACACACATCTACAGGATGGAAGACTCCAGAACAGCAAAGAAATTATTCAATATTATAACAAGGAGTAAATGTGGCACAGAATGGCTGAAAGAAGTCCAGAGGGATCTACAGCAGATCAACATAAAAAATCTCGAAGATCGCACCGAGTGCCGGCATAAAATCGCAAGTGTGAAGTTTGGGGAAAGAACATCGCGTCAGCCTGGTAAAAAATGGACAGAGGAACGGAAGAAGGAGCATTCTGAGAGGATGAGGAGGTTTTGGGAAGCAAAGAAGAAAAACATCCGAAGATGAAATTATGAATTCAAGTTCAATCGCTCTCCTAAAGGGGAACAATCGTTATAATAATAATAATAACATAACTACGATCAAGGTTTTTAGCGAAAGGTAAGATTCTCTGAAAAGAGACAAAGCTGTGATGTTGGTTTAGCGTAAGGAATAGCTTCACTACCTATAAATGAGTTTTTTAGTTGGGGTGGTGGTTCGCGTCCTGACACAACCAATTTTTTTCCCCTAACATTCGCGTTTTTATTAGGTTCTGATACTTTATTATTAATTTAATATAAGTATAGACTATAATATTTGCTGTTATGCAAATACAAGTTCCCCTTTTTTGAGGGGTGACTTTTTTCAATTGGCTTAATCTACAGGACAGCTTGCGCTACTTGTATACAGATATTTTGCTCCTTTTTCTTTTACGCTTCGTAATTCACGTGTTGCAAGGATTCTGATACTGGGTAGGAACAGTGATCAAGTAAGACTGACTTTGGGGCTTTACTAAAATGTGGGAATGATGAAATAATGTTTACCTTATGCGGAGAAGTATTCCAAATTTGTATCGCACTATTTGTAAAGGAACTTTTATAAGCCTGTGTCCTTATTGATTGGACGTGGTACTTTCCTTTTCGTGGACGATGGAGGAAATGTGCGTTTTAAAAGACGTAAGGTGGGAATTTTACGCGGGCCGTTGAGTAAACAGTGTGATTTACGAACTAGAAACATCCCTCAACTGCCGGTGGAGTGCGTTGCGATCGCTTATACCACGTTGGGGCCCACGTACCGTATGCACAAGTCGCATCGTTCCTGAGCATTCAGCAGCACGTTGAACTTGGCACGCTCAACGTTAACGTTCGACAGCACGGTCCGTGTGCCGACGGCTTAACCTTGCGCCGCGGAGAGTTCCTCGCTGCAATGTCCCAACCAAAGACCTTGTAAAAAATAACTAGACTCACTGATGGCGCTGCAGTCGCGGGATAATTTGAACCTTCGGCTGGACGCCATTATAGTGGTTGTAGTCTGAAGTGTTGTGTAGTACTGTTGTTTATGAAGACCCTGATTCATCGTTGTATATTTGTTGGGGCGTACATACAGTATTTGTTACTCGTAATTCTACTGTCTGTACGTTCCAATCAAAAGAAGTCTCTGGTGAAGAGTTGTGCAGCGATTAATTGTACAAATAAATTCGAGAAAGGAACGAATATTACATATCACAGGTATGTGGATATTTTAAGTTGTTTTGTATGTCAGTGCATTTGCTTAGTAAATGTTTTTGTAACACGGTATTAGCATAATGTCTGTGCATATATTTGCAGGTTTCCTTTCTCAAAACCACAGCTGTTACAAAAATGGTTACACACTGTCAGGAGGCAAGATTTCCGACCGACAGAATACCATTTTATATGTTCCAATCATTTTGAAGAAAGTTGTTTCCTTGAAAATTACGTAAATCGCAGAAAGCTGAAAGATGATGCTGTTCCATCCATCTTTCGTTTTCCAGACCATATACAGCAGAAGATAAATTTTTCTTTGTGAACCACATTTTATTTTAACTATAAAAGTTGAGTTGCAAGCAACACGAAATTTGATTTAGCAGGCTTTTTATCGTTATAAAATGCAACTGAATGTGTGTAATTGTAATCTGATTTCACAACTGCTGTCGATGGAACAGTTGTTGAGTTTTATTTATTATATGAAAAAACCACTCATATAAACTGAAGTGTACATCTTCGAAAGTAAATATTGTGACTAATGCGATACTGGATGCCTGCCTGAAGTCTTGTTTGTTGTAGCTGGCTGATCGGTAGTGTTTTCATGGTCTAGGTTAGGTTGAAACTAGATAATTTGGTCGTAAGTTGCCAAAGCACTACGCCATATATAACGCACTTTTCTTCATAAAATCTAAAGCAAGGTAGAGTCAGAAAATATCTATTAACATAGTGGGCAAATCTTCGAGTATTTTGATGCATTTTGCGTACATCTATCGAAAATGAACTAGGAAACATGCTAGGGGTCCAGTGCATAACTTTTAGCTACGGCAGATTCCATGTACTACGTAACATAAAGTCATAAACAATGACTAAGTGACTAGTTGCTGTTTGTTCATAAATTAAAAACTATATTGTAGTAACGTATTTAAATGAGGCATTATGTTTGTGACCTAACTCTAGGGAAGGCATTTTATAACCAAAAGCGATGTAAAAACATTCGAAATCCGCGCGTCAGTTTACCACTCTAATGGTCGCCGGCCAGCTATTCAATTTGTCCGCTCTTCACAGTCGACCACTCGTGCGATTGTGGGGGGCCTGGTCCCAACCGACCGACTGCCACACACGCCATCACATGGAAATACAGCGGTCATTCCAAAGATAGTACAGAAGTACTAGTATCGATAAACGCTGCTGCTGCCACTGACGGAGGCAAGTAAGCAACTCGTTACGGTAGTAACCCAGAGAAATAAGACGCCACTCGATTGCGACACAATGCCAAAGAGCAAACGGCATCAAAGCGAGCCGGCCATGGCTCACCGTTACTGTGGAACGTTTGACTGTGTTGACGGAGCCACAACCTCACCTCTGCTTGCACCGCTTCATCACTACCGGAGTGAAGTTCTCGAAAGCGTTCGAGTTTTGGAAACACATAAAAATCAGATGGGACCAAGTCTCGACTGCATGGAGGACGATCGACGACAGCGAACGAAACCCGTCAGCTTGTTGCCTATGCCGCTGCGCTCGTGAGTGGTGTGACATTGTCACGTTAAAGAAAAGGGTGCTCGATGTGCGTACGAAACCGAATTAAAACTCGATTGTGGCCTCTAGCGGCAGAGGGCTACAAATATACAGGATGAGTCACTAACTGTTGCCACCAAGAATCACTCCGAAAGTATGATGGCAGCTTGAAAAGTTTGTGGGACAAAAGTTGCATGGGACAACGGGGACCATAATACGCCGTTGGTTTTTTGTTGCTAGGTGGGGTCGCTTCAGAGACATGAACGTCAACTTTGTTTTTTGAAATGGGGTGATATAGTTTGGTCCTTATTTTCTGATAGGGGCTGTCAAGACGAATCCAATGATGTTAACAGCGAGGTCTTTGAAAGTCAACGAAGGTCCCAAAGGTGGCATAAGTGTCAATTTACAGAAGGTGTTCCAAGTGATAACTGTTGGTATCAACGAAGTGCTGCAATCTTCTTATCTTGGATTGAGTGGTATCCTTTATCACATCTAGGTGGCAATAGTTAATGACTCTCCCTGTATAAAGAGTAGAGATGTAGAATGTTAATAAAGTTTGTTTTATTCAAAAATCTTTACGAATTTTCACATAAAAAATTCGGAGGCAATAGCTTTCTGCATGTCTTTATATACGGAAGAGCCAGATACGGTTCCGCACTTACGTTTAGTGAAAAAAATACGAGCTTACGGAATATCGGACCAGGTTTGTGATTGGATTCAGGATTTCCTAGAAGAAAGAACACAACATGTCATTCTTAACGGTTCAAAATCTGCAGATGTAGAGGTAATTTCGGGAGTACCGCAAGGAAGCGTGATAGGACCTTTATTGTTTACAATATACATAAATGACTTAGTTGACAACATCGGTAGCTCCGTGAGGCTATTTGCAGATGACACGGTTGTCTACAAGAAGGTAGCAACATCAGAGGACTCGTACGTACTCCAGGAAGACCTGCAGAGGATTAATGCATGGTGCGACAGCTGGCAGCTTTCCCTAAACGTAGATAAATGTAATATAATGCGCATACATAGGGGCAGAAATCCATTCCAGTACGATTATGCCATAGGTGGTAAATCATTGGAAGCGGTAACGACCGTAAAATACTTAGGAGTTACTATCCGGAGCGATCTGAAGTGGAATGATCACATAAAACAAATAGTGGGAAAAGCAGGCGCCAGGTTGAGATTCATAGGAAGAATTCTAAGAAAATGTGACTCATCGACGAAAGAAGTAGCTTACAAAACGCTTGTTCGTCCGATTCTTGAGTATTGCTCATCAGTATGGGACCCTTACCAGGTTGGATTAATAGAAGAGATAGACATGATCCAGCGAAAAGCAGCGCGATTCGTCATGGGGACATTTAGTCAGCGCGAGAGCGTTACGGAGATGCTGAACAAGCTCCAGTGGCGGACACTTCAAGAAAGGCGTTACGCAATACGGAGAGGTTTATTATCGAAATTACGAGAGAGCACATTCCGGGAAGAGATGGGCAACATATTACTACCGCCCACATATATCTCGCGTAATGATCACAACGAAAAGATCCGAGAAATTAGAGCAAATACGGAGACTTACAAGCAGTCGTTCTTCCCACGCACAATTCGTGAATGGAACAGGGAAGGGGGGATCAGATAGTGGTACAATAAGTACCCTCCGCCACACACCGTAAGGTGGCTCGCGGAGTATAGATGTAGATGTAGATGTAGATGTAGAAATTAGTACACCTGTGTAATAACATGTAGGGCCCCCGCTGGCACGCAATACGACGTGGCGTGGACTCGACTAATGTCTCAAGTAGTGCTGGAGGGAACTGACACCATGAATCCTGCAGGGCTGTTCATAAATCCGTAAGTGCACAAGGCGGTGGAGATCTCAGCTCCTTGCAAGGTATCCTAGACATACTGAATAACGTTCATGTCTGGCGGGTTTGGTTGCCAGCGAAGGTGTTTACTCACAAGGGAACCTCCACATCGCAACCCCCCTCAGATTTAGTTATAAGTTGGCACAGTGGATAGGCCTTGGAAAACTGAACACAGATCAATCGAGAAAACAGGAAGAAGTTGTGTGGAACTATGAAAAAAATTAGTGAAATATACAAACTGAGTAGTGCATGCGCAAGATAGGCAACATCAAGGAGAATGTAAGCTCAGGAGCGCCGTGGTCCCATGGTTAGTGTGAGTAACTCCGGTACGAGAGGTCCTTTGTTAAAGTCTTCCCTTGACTGAAAATTTTACTTTCTTTATTTTCGCAAAGTTATGATCTGTCCGTTCGTTCACTGACGTCTCTGTTCACTGTAATAAGTTTAGTGCCTGTGTTTTGCGACCGCACCGCAAAACCGTGCGATTAGTAGACGAAAGGACGTGCCTCTCCAGTGGGAACCGAAAACATTTTATCGCAAGGTCATAGGTCAACCGATTCCTCCACAGGAAAACACGTCTGATATATTCTATACGACACTGGTGACGGCACGTGCGTCGCATGACAGGAATATGTTGTCGACCCACCTAACTTGTACACTTAGCGAATGGGTAAAAAGATTCTTCTACCTTGCCCGATTTAGGTTTTCTTGTGGATGTGATAATCACTCCCAAAAAAGTGATGAAAACATAAGAGTTTGACACATAAACTGAAAACAAAAAACTAAATTTTTCACTCGAGGGAAGACTTGAACCTAGGATCTCTAGTTCCGTAGCTGCTCTCGCTAACTACGGGACCACGGCGCTCCTAGAGGTTCGTTCGCCTTGATGATGCATATCTTCGCATGGACTACTCAGTGTGTATATTTCACTAATTTTTTTCATAGTTCCACACAACTTCTTCCTGTTTCCTCGATTGATCTATGTTCAGTTTTTCGAGGCCTATCCACTGTGCCAACTTATAACTAAATCTGAGGGGGGTGCGATGGGGAGCTTTCGTTGTCAGAAGAGTGTTGCTGGAGGCTCTCTGTAACAATTCTGGACGTGTGGGGTGTCGCGTTGTCCTGCTGGAATTGCCCAAGTCCGTCGGAACGCACAATGGACATGAATGGATGCAGGTGATCAGACAGGATGCTTACGTACGTGTCACCCATCAGAGTCGTATGTAGACGTACCTGCGGTCCCATATCACTCCAACTGCACACGCTCCACACCATTACAGAGTCTCCACCGGCTTTAACAGTCCCCTGCTGACCTGCAGTGTCCGTGGATTCATGAGGTTGTCTCCATACCCGTACACGTCCATCCGCTCGATACGATTTGAAGTGAGACTTGACCGACCAGGCAACACCTTTCCAGTCATCAACAGTCCAATGTCGATGTTGACGGGCCCAGGCGAGGCGTAAAGCTGTGTGTTGTGCAGTCATCAAGGGTACACGAGTGGACCTTGGGTTTCGGAAACCCGTATCGATGTTTCGTTGAACGTCTGGCACGCTGACACGTGTTGGTGGCCAAGCACTGAAATCTGCAGCAATTTGCGGAAGGGTTGCACTTCTGTCACGTTGAACAATTCTCTTCAGTGGTAGTTCTTGCAAGATCTTTTTCCGGCCGCAACGATGTTGGAGATCTGATGTTTTACCGGATTCCTGATGTTCACGGTTCAGTCGTGAACTGGTCGTACGGGAAAATCCCCACTTCACCACTACCTCAGAGATGCCGTGTCCCATAGCTCGTTCGCCGACTTGAACAACACGTTCAAACTCACTTAAATCCTGATAACATGCCATTGTGGCAGCAGTAACCGATGTAACAGCTGCAGACCCTTCTTGTCTTATGCAGGCGTTCGCGACCTCAGCGCTGTATTCTGTTTACGTATCTCTGTGGTGTCACCGCCAGACACCACACTTGCTAGGTGGTAGCTTTTAAATCGGCCGCGGTCCGCTAGTATACGACGGACCCGCGTGTCGCCACTGTCAGTAATTGCAGACCGAGCGCCACCACACGGCAGGTCTAGAGAGACGTACTAGCACTCGTCCCAGTTGTACAGCCGACTTTGCAAGGAACGGTTCACTGACAACTACGCTCTCATTTGCCGAGACGATAGTTAGCATAGCCTTCAGCTACATTTGCTACGACCTAGCAAGGCGCCGTATTCAATTGATATTGAGATTCTATTAATGTATCATCAAGAGCGATGTTCTACAAATGTGGATTAAAGTTAAGTATTCCAGAAGCTACGTACTTTTCTTTATAGCATTCATTACGTATCCTGTTTCAGACCTCACGCCAGCCTGCGTGAGTTTAAGTGCGTGCCTTTCGGCTTCCTCTCATTGTGTCTAGGCTGTCTTGTCTAGACACAATCTCTGTATCTGAATGCACATGCCTATATCAGTTCCTTGTCGCTTCAGCGTGTGATGTCCCTGACGTACCGTTATACTGTAAGAGTTGGCTCAATCACTACCGGTCGTGATCGTACATGATGGCTATCCATCTACATCTACATCTACATCTACGTCCATACTCCGCAAGCCACCTGACGATGTGTGGCGGAGGGTACCTTCAGTACCTCTATCGGTTCTCCCTTCTATTCTGATTTTATCCTCATGGTCTCTTCGCGAGATATACGTAGGAGGGAGCAATATACTGCTTGACTCTTCGGTGAAGGTATGTTCTCGAAACTTCAATAAAAGCCCGTACCGAGCTACTGAGCGTCTCTCCTGCAGAGTCTTCCACTGGAGTTTATCTATCATCTCCGTAACGCTTTCGCGATTACTAAATGATCCTGTAACGAAGCGCGCTGCTCTCCGTTGGATCTTCTCTATCTCTTCTATCAACCCTATCTGGTACGGATCCCACACTGCTGAGCAGTATTCAAGCAGTGGGCGAACAAGCGTACTGTAACCTACTTCCTTTGTATTCGGATTGCATTTCCTTAGGATTCTTCCAATGAATCTCAGTCTGGCATCTGCTTTACCGACGATCAACATTATATGATCATTCCATTTTAAATCACTCCTAATGCGTACTCCCAGATAATTTATGGTATTAACTGCTTCCAGTTGCTGACCTGCTATTTTGTAGCTAAATGATAAAGGATCTATCTTTCTGTATATTCGCAGCACATTACACTTGTCTACATTGAGATTCAATTGCCATTCCCTGCACCATGCGTCAATTCCGTGCAGATCCTCCTGCATTTCCGTACAATTTTCCATTGTTACAACCTCTCGGTACACCACAGCATCATCTGCAAAAAGCCTCAGTGAACTTCCGATGTCATCCACCAGGTCATTTATGTATATTGTGAATAGCAACGGTCCTACGACACTCCCCTGCGGCACACCTGAAATCACTCTTACTTCGGAAGACTTCTCTCCATTGAGAATAACATGCTGCGTCCTGTTATCTAGGAACTCGTCAATCCAATCACACAATTGGTCTGGTAGTCCATATGCTCTTACTTTGTTCATTAAACGACTGTGGGGAACTGTATCGAACGCCTTGCGGAAGTCAAGAAACACGGCATCTACCTGTGAACCCGTGTCTATGGCCCTCTGAGTCTCGTGGACGTATAGCGCGAGCTGGGTTTCACATGACCGTCTTTTTCGAAACCCATGCTGATTCCTACAGAGTAGATTTCTAGTCTCCAGAAAAGTCATTATACTCGAACACAATACGTGTTCCAAAATTCTGCAACTGATCGACGTTAGAGATATAGGTCTATAGTTCTGCACATCTGTTCGACGTCCCTTCTTGAAAACGGGGATGACCTGTGCCCTTTTCCAATCCTTTGGAACGCTACGCTCTTCTGGAGACCTACGGTACACCGCTGCAAGAAGGGGGGCAACTTCCTTCGCGTACTCTGTGTAAAATTGAACTGGTATCCCATCAGGTCCAGAGGCCCGAAGGAAAATCGCTGCGCCTCTCCAAAGAGGAATGGGACCTCTCCCCAGGTCACCGCCATAGTTAAAGGCGATGGTCATGAGGGGTGGTGCAGAAATGCGACTCATCGCTGAACACAATTCGATGCCATTCGCCAGCAGTCCGTGCTTCGCATTCACGGCACCATTCGAAACGCAGCCGTTTGTGTTGTGGCGTTAACGGCAGCCTGCACATTGGACTGTAATTCCCTGGTCCGGTTTCTGCTAGTCTCCGACCAGTGGTGGGGGATGACACGCAGTTTTGCAGGGAGTCCATTACTTTTTCTCGGGTGGCAGGCTGAGATTTGTAGCGTTTATCTGTGCTTGGTGCACAAGATACACCTTGAGGTGGTCAGACGTGGTCGGCTGAAACCTTCACGTCTCCCATCACTGCCCTCACGTGCCATGTAGTCCAACATCGGACCACTGCCACTTCTGAATCCCCCCCCCCCCCTCCCCAACCTAACCAGTCTTTCAAATGGATATCCGCAATGAGGCCATTTCAGCCGGCCGTAGTGGCCGTGCGGTTCTGGCGCTACAGTCTGGAACCGAGCAACCGCTACGGTCGCAGGTTCGAATCCTGCCTCGGGCATGGTTGTGTGTGATGTCCTTAGGTTAGTTAGGTTTAATTAGTTCTAAGTTCTAGGCGACTGATGACCTCAGAAGTTAAGTCGCATAGTACTCAGAGCTACACTCAATGGAAAAAAGAACACATTGACACCGGTGTGTCAGACCCACCATACTTGCTCCGGACACTGCGAGAGGGCTGTACAAGCAATGATCACACGCACGGCACAGCGGACACACCAGGAACCGCGGTGTTGGCCGTCGAATGGCGCTAGCTGCGCAGCATTTGTGCACCGCCGCCGTCAGTGTCAGCCAGTTTGCCGTGGCATACGGAGCTCCATCGCAGTCTTTAACACTGGTAGCATGCCGCGACAGCGTGGACGTGAACCGTATGTGCAGTTGACGGACTTTGAGCGAGGGCGTATAGTGGGCATGCGGGAGGCCGGGTGGACGTACCGCCGAATTGCTCAACACGTGGGGCGTGAGGTCTCCACAGTACATTGATGTTGTCGCCAGTGGTCGGCGGAAGGTGCACGTGCCCGTCGACCTGGGACCGGACCGCAGCGACGCACGGATGCACGCCAAGACCGTAGGATCCTAC
Organism: Schistocerca cancellata; assembly: GCF_023864275.1. Lineage (NCBI taxonomy): Eukaryota > Metazoa > Arthropoda > Insecta > Orthoptera > Acrididae > Schistocerca > Schistocerca cancellata. The sequence goes on along the minus strand of NC_064637.1, from coordinate 120,945,162 downwards.
GCAGTGCCGTAGGGGACCGCACCGCCACTTCCCAGTAAATTAGGGACACTGTTGCTCCTGGGGTATCGGCGAGGACCAGTCGCAACCGTCTCCATGAAGCTGGGCTACGGTCTCGCACACCGTTAGGCCGTCTTCCGCTCACGCCCCAACATCGTGCAGCCCGCCTCCAGTGGTGTCGCGACAGGCGTGAATGGAGGGACGAATGGAGACGTGTCGTCTTCAGCGATGAGAGTCGCTTCTGCCTTGGTGCCAATGATGGTCGTATGCGTGTTTGGCGCCGTGCAGGTGAGCGCCACAATCAGGACTGCATACGACCGAGGCACACAGGGCCAACACCTGGCATCATGGTGTGGGGAGCGATCTTCTACACTGGCCGTACACCACTGGTGATCGTCGAGGGGACACTGAATAGTGCACGGTACATCCAAACCGTCATCGAACCCATCGTTCTACCATTCCTAGACCGGCAAGGGAACTTGCTGTTCCAACAGGACAATGCACGTCCGCATGTATCCCGTGCCACCCAACGTGCTATAGGTGTAAGTCAACTACCCTGGCCAGCAAGATCTCCGGATCTGTCCCCCATTGAGCATGTTTGGGACTGGATGAAGCGTCGTCTCACGCGGTCTGCACGTCCAGCACGAACGCTGGTCCAACTGAGGCGCCAAGTGGAAATGGCATGGCAAGCCGTTCCACAGGACTACATCCAGTATCTCTACGATCGTCTCCATGGGAGAATAGCAGCCTGCATTGCTGCGAAAGGTGGATATACACTGTACTAGTGCCGACATTGTGCATGCTCTGTTGCCTGTGTCTATGTGCCTGTGGTTCTGTCAGTGTGATCATGTGATGTATCTGACCCCAGGAATGTGTCAATAAAGTTTCCCCTTCCTGGGACAATGAATTCACGGTGTTCTTATTTCAATTTCCAGGAGTGTATTTGAGGCCATTTCAGATCTCTGTAACGAGCTGATAACGCTGCCTCACACACGTACCCGGCATCTCGGGCCTCCTTCACAGTGGTCACTCAACTTCTGACGCTGTTCACCACTAAACACGAATAACTTAAATGCACTTTTATGGGCGTTCTACCTCTCAAAGAGAACTGTAATTCGAGCCATATTCATATCCGACTATGGTGTGTGATTGTATGAAATTACACACTGACATCTGACCATGTCGTCCGTACATCCTATCCTAATTCTCCACGACTTTCCTATGAGAGCTCACGCCAGCTGGAACTGGTGATGAATGCTTGTGTGCGATGCATTTGTCATGCACGCTATTTCGACCATATCATTCCTGCCTACCAACAACTGTCATGGCTAGCTGCTGATAAGTCTAGTCATACCCCGTGTTTGCTGTATCGTCTTCTCAATCATTGCAGTCCCTCCTGTCTTCAACCCTTACACCGTTACCTGAATAACACATCGGATATACTCGTTCTCAAGAATCTTTGAACCTGGCTGTCTTTCACCGACCGTTTGTAAGTTTCAGGGGAGAAATAGAACAGCCAACCGGTTGCAAATAATTGTTTAATACATTTACCTAAGTTTCGACACCTCTAATATGTCTTCATCAGAATGAAAATTTCAAAGCCGCAAAGTTAACAGCGCGAGGAGGCAATAGTCAAAGTTTAGAACAGACATGCACAAGTCAAAAAATTTTCATTGTACATCTCTTCCTGATCGTGCTCACTAGTGGTTTTTTTCTTGTATACTGTTTCATTTGAAGCTATTCTCAATGCTCATTTACTTGACATTGTTTATTGATGCATGTCCTAATTATTCTTTTTTCTGTCTGTCGAGCCGGCCGCGGTGGTCGTGCGGTTCTAGGCGCTCCAGTCCGGAGCCGCGCAGCTGCTACGGTCGCAGGTTCGAATCCTGCCTCGGGCATGGATGTGTGTGATGTCCTTAAGTTAGTTAGGTTTAGTTAGTTCTAAGTTCTAGGGGACTGATGACCACAGCAGTTGAGTCCCATAGTGCTCAGAGCCATTTGAACCATTTTCTGTCTGTCAATATCTGCTGTATCAGTTGTTTTGAAGATAGTTTCAGCTGCGTAAGCTATTTCCGTTTGTGTAACTGTTTTATAATCTTTTAATTTTGCGTCTATGAATAGGTTTTTTTGTTGTATGTGTTTTTGTAATGTAATTTGATTTTTCAGTTTTTTTAATTCTATTTTGCCATGATGGTTCGTCATTCAAACTGTATAGGACGATTTCATCCAAAATTTTAAATTGATCAACAATTTTGATTTCTTGTCTCGTATTGTAATTTTAATTTAATTTTATCCGTAATTCGCAGTTTCGAACGTGACTGTATTTAATAGACCGGAGGTATGAATTTAAAAAAACTGGAACGACATGTGCGAAAACGATGGAGAAAAGAATGTTTGCTGGTGCTAAAACGTTAAAAACGATTTTCTTGGATTATGTGGTAAGTTTACACTGTTCATCTTTTCCACTGTTTCGCACATATTTCCGCGCACGACTTGCGAAATTCATAACCTAACATCAAATCTTTTTGTGATAGGAATATGCATTTCACCTAATTCAAGAGAAAAAATAAAGCATGTATTAAGACAAATTACACCTGATGATGAACTCACAGGGTCCGAAATGCATCGTATACTTAATAAAACACGAAAAGTTGTGACTGAACGCGTTTTTTAATTCATACCTCTATTGTAATTTTGTTTGCAAGTGGTGGGTCAGTTAGCGTAATCTCTATTTTTTCCAGCGATGCTCTGAGGCCAATTTTCTGTGCTATTTCTTGTATTGATTTAACTTCTTGTCTGGTTGCTTGAACGTTGTTGGCTACGAAAGCAAGATCATCAGAAAATCCCAAGCAGTTCAGACTTACATAATTTTTCGCACTTCCAATTCTTATGTTCTTTGGGTTATCCTTGTAACATTCTCTCGTTACATATTTCAGTGCACAATTGAACAGTAATAGTTATAGTCACCTTGTCTTAAGCCTGTCTTTATAAGGAACGGTTCAGAATTTTCTCCTCGAAACTTCACTTTCGATTTGGTGTTGGTTAGAGTAAGTTCTACTAGTTTACTTAGTTTTGGGTGGAGTCGCAGATTCCTTAAAATTTTTAATACTGGCGGTCTGTGGAGACAGTCATATGTCTATTTAAAATCTAGAAATGTTTTGTCAGAAGTTTGTTGCGTTTCCTGTAGTAATTTTAAACTGATGATCTGCACTGCACAGCTTCTCCATGGTATGAAACCCCTGACATTCCCGTAATTCCTGTTAAATTTGTTTCTTGATTCTTCCACATAGGATCTTGGATAAAATCCCTTATAAACAGTCTAGGAACGAGATCTCACTGTAGTTGTCGGGGTAGCTCTTATCCCTCCTCTTGTATAATGGGTAGATGATAGTCATGGTACAGTGTTTAGGGAATCATCTGTTATCCAGATTTTTGTTAGAGCTGTGGGTGAGGAGGTCTTGACTGTGTGACTTGAATATCTCCACATTTCAACAAAAACCGATCCTCTGCACACGCTTTGTAATTTCTTTTTTGTCCTTTGAGGACTCAATCTACTGCCTGGAAAGTTGAGGGGGGGGGGTCTAATTTGTTAAGTTTGGTTTTTATTGGGGTATTTACGTCGATTTGTGAGAGATCTTTGCGTTCTTAACAATTCAGAAATGTATTGAATGCTTTTACGGTGGTTTCAGCATTTTCTTTGTTACTGTGTGCCACTCTTCCATCTTCATTTTTCAGTATTAGCGTAGGGTGCTCATACCGTTGTAGTTGTTTCGCTAAGTTTTGTCGTAGTTCCTGGAATTGGTTTTGTGGTAATTATGTCCTGTAGAGTTTATTATGGCTTTATGGCATCCTCTCTTAATTCTCCTAAGGTTTTGTATCAATTTTTTTCTTTCGTTTTTTAGGTTGATGGAACTTTCTTCTGTTTAGTGTGTCTGAAACTTTAACCATGCTTGGTGTCTGTCTTCATTGAATTTGTCCCATTATGGTGTCCACAATACATGTTTTATTCTTGGGTTCAAGGTAGCTAGATTCTCAGCTTGTTTCTTGAGACTTGGAGATCGATGGTTTGTATTATTTGTCGGTATTTTCGTTTTTAATTAACTAATGAGGGTCATACCTCCCTTTTGTTTTATAATTTTTCTATTCTTTTTCTTTAATGAAGTGAATTTAATTTTAGTTTTAATTAAGTAGTGGTCTGATGCTGTGTCTACTCCTCTCAGTAACTTATAATTGTAGATTGCCTTATGAAAATTTTATCTATACAAACATACTCGAGCTGTCACTCCTCCCTTCCTCCAGTCTGGGTGTACCCAAGATTTATCTTTATTTGGCTTTCTCTTTAAGTTTGGTGATGGAGATACAAGTTGGTGTTCTCTGGAGAGTTCCACAAGTCTTTGACCACTCTCTTTTGTAAAGTTATATGGACTCGATTTTCCAATTATCTTTATACACTCCTGGAAATTGAAATAAGAACACCGTGAATTCATTGTCCCAGGAAGGGGAAACTTTATTGACACATTCCTGGGGTCAGATACATCACATGATCACACTGACAGAACCACAGGCACATAGACACAGGCAACAGAGCATGCACAATGTCGGCACTAGTACAGTGTATATCCACCTTTCGCACTTACACCTTCTAGAGCACGTTGGGTGGCACGGGATACATGCGGACGTGCATTGTCCTGTTGGAACAGCAAGTTCCCTTGCCGGTCTAGGAATGGTAGAACGATGGGTTCGATGACGGTTTGGATGTACCGTGCACTATTCAGTGTTCCCTCGACGATCACCAGTGGTATACGGCCAGTGTAGGAGATCGCTCCCCACACCATGATGCCGGGTGTTGGCCCTGTGTGCCTCGGTCGTATGCAGTCCTGATTGTGGCGCTCACCTGCACGGCGCCAAACACGCATACGACCATCATTGGCACCAAGGCAGAAGCGACTCTCATCGCTGAAGACGACACGTCTCCATTCGTCCCTCCATTCACGCCTGTCGCGACACCACTGGAGGCGGGCTGCACGATGTTGGGGCGTGAGCGGAAGACGGCCTAACGGTGTGCGGGACCGTAGCCCAGCTTCATGGAGACGGTTGCGAATGGTCCTCGCCGATACCCCAGGAGCAACAGTGTCCCTAATTTGCTGGGAAGTGGCAGTGCGGTCCCCTACGGCACTGCGTAGGATCCTACGGTCTTGGCGTGCATCCGTGCGTCGCTGCGGTCCGGTCCCAGGTCGACGGGCACGTGCACCTTCTGCCGACCACTGGCGGCAACATCGATGTACTGTGGAGACCTCACGCCCCACGTGTTGAGCAATTCGGCGGTACGTCCACCCGGCCTCCCGCATGCCCACTATACGCCCTCGCTCAAAGTCCGTCAACTGCACATACGGTTCACGTCCACGCTGTCGCGGCATGCTACCAGTGTTAAAGACTGCGATGGAGCTCCGTATGCCACGGCAAACTGGCTGACACTGACGGCGGCGGTGCACAAATGCTGCGCAGCTAGCGCCATTCGACGGCCAACACCGCGGTTCCTGGTGTGTCCGCTGTGCCGTGCGTGTGATCATTGCTTGTACAGCCCTCTCGCAGTGTCCGGAGCAAGTATGGTGGGTCTGACACACCGGTGTCAATGTGTTCTTTTTTCCATTTCCAGGAGTGTATTTCCTTTTTTTTCCAGCTGGGCGTTGAAGTTATTATTGTTAATATTGTCGGTTGTTACTTTTCGTTAATAATACAGATTATACTAAAGAGCTGCTTGACTGAGAAGTAGCGGCTGCGGTGACGAAAACTGACAGCGGCCGGGAGAGCTGACCACATGCACCTCCATATCCGCTTCCAGTGACGTCTCTCGGTGAGGATGACACGGCGGTAGGTCGGCACGGTTGGTCTTTCCTAGGCCTGTTCGGACGGGGAGTTCTATAATAGGGCGTTTTGAAACTACAGGAGCACTGTTTTTTCCTCGAAATCATTACATTTTTAGTACAACGAAAAACCAATCCAAAGTTGCTAATTTTAGCTTTTTTTATTCACTCGGTGACTTCGGGCCGGGACCTATTTTCAAATCATCGTAACATAGTAAAAAATGGTACAGGGTGGCGCAGGGAAACGGGAAATTACGAAATAATGTCATTTCCATGAATAAATTCATAAAACTAGTAATTTATTAACGAAAGTGAGTGTATTCAGTATGCCATTATTCAGTATGTCCTTACAATCAAAATGTCCAAAAGTGTCTCTTTACTTTTTAAAGATGACATCTGAAAGATGTGCTCCCATTCGGCGTTCACACTCTAACAGCCTGTTATGAAAACTCTGGAATGCGCGGTGTAGCAAATCTTGGGGAATGGCAGTGATTTCGTTTTCAATGTTCTCCTTCAGTTCATGGATTGTTGCAGGACGTGTACGGTACACCTTGCCTTTAAGATATCCCCACAGGAAGAAGTCGCACACACTAAGATCAGGGGATCTCGCAGGCCATGCAATGTCACCGTTACGTGAAATAATGCGTCTTCCAAACAATTGACGAACTGCTGCCATCGATTGTAGAGCAGTGTGTGACGTGGCTCCGTCCTGCTGAAACCACATGTTTTCGACGTTAAGATTAAGCTCGTACAGTCTCGGTGTAAAGAATGTTTGAAGCATTTCAACATATCGAGCGGATGTTACTGTCACTGCACTACCATCCTCACGTTCAAAAAAATAAGGGCCGATAACTCCATGACATGATACAGCACACCATATTGTGACCTTGGCGCTATGTAGTGGTCGCTGGTGAAACTCACAAGGATTGTCCTGTGCCCAGTAACGAAAATTCTGTTTGTTCACGAATCCGTTCAGGTGGAAATGGGCTTCGTCTGATATCCATAAGTTACCAAGGAAATTCGCGTCCTCGTTGATTTTAGACAATATCTGGCTACTAAACTCCGTACGTGACGCTGGGTCTCGTTCATGTAAGTGTTGCACAATCTGCAACTTATAGGGATGGAAGTCTAATTCGTGCAGTATTCTTTGTAAGCTTCGTCGCTTAATCCCTAGCGAAGATGCATGCTGTCGAACGGAGCGGCGAGGACTTGTCTCGATTGCAGCTCTAGCAGCTGCTATGTTCTCTGGGGTTACGTACCGCTGGAATGCCACCTGGAGGTTTCTTTTTCAAGGCAGATCCTGTTTCTTCAAAATTACGCACCCACGTTGTAATCGCACGCGCAGATGGGACACGTCCATGACGTCCAAGCTGGTAATGCTGTCGAAATGTTCTCTGCGCACCAGTCCAATTCTCCATGATTACTAAATGGCAATGCGTTCACATCAATTGTGCAAAGTTTCGAACATCTGCCGGCGCTACAGTGCTGCCAACTGTAACGTTCAAAATTTCCCGTTCCCCTGCGCCACCCTATATTTCCGAGGATGTGTAAACCATGTCAAAAATGTGCAACGAACAGTTACAGCGCCCACAGATCTGTTGAGTCAACGGATGAATAAAAAAAATAATATTCGCAACTTTGGACTGGTTTTTCGTGGTACTTGTTAACGGAAGTTGTCGATCCACAACTATTCCAGCATGCTGCGAGTACGCATTAAATTTTTGTCTGGTTTTGGTCACCAGTGTATTTGATTCGTCGAGAAAACAGGAGCATTGTACATCTCTCCAACTCGTATGAAAAGTTTCATGCGAGTGTTGCGTAAAAGCGGTACCCGGCGTGGTTTGAAATCGAACGCTCACACTTTCACGGAGCACCGCACTGCGGTCGTCGACGAGAACGCCAAGTGGAGGACAGGATTGGAGTGTTATCGATATGACGGAACTTGCTAACGAGATCACGAACTACCGTGCTACCGCTGTTCCAGACCGACGGTGAAAGTAACTTGTCTCGAGGCGTCTGTAATCGCGAAGTCGGAATCGATGACACCTTTGTTTAATGCTGCCATTCCGGGATTGCAAAGACGGGGTCTAATACGACAGACTAGGACACTGGTCGTCAATGTTTTCGCACGAGAGTCCGCAGATGTACTGATTTTATTACTAGCTGGTTATGACGTCCGAGTAGACGAGCCACATTAACGGGGCGAGATGTTCGCCGCGAGCTCAAAAGTACTGCTCGTTAAAAGTCGGCATCATTCGGAAAACTTCATGTCCACTGTTCTGTTTCAGTCTGCTGCCATTCTTAGCGAACACAAAAATACAGGGTGTATAAAAAATAATCATGTGATTTGACACGTCCGTATTTTTGAAACTACACTACTGGCCATTAAAATTGCTACACCACGAAGATGACGTGCTGCAGACGCGATATTTAACCGACAGGAAGAAGATGCTGTGATAGGCAAATGATTCGCTTTTCAGAGCATTCACACAAGGTTGGCGCCGGTGGCGACACCTACAACGTGCTGCCATGAGTCTACAACCGATTTCTCATACACAAACAGCAGTTGACCGGCGTTGCCTCGTTAAACGTTGTTGTGATGCCTCGTGTAAGGAGGAGAAATGCGTACCATCACGTTTCCGACTTTGATAAAGGTCGGATTGTAGCCTATCGCGATTGCGGTTTATCGTATCGCGACATTGCTGCTCGCATTGGTCGAGATCCAATGACTGTTAGCAGAATATGGAATCGGTGGGTTCAGGAGGGTAATACGGAACGCCGGGCTGGGTCCCAACGGCCTCGTATCACTAGCAGTCGAGATGACAGGCATCTTATCCGCATGGCTGTAACGGATCGTGCAGCCACGTCTCGATCCCCGTTTCAACAGCAACCATCTGCACGAACAGTTCGACGACGTTAGCAGCAGCACGGACTATCAGCTCGGAGACCAAGGCTGCGGTTACCCTTGACGTTGCATGACAGACAGGAGCGCCTGCGATGGTGTACTCAACGACGAACCTGGATGCACGAATGGCAAAACGTCATTTTTTGGGATGAATCCAGCTTCTGTTTACAGCATCATGATGGTCCATCAGTATTTGGCGACATCGCGGTGAACGGACATTGGAGGCGTGTAATCGTCATCGCCATACTGGCGTATCACCGGCGTGATGGTATGGGGTGCCATTGGTTACACGTCTCGGTTACCTGTTGTTCGCATTGACGGCACTATGAACAGTGGACGTTACATTTCACATGTGTTACGACCCGTGGCTCTACCCTTCATTCGATCCCTGTGAAACTCTCCATTTCAGCAGGATAATGCACGACCGCATGTTGCTGGTCCTGTACGGGCCTTTCTGGATACAGAAAACGTTCGACTACTGCCCTGGCCAGCACATTCTCCAGGTCACTCACCAACTGAAAACGTCTGGTAAATGGTGGCTGAGCAATTGGCTCGTCAGAATACTGTGGTATCGTGTTGAAGCTGCATGGGCAGCTGTACATGTACGCGCCATCCAGGCTCTGTTTTACTCAATTCCCAGGCGTATCAAGACCGTTATTACGGCCAGAGGTGGTTGTTCTGGGTTCTGATTTCTCAGGATCTATGCACCAAAGTTGCGTGAAAATGTAATCAGACGCCAGTTCTAGTATATTTGTCCAATGAATACCCGTTTATCATGTGCATTTCTTGTCGGTGTAGCAATTTTAATGGCCAGTAGTGTATGTTAGCTAGGCAAATGCATTCCCGGTATTTCGTTGCTGTATACAGGGTGATTCAAAAAGAATACCACAACTTTAAAAATGTGTATTTAATGAAAGAAACATAATATAACCTTCTGTTATACATCATTACAAAGAGTATTTAAAAAGGTTTTTTTTTCACTCGAAAACAAGTTCAGAGATGTTCAATATGGCCCCCTCCAGACACTCGAGCAATATCAACCCGATACTCCAACTCGTTCCACACTCTCTGTAGCATATTAGGCGTAACAGTTTGGATAGCTGCTGTTATTTCTCGTTTCAAATCATCAATGGTGGCTGGGAGAGGTGGCCGAAACACCATATCCCCCATAAGAAAAAATCGCAGGGGGTAAGATCAGTGCTTCTTGGAGGCCAGTGATGAAGTGCTCTGTGACGGGCTGCCCGGCGGCCGATCCATCGCCTCGGGTAGTTGACGTTCAGGTTTCATAACTAACCTTTTCCGTAGGACTCTCCATACAGTTGATTGTGGAATTTGCAGCTCTCTGCTAGCTCTGCGAGTCGATTTTCCTGGGCTGCGAACAAATGCTTGCTGGATGCGTGCTACATTTTCATCACTCGTTCTCGGCCATCCAGAACTTTTCCCTTTGCACAAACACCCATTCTCTGTAAACTGTTTATACCATCGTTTAATACACCACCTATCAGGAGGTTTAACACCATACTTCGTTCGAAATGCACGCTGAACAACTGTCGTCGATTCACTTCTGCCGTACTCAACAACACAAAAAGCTTTCTGTTGAGCGGTCGCCATCTTAGCATCAGCTGACGCTGACGCCATGTCGACAGCGCCTCAAGCGAACAAATGTACAACTAAATGAAACTTTATAGCTCCCTTAATTCGCCGACAGATAGTGCTTAGCTCTGCCTTTTGTCGTTGCAGAGTTTTAAATTCCCAAAGTTGTGGTATTCTTTTTGAATCACCCTGTATTTTGGTTTTGCAATTAATTTCTCCGGCACGTGGTTGCGCCAGAAGAGCAGAACTGAGACAGCCACAGAGCGGGGCGGCGGCGGACAGTCTCGCAAAAGGCGGCAGACGGAGACGGGCGCGCCCGGCAAGTGGCGGCGGGCGCCGGTCTCAGACAACAAAGGCGTCGCCCGGGCGGCACGCACCGGCGCGGCGCGGCGGGACTGGGGCAGCGGGCGCGCGTTGCGCGAGGTCAGTGCGCGCCGCGCGGCCGGCCTTCGGTGCACACGTGGCGCCCGCCGGCTCGGCTCGCCCACACGCGCCCTCCTCCTACGACGCTAACCGGCCGCGGCTCGAGCCGTGCCGGGAGCGACAGCCTGCCGGCAAGAAAGGCGGCAGGCGCGTCCCGCAGGGATCTTTATTCGGACCGCTGCTTTCTTCCCCCGTACAGACCAGCCGGCCTTCGGCGCACACGTCGCGCCGTTCCCACATGCCCACACACACACACACACACACACGCACATACGCGAACTCCTCAGCTCCTGCTCTTCTGCAACACTAACCGGCTACCCTGGGAGCTGGATCGCAGGCGGTACCCTGTCAAATAAGAAAATTAGCAAACGTTTCCCACAGTCACCCGCATTCGGACCGCAGTTTTCTTACCTGCATACGATTCAGCCTGGCCTGCTCAGTTTCGTTTTTTCCTAATGACGACGTCCTCCTAAATCGACGTTTGCAGTCTGTGGTGTGCGTACTGTAAGACCTTCAGTGATGATGATGTTTGGTTCGTGGGGCGCTCAACTGCGTGGTTATCAGCGCCCGTACAATTTCCCAACCTTTGCTCAGTCCAATTTCGCCACTTTCCTGGATGATGATGAAATGATGAGGACAACACAAACACCCAGTCATCTCGAGGCAGGTGAAAATCCCTGACCCCGCCGGGAATCGAACCCGGGACCCCGTGCTCGGGAAGCGAGAACGCTACCGCGAGACCACGAGCGGCGGACCGTGTAAGACCTTCAGTACACACACCATCAGATTATTTGACTTCTCGCTCTAACGAAGTAGGCGAGTGTCAGCAATATGTCTAGTGGTCTTACCGTGGCGTGTTTATCCTCTATCATTAGGTTAGACGATAGAAATGCCACTTGAAAACAGAGTAGCAGGTTGATGGTGACCAACTTTAAACAGAACATGATTAATTTTCACACACATTTATTAAAATAATAACAAGCATAAAAATTACTTAACTTGGTTCTGGATGCTATTTACAATTGACAATCTGAAGTTCCTTTGGTATTGGTATGTTAATCTTATTCTCACATATATCTCTGATACTTGACAAAAGTGTCTACACATTTATCTTCATGGCTATGTACAGGAATATGGTAATCTTATTAGGCGCACACTGCAACTTGACTGTAGACTGGCACAGACAAATGTAGAACTCGTACAGACTGGTACAGACTAATGCAGACTGGTACAGACTGGTGCAGACAAATGCAGACAGACTAATCGGAGGTCTGTACATTCGTCGTAATACCTCGCGCGTTCACGTATCACTGCGCGAGTGTGATCCGCGAGGAGAAAAGGTTCTATGTTAGCAGCAATCTCATTGGCTGCGTTACATATTAATACGCAGATCGGCGGAAGCAGAATTTGGTCCGTCTCTATGGCAGCGCCATCTCTTAGTGCGGACACGGACGAGAGCTGCGCCTGCACTGTTGTGCTTAGCGGGACGCGCTCTAGTGGGAAAGTTGTGTACGCACTGACTTCGTGAAACTATGTACACAACAGAGTCTTCAGGATTTTGTGGTGTCCACTGTAGAATGCTAACTCTACAGTGGACACAGCAAGATCCTGAAGTAGTAGTCCCAGCATGGAGATTCGAATGGGTGACCATTTTACCTCTGGAATATTTTACCCAAGAAGATGCCTTCATCATTGAAGCATACAGCAGCGCTGCATGTCCACGGGAATAATTGCGCCTGTATTTCCCCCTTCCTTTCAGTCAGATACAATACCAGTACAGCAAGGCCTTCATGGCTCATGTTACGAGAGCAGAGCCGTCAATCATCCAGACTGTTGCTCCTGCGACTACTGAAGATGTTGCTGCCCTCTTCAGGAACCACACGTTCGTTTGGCCTCCCAACAGATATCCCTCCGTTCTGCAGTACGGCTACTTGTATCACTGATACACGCAAGCCTCCCCACCAAAGGCAAGGTCCGTGGTGCATAGGATGGGGGTGGGGGTGGGTGATGGGGGGTGATGTACCTAGAAACAAATACTTAACTGAAATACAAAAGGTGGACTGTGTGGCCTATTCTACACCATATTTTAGATCTATGTGACGATGCTATGCTGATTATATTTATATGTTTTGACGATGCCATTATGGCCGTATCACTTTAGGACATGGTGTAAAAAAGATCTGAGGATGGTCATTACAGACTCGAATAAAAAGCATTTTAAATATAAAAGTGTTGCAATCCAGAAAATGTCAGTACTATATTTAACGATGTGTGTTACATTATTACTCCACTACACAGCAATCAGTAAGTGAATGGTTCAAATGGCTCTAAGCTCTATGGGACTTAACATCTGAGGTCATCAGTCCCCTAGACTTAGAACTACTGAAACCTAACTAACCTGAGGACATCACACACATCCATGCCCGAGGCAGGATTCGAACCTGCGACCGTAGCAGCAGCGCGGTTTCGGACTGAAACGCCTAGAACCGCTCTGCCATAGCGGCCGGCAATCAGTAAGTGAAATCATATTAAGAAGAACTGGTATCAAATTAGTAGTTACAAGTAAGCACCTTTTGAAACAGAAACTATTGAACACTAAGACAAGTTTCCATTTTCAAGACAGATAAAAATGACGAATCATCAAAAAAGAACTCAGTTAATTTGCGAATATCACATGTTCCGTTGTAAGAAAAACCTCCTTTCGTTTCAATATACAAGATGGTGCACAACGAAGTATGGTTTATTTGCCTCAAGTTATATAACTAGTTTTAGAAAATGTACGCAGCTTTGTTATGCGCAAAATTCTGTAACATCTTTAATATATTAAACAACACTTAAATGTGAAGATATGTCAATACTTACAAACTCTGCGTAAAATACAGCCTCATCCGTCACAACAACAAAAACAGTGGAGAAAAACGTTAATGTGATGTCTGTTGTTTCTTACATTTCAGAAAGAATAGACACAACTTACGGTGTATAAACGGTGCAACGACCGAAGATACATTCGTTCATTACGGATGCACACCACGGCTGCTACGCTAGTAGTGCGTAATAGCCTGGGGAATTGGGTCCTGTAGGAAGCGTGATCGGATGGCCGAGGCGGTTACTGTGATCGTTCGCGTAAGCGGGAGATCGGGATTCGAGTACCAGTCAGGTACAAATACTCACCTGTTACTATTGATTTATTTCAGTGCCCAGATGCGGCTAACGTCAGTGAAGACCTGTGAACAGTAGAAAACTCTGGAGACTGCTAAAGAATGTCTCTTGCTCGCATTCTTTCGTGTGATTCTGACACTGGTCACTTGACTCGAACAGCATGGGTAGCAGGTACATTATCTAGGCACATCAGTCTCCGCTGCAGTCACGTGACGAATCATTGCGGAAACGTTTTGAGTGTGCTACTGAAAATGCCACCAGGCTTTGTCATAGAAACCAAAATGATTTAGATTCTGAAATCAACTGCGCAGTTTTGTCATGCATTAACACCCATCGTACTCCGCAGCCACCTAATGGTGTACGGCGGAGGGTACTTTTTGTATCACTGAGTCCCCTATCCCTGTTCCACTCGCGAATAGCGCATGGGATGAATGATTGTTGCCGGCCAGAGTGGCTGAGCGGTTCTAGGCGCTACAGTCTGGAACCGCGAGACCGCTACGGTCGCAGGTTCGAATCCTGCCTCGGGCATGGATGTGTGTGATGTCCTTAGGTTAGTTAGGTTTCAGTAGTTCTAAGTTCTAGGGGACTGATCCACAGCAGTTAAGTCCCATAGTGCTCAGAGCCATTTGAATGATTGTTGTGAAACCTCTGTATTGGCTCTAATTTCTCGAAAAATGGCTCTGAGCACTATGGGACTTAAAAGCTATGGTCATCAGTCCCCTAGAACTACTTAAACCTAACTAACCTGAGGACATCACAAAACACCCAGTCATTACGAGGCAGAGAAAATCCCTGACCCCGACGGGAATCGAACCCGGGAACCCGGGCGTGGGAAGCGAGAACGCTACCGCACGACCACGAGCTGCGGACTCTAATTCCTCGAATTATCTCCTCGTGGTCATTACGTGATAAATATATGGGGGGAAGTAAAATGTTGTCCGACTCTCTCCGGAAAGTGCTCTTTCGAACTTTCAATGGTAAATCTCTCTGATATACAACGCCTCTCCTGCAACGTCTGCCAAAGGAGTTTGTTGTACATCTCCGTAACGCTCTCGAGCCGGCTAAACGATCCCGCGTCGAAACGCGCCGCTCTTCGTTGGATCTTCTTTGTCTCTTCTATCAGTCTTTCCTGGTATGGATCCAGATAGATGAACAGTACTCAATAATAAGTCCCATAAATTTTCTATGGGATTCTTATAGGTCGGTCTGGGTGGCTTACCACCCACTCGAATTGCCCAGAACATTCTGCAAACCAATCGCAAACAAATGCGGCACAGTGATGGGACATTACCATCCAAAATAATTGTATTTTGTTCGGGAACATGAAGTCCATGAATGGCTGCAAATGGTCTCCAAGTAGCCGAACATAACCATTTCCAACCAATAATCGATTCAGATGGACGGGAGGACTCAGTCCATTCCATGTAAACACAGCCCACACCATTATGGAGCCACCACTAGCATGCAGAGTGCCTTGTTGACAACGTGGGTCCACGGCTTCGTGGCGTCTGCGCCACACTCGACTCCTACCATCAGCTCTCATAAACTGAAATTGGGACTTAAATGACCAGACCAGGTATCACAGACAGGAGCGCCTGCGATGGTGTACTCAGCGACGAACCTGGGTGCACGAATGGCAAAACGTCATTTTTTCGGATGAATCCAGGTTCTGTTTACAACATCATGATGGTCGCATGCGTGTTTGGCGACATCGCGGTGAACGCACATTGGAAGCGTGTATTCGTCATCACCATACTGGCGTATCACCGGCGTGATGGTATGGGGTGCCATTGGTTACACGTCTCGATCACCTCTTGTTCGTATTGACGGCACTTTGAACAGTGGACGTTACATTTCAGATGTGTTACGACCTCTGGCTCTACCCTTCAATCGATCCCTGCGAAACCCTACATTTCAGCAGGGTAATGCACGACGGCATGTTGCAGGTCCTGTACGGGCCTTTCTGGATACAGAAAATGTTCGACTGCTGCCAAAAATGGCTCTGAGCACTATGGGACTCAACATCTTAGGTCATAAGTCCCCTAGAACTTAGAACTACTTAAACCTAACTAACCTAAGGACATCACACACACCCATGCCCGAGGCAGGATTCGAACCTGCGACCGTAGCAGTCACGCAGTTCCGGACTGCAGCGCCAGAACCGCTAGACCACCGCGGCCGGCGACTGCTGCCCTGGCCAGCACATTCTCCAGATCTCTCACCAATTGAAAACTTCTGGTCAATGGTGGCCGAGCAATTGGCTCGTCACAATACGCCAGTCACTACTCTTGATCAATTGAGGTATCGTGTTGAAGCTGCATGGGCAACTGTTTGACTCAATGCCCAGGCGTATCGAATGAATGGCTCTGAGCACTATGGGACTTAACTTCTAAGGTCATCAGTCCCCTAGAACTTAGAACTACTTAAACCTAACTATCCTAAGGACATCACACACATCCATGCCCGAGGCAGGATTCGAACCTGCGACCGTAGCAGTTGACTTGATCAAGAGTCATGTGAAATATTAGTAAACAAGATGCCATAAAATTACTTTGTGTGTCACTGACCACTTTCGTTGAAGCTGTCTGTGCTCAACAGGTAACACAGAAGAGCTCAAATAAGTGTTAAAAGGGCAATTATTTTATAAGTTCATGCAACTTTCTGCGTGTTGAGAGGGGGTGGGGGGGAGGGGACGACGACGACGACGACGGAAAGCGGAAAGAGGAGAGAGAAGGTTGTCATATACCGTGTATTTTTAATATGTGGTATACATATAGCTTTGACTTCTTACTTAGTCTTCACTGTAATGCGAGCATGTACGCAAAACGCGCAACATAAATTCGTCCAAGTGTTGACAGTAAGAAAAATTGTGCGCTAGCATGCAAGAAAGAGGAAAATAAATACACACAAAAAGGAGAAAAAACGACAAAGAAGCAGATGTATGCAGGAAATTAGAGTTCTTTGGACACGTAAAAAAGGAACTGGCTTATGATCAAACCGTTTTGCAGTGATATCGCAGCAAAAATGTACTACAACAGACTCACTCATACAATTAAATGCCATATAATATCGAAAAATAGCAGTGGCTGATACAGATATACCGCCAAATGAATGCATCAGCTGTGACGCTGGTCACAAAGGGGGTCTACAAAGCTAAGGGTCTGGTTTATTCCACGGATCAAATAAAAATTGTTATGATTTGAAAAAGCTGTGACATCCCGCGATCACGTGACCGGGACTGGCAATGTGTGGTGACAACACCGTATCTGTTCTTCGCATCCGAATGCTCACTTGTGAGATATTTCTACTCTCTGTAGTTACGCAGAAACTGTATTTATCGTAACACAATGAATAATTTCAAGTTTAGGGCTTGAGATGCTCCACCAGCAATCAGCTCCGGCGTCGGAACGTTTGAGGTTAGGAGGGCAATTAAAAATCCAGGAAAGAGAGAAAGTATAAACAGCGCAACCATAATTCATGTACACAAATGAAAATATTGCTTGAACGGTTCCACTTGCGAATGAAAAGTTATTCCTTTATACAGGGTGATTCAAAAAGAATACCACAACTTTAAAAATGTGTATTTAATGAAAGAAACATAATATAACCTCCTGTTATACATCATTACAAAGAGTATTTAAAAAAGTTTTTTTCACTCAAAAACTTCAGAGATGTTCAATATGGCCCCCTCCAGACACTCGAGCAATATCAACCCGATACTCCAACTCGTTCCACACTCTCTGTAGCCTATCAGGCGTAACAGTTTGGATAGCTGCTGTTATTTCTCGTTTCAAATCATCAATGGTGGCTGGGAGAGGTGGCCGAAACACCATATCCTTAACATACCCACATAAGAAAAAATCGCAGGGGGTAAGATCAGGGCTTCTTGGAGGCCAGTGATGAAGTGCTCTGTCACGGGTTGCCTGGCGGCCGATCCATCGCCTCGGGTAGTTGACGTTCAGGTAGTTACGGACAGATAAGTGCCAATGTGGTGGCGCGCTATCCTGTTGAAATATGAATTGTTGTGCTTCTTGTTCGAGCTGAGGGAACAGCCAATTCTCTAACATCTCCAGATACTGTAGTCCAGTTACAGTAGCACCTTCGAAGAAGAAGGGACCAAAAACTTTGTTGGCTGAAATGGCACAGAAAACGTTCACCTTAGGCGAGTCACGTTCATACTGAGTTGTTTCCCGCGGATTCTCGTCGATTCACTTCTGCCGTACTCAGTAACACAAAAAGCTTTCTGTTGAGCGGTCGCCATCTTAGCATCAACTGACGCTGACGCCTAGTCAACAGCGCCTCAAGCGAACAAATGTACAACTAAATGAAACTTTATAGCTCCCTTAATTCGCCGACAGATAGTGCTTAGCTCTGCCTTTTGTAGTTGCAGAGTTTTAAATTCCTAAAGTTGTGGTATTCTTTTTGAATCACCCTGTACTTTA
Organism: Schistocerca cancellata; assembly: GCF_023864275.1. NCBI lineage: Eukaryota > Metazoa > Arthropoda > Insecta > Orthoptera > Acrididae > Schistocerca > Schistocerca cancellata. The sequence goes on along the minus strand of NC_064637.1, from coordinate 120,926,779 downwards.
AGAACTTCAAAATGAAATTCAAAATTAAATGAAGCAGAGGATCGAAGTAGACGTACACTATCTGATCAAAAGTATCCGGACTCCTGGCTGAAAATGACTCACAAGTCCGTGGCGCCCTCCATCAGTAATGCTGGAATTCAATATGGTGTTGGCCCACCCTTAGCCTTGATGACAGCGTCCACTCTCGCAAGCACTCTTTCAAGGTTTCTTGGGGAATGGCAGCCCATTCTCCACGGATTGCTGCACTGAGTAGAGGTATCGATGTCGGTCGGTGAGGCCTGGCAGAAAGTCAGCGTTCCAAAACATCCCAAATGTGTTCTATAGGATTCAAGTCAGGAATCTGAGCAGGCCCGTCCATTACAGGGATGTGATTGTCGTGTAACCACTCCGCCACAGGCTGTGTATTATGAACAGGTGCTCGATCGTGTTGAAAGATGCAAGCGCCATCCCCGCATAGCTCTTCAAACAGTGGGAAGCAAGAAGGTGCTTAAAACAGTGTAGGCCCGTGCTGTGACAGAGCCTTACAAAACAACAAACACGACCACAACATAACACCACCGCCTCCGAATTTTACTGTTTGAACTACACACGCTGGCAGAAGACGTCCACCGGGCATTCGCCACACACACACACACACACACACACACACACACACACACACACACACACTGCCATCGGATCGCCACATTGTGCACCGTGATTCGTCACTCCACACAACGTTTTTCCACTGTTCAATCGTCCAGTGTTTACGTTCCTTGCACCAAGAGAGGCGTCGCCTGGCATTTACCGGCGTGATGTGTGGTTTATGAGCAGCCGCTCGACCATGAAATCCAAGTTTTCCCTCCTCCCGCCTCACTGTCATAGTACTTGCAGTGGATCCTGATGCAACTTCGAATTCCTGTGTTCAGATGGTTCAAATGGCTCTGAGCACTATGGGACTTAACATCTTAGGTCATCAGTCCCCTAGAACTTAGAACTACTTAAACCTAACTAACCTAAGGGCATCACACACATCCATGCCCGAGGCAGGAGTCGAACCTGCGACCTTAGCGGTCGCGCAGTTCCAGACTGAAGCGCCTAGAACCGCTCGTCCACATCGGCCGGCGAATTCCTGTGTGATGGTCTGGATAGATGTCTGGCTATTACAAATTACGACCGTCTTCACCTGTCAGCGGTCTCTGTCAGTCAGCAGACGAGGTCGGCCTACACGCTTTTGTGTTGTACGTATTCCTTCATGTTTACACTTTACTATCACATCGGAAACGGTGGACCTAGGGATGTTTAGGAGTGTGGAAATCCTGCGTACAGACGTATGACACCAGTGACATCCAATCACCTGACCACCTTCGAAGTCCGTGAGTTCCGGGGCGCCCCATTCTGCTCTCTCTCTCTCTCTCTCTCTCTCTCTCTCTCTCTCTTTTGCCGGCAGTAGTGGCCGTGCGGTTCTAGGCGCTACAGTCTGGAGCCGAGCGACCGCTATGGTCGCAGGTTCGAATCCTGCCTCGGGCATGGATGTGTGTGATGTCCTTAGGTTAGTTAGGTTTAAGTAGTTCTAAGTTCTAGGGGACTGATGACCTCAGAAGTTAAGTCCCATAGTGCTCAGAGCCATTTTCTCCCTCTCTTTTGTCATCAGTCTTCTGACTTGTTTGATGCGGCCCCCCGACGAAAGGAATTTCTCTCATGTGCTAACCTCTTCATCCCAGAGTAGCACTTGCAACCTAAGTCCTCAATTACTTGCTGGATGTATTCCAATCTCTTACTTCCTCTACAGTTTTTACCCTCTACAGCTCCATCGAGTACCATGTCCTATCACACTGTCCCCCTTATCAGTGTTTTCCACATGTTCCTTTCCTCTCCGATTCTGCGCAGAACCTCCTCATTCCTCGCCTTACCAGTCCACCTAATTTTCAACATTATTGTGTAGCACCACATCTCAAAGGCTTTGATTATCTTCTGTTCCTGAAACTTCCTGGTAGATTAAAACTGTGTCCCCGACCGAGACTCGAACTCGGGACCTTTGCCTTTCGCGGGCAAGTGCTCTACCAACTGAGCTACCGAAGCACGACTCACGCCCGCTACTCACAGCTTTACTTCTGCCAGTACCTCGTCTCCAACCTTCCAAACTTTACAGAAGCTTTCCTGCGAACCTTGCAGAACTAGCACTCCTGAAAGAAAGGATATTGCGGAGACATGGCTTAGCCACAGCCTGGGGGATGTTTCCAGAATGAGATTTTCCCTCTGCAGCGGAGTGTGCGCTGATATGAAACTTCCTGGCAGATTAAAACTGTGTGCCCGACCGAGACTCGAACTCGAGACCTTTGCCTTTCGCGGGCAAGTGCTCTAGTTCTGCTAGTTCTGCAAGGTTCGCAGGAGAGCTTCTGTAAAGTTTGGAAGGTAGGAGACGAGGTACTGGCAGAAGTAAAGCTGTGAGTACCGGGCGTGAGTCGTGCTTCGGTAGCTCAGTTGGTAGAGCACTTGCCCGCGAAAGGCAAAGGTCCCGAGTTAGAGTCTCGGTCGGGCACACAGTTTTAATCTGCCACGAAGTTTCATATCAGCGCACACTCCGCTGCAGAGTGAAAATCTCATTCCGGATCTTCTGTTCCTGTTTTCCCACAGTCCATATTTCACTACCATACTGTACTCCAGACTTACATTCTCAGAAATTTCTTCCTCAAATTAAGGCCGATGTTTGATATTAGTAGGCTTCTCTTGCCCAGGAATGCCGTTTTTGTCATTGGCAGTCTGCTTGTGATGTCCTACTTGTCCGACATTGGTTATTTTATTGCCTAGGTAGCAGAATTCCTCAACTTCATCTACTTCGTGACCATCATCAAGTTTCTCGCTGTTCTCATATCTACTATTTCTCATTAGCTTCGTCTTCCTTCGATTTACTCTCAATCCATACTCTGTACTCATTAGACTGTTCATTCCGTTCACTCAGGATAGCAATGTCATGAGCGAATCGTATCATTGGTATCGCTTCACCTAGAATTTTAATTCCAATCCTGAACCTTTCTTCTATTTCCATCACTGCTTCCTCGGTATGCAGATTGAACAGCAGGGGCGAAAGACTACATCCTTGTCTTACACCCTTTTTAACACGAGCACTTCATTCTTGGTCGTCCTCTTATTATTTCCTCTTGGCTGTTGTACACATTGTATATGACCCGTCTTTCGCTATAGCTTACCCCTGCTTTCCTCACAGTTTCGGACATCTTGCACCATGTTACACTGTCGAACGCTGTTTCCAGGTCGACAAATCCTATGAACGTGTCTTGATTTTTCTTTAGTGTTGCTTCCATTTCTAACCGCAACGTCATCTAGCGCATCCTCAATTTTCTTTTCCATTCTTCTGTATATTATTCTTATAAGCAACTTGGACGCATGAGCTGTTAAGCTGATTGTGCGATAATTCTCGCAGTTGTCAGCTCTTGCCGTCTTCGGGATTGTGTGGATGATGCTTTTCCGAAAGTCAGATGGTATGTCATCAGACTCATACATTCTACACACCAACGTGAATAGCCGTTTTGTTGCCACCTCCCCCAATGATTTTAGAAATTCTTATGGAATGTTATCTATCCCTTCTGCCTTATTTGAGCTTAACTCCTCCAAAGCTCTTTTAAATTCCGGTTCTAATACTAGATCCCTATCTCTTCTAAATCGACTACTGTTTCTTCTTCTATCACATCAGACAAATCTTCACCCTCATAGAGGCTTTCAGTGTATTTTTTCCACCTATCCGATCTCTCATCTGCATTTAACAGTGGAATCCCCGTTGCACTCTTAATGTTATCGCCCTTGCTTTTAATGTCACCGAAGGCTGTTTTGACTTTCCTGTATGCTGAGTCTGTCCTTCCGACAATTATTTTCTATGTCTTTACATTTTTCCTGCAGCCATTTCGTCTTAGCTTCCCTGCACTGCCTATTTGTTTCATTCATCAGCGACTTGTATTTCTCTATTCCTGAGCTTCCCAGAACATTTGTGTACTTCCTCTTTTCGTCGATCAATTGAAGTATTTCTTCTGTTACCCATGGCTTCTTCGCAGTTACCTTCTTTGTACCTATGTTTTCCTTCCCAACTTCTGTGATGGCCCTTTCTAGAATGTACATTCCTCTTCAACTGTACTGCCTACTGAGCTATTCCTTATTGTGGTATGTATAGCCTTAGAGTTTATCGTCTCCCGACATTTCTTAGTACTTCCGTATCTCATTTCTTTCCTTATTGATTCTTCCTGACTAATGTCTTAAACTGCAGCCTACTCTTCATCACTACTATATTGTGATCTGTGTCTGCTGCTGGGTACCCCTTACAATCGAATATCTGACTTTGGAATCTCTGTCTGACCATGACGTAATCCAACTGAAATCTTCCCGTATCACCCAGCCTTTTCCAAGTATACCTCACCAATTTGTGATTCTTGAACAGAGTTTTCGCTATTACTAGCTGAAACTTGCTGCAGAACTCAATTAGTCTTTCTCCTCTTTCCTTGTCCCGAGCCCATATTCACCTGTAACCCTTTCTTCTACTCCTTCCTCTACTACTGCATTCCAGTCCCCCATGACTTTTAGATTTTCATATCTCTTTACATACTGTACTACCCTTTCAGTATCCTCGTACTCTTTCTCTCTCTCTCTTCACCTTCAGCTTGCAACGTCGGCATGTATACCTGAACCATCGTTGTCGGTGTTAGTTTGCTGTCTATTCTGATAAGAACAACCCAATCACTGAATCTCTGTCGGTCCATTATGGCCAGGGGATACCAGCTGGTGTGTACTTCTCAATTCAATAAATTTTACCAACAGCCGTATACTTTAGGTTATTTCGAACGCTACCAGTTTCGGCAGTTCATTCTGACATCTTCAGGCCTCATATGCTTTTTTCGAATCAACAAGATTATCGTATAATGGCATAAAACTGGATACCGTGAATCCTAATCGTTGCGTAACTGATACGAAATCAGTTGCGTTCGAAATAAAATAAAATAACCTAAAGTATACAGCTGTTGGTAAAGTTTATTGATTTGAGAACTATCACTGAACTGTTCACTGCCCTACCTTCCTACTCATAACGAATCCTACTCCTGTTATACCATTTTCTGCTGCTGTTCATATTACTCTATACTCATCTGACCAGTGATCCTTGTCTTTCCACTTCACTTCACTGACCCCTACTATATCTAGATTGCGCCTTTGTATTTCCCTTTTCAGATTTTCTCGTTTCCCTACCGCGTTCAAGCTTATGACATTGCACGCCCCGACTCCCTTGATTATTCAGTCTTTTTCTTCCCAGAGATCCGAATGAGCTATCATGATGACACTTCTTCAATTACAGGCCACATGTGCTGTGGATACACGTTACGTGTCTTTAGTGCAGTGGTTTCCATTGCCTTCTGCATCCTCATGCCGTTGATCATTGCTGATTCTTCCGCCTTTGGGGCAGTTTCCCACCCCTGAACCTCTGTCCGCTCCTCCGCACTCTTTGACAAGGCCATTGGCAGAATGAAGGGTGACTTCTTATGCCGGAAGTCTTCGGCCACCAATGCTGATTATTAATCAGAATTTAATCAGCGGCAGGGGGGGGGGGGACCGAAGGCTTTTTGATTATGAATCAAAGACAGTACCCCTAGACCACGGGTGCATGATTCTGCTCCCTCAAACGACGTCTAATGGCGCTGATATGGACTACCTGGCAGTAGGTGGCTGCAAAACGCACCTATGAAAAACGTATGTTTTTGGGGGTGTCCTGGTACTTTTGACCACGTAGTGTATGTTCCAAACCGCTGGGCATAAAAATGCCATTTCAGGTGCTTGTACCTGGAGTTGTGCTGGTGATAAAACAGTAGGGTCAATTGTTCTGGATAGCCCTTGGAAGAGGGACCATTTGTGTACTCAACAGAACAATCGTCTTAGTGTTACTATCCTACAACAGCAAATGGTAAAAGTATGACTTTACACACTTCCTTCTGCTAAGGCAAATGGAGCAAATCGGTTGGTTCCTTTAGCATTTGAAGGGGTCTACGATGGGTCTGATGGGACTTATGGAGCCGCCATTTGTTGGTGGGGGGCTCCTCGGAAAACGGATTTTTTACTATTTTTTCGCCGTGACTAGCAGACCAAAACCCAGGCGAAGATTTCAAGATGGCTATACACAGCAAACCCTGAAACGTTTACTGTATATTCCCAGTATCCCGATCTCTAACAACCTTGAAAATTTTCTTAATATCTTTATCCGTTTCCGAGATACAGAGGTTCAAATTTTCTCTACTTGTCTGCGTAAAATACGCAAGTAAAATACCGTCTGAGGCGAAAATGTTGTTTATAAAGTGATGTACCATGGAGAAATATACTGTAAAGTTATTCCGTTATCATCTAGGAACGCCATGTTGTAGTACTGAAGCAAATGCAGTTTTTTTATTTTTATTTCACGTAAATGCAGTCTGAGGTGTAAAATTAGTTTTCCGTTATTTCAATGTCACATAAGTAAACTATCTAAATCCGTCGGATGGCAGCTTCTACACAGCCAGAAATAACATCCTAGTGAGGATCTTTGGTTTTCAGGCGTGAATCTTCTGTTTTAGAGGTTTTTGCTAGGCTGCTAAAGCAAGTTTTTCCTAAGTCGTTTAGTTATTAATCTTTGTGGCTGCTGAAGCATATTTACAGTAATATGAAACTTTCGATTTCTTTGGGCGTGATTGTGAGAAATGGCAGAAACATGTGCAGAAGTGATAAGTAGTTGTATGTAGATTAATAAGGCCACCTCGCCTCATTAGGAGAAAACATCCCTGATAAGAGAATAATAAAAAATATCATTCAGGAAACTTTTCTCCAAAGAGTGGCCAGGCAAAGTAACTGCTCGGTTCCGGAGCACAGGGATTTACCACTTTGACCCCATTGTCATTCCTCCTGAATTTTTTGCTCCCAGTGGAATCACTGAGGGAGAAAACCCAGCACACCAGGGTAATGGAGGATGGTGACTCCACAGATGACGGTGAAAACGCTCGTGATCTGAGACGCAAGCTATGCTTGCAATGGAACCTGATGAAGCAAATCAGTCAACGAAGCCACCTCACAAGACTAATGAGAAACCGTTCCTGAAATGGAAACCTGTCATCATCTGGTGGGTGGTCCTTCATCGACATTCTAAAACCGCCAAAAAAGAAAAAGAATCGCACCCGTAGAAGGAAAAGTTTGTCATATGGGGGATCAACGTAACCTGAAGTTTGTCAGAAGAGAAACAGCGAACATCGACATGAAGACAACGGCAGTCAGTGTCAGTCTTCGAGGAAAATTTCTCAAGCAGACCCCAACACCTCAAAACTGGATGCATTTACATCTTGGTACTGTTTCATGTGCACTAAAAAGTTGGTAGGAGATACGCTGTTCACTGTGGACTACATGTTTACGAGCTTTGTACTGGGATTGACAGAAAGAGAGACTGTTGAGAACTGTTTGTGCTCCTACCGTGAAATACTGTAGTTCAATCTCAGTCTGCCAATCTGAATTATTCTTGTCGCTTTTCTTTTCTTATCTAATAAACTTTTTTTTGTCTGTTTATTCGGCATTTCACTGTCTCCGCCCGATCTTTTATTAGACCTAGTCTTATTGCAGTATATGGCGTGACGTTATTAGGAAACAAAAAAAGGCCATTTACTACGTTTGAAATTTCAGTTCAGAACATGAACTGTTTTTAATGACCAGAAATTTTTTTCTTAGTAGCTCAAGAGCTATTATAAAGGCATGCGAAGTTCAAAGTTATTCGGCTGAGTAGTTTGACGATGAAAAATTGTCAAAACTTAAGGTGGCGTTATTTGGCGCTTTTAACTTCTTTTCAAGACCCTATCCATTTCGTTCAGCTCCTGTGCCGTCTCTAATGGAACTACAGTGTCATCGGTAGACCTCAAAGTTTTTAAAATATAACCAATAAATACTACACAGTTTTGTGTAGTTCCATTACTTATATGGATATAAAAGACTAGCCAAGCAAATCTTCAACTTACCAACAGCTACAAATCCAAAACCACATGATTCACCGAAATTGACAAAGAAATAAAAAAAAAACCCTGGAATTAAAGTGGACGTAATAGGTAACAGAATACATTTTAGAGAAGCAGAATTTCAGGAAAGAAAGACATCTGAAAGAGGAAGAAAGTGGACAAAAAAGAAAAAAAAAGGGAACGAAACTCTCGAAGGATGAACGAAGTCTGGGGGTAACGAAAATTCAACACAAAGAAGCAAAACCGAAGTTTGTTTACAGAACCCTCCAAAAAGGGTTATTCGAATAAATAAATAACATCCACACAAAATGAGTGTTGGGGAATATTTGACTGATAGCATGCGTCAGGACTGAATGCCAGTTTCGGCCGTGAGTGTATTCCGATTGTGAATAACATCGCGTAAAGGCAGGCCCGATCTACGATATTTCCGAATCGGGGCAAAAACTTCATAGTGGCGCCCCCCACCCCCCCTCCCCCGACACTAGGGCGTCGAAAATTTCTAAAAAATCGATTTTTCAAAAATATGTTCATCTTTTATCGCACATCTTTCTGAAGAGTTCGATATACAAAACATCTACGTTCGAGGAAATGTAAGACATGTTATTTGGTCTTACAGCATTCTTCTATCGCACGTCACTGTACTTCGTTCTGTAGAATTCAAACGTGTATATTTTGTATATTCAGGGCACTGGAAATTAGAATGTCCTGTTGTGTCGGTTTGACATCCTACCCCTTCTTAAAAGAACCCACAATTAATACTGTGTGGGATTATTTGTAACCGGGAGAATAAGAACTCTTCAGAAAATTTGCTCCCTTTATTGCAAATCAGCTAATAACTTTCTCTTTTGTGTAACATAAAATTAAATAAAGGAAACATCAAACCAGTAAAGACAAGAGTAATGCAAGACAGTACACTTTTCTTAAGTCCCAACATTTTTTCTCTCAGATCTTGCTATAGCTTTACACGGCGTGACTTTCCTTTCTGCCCAAGAATCCATTACCTCATCAAAGTTCTTCAAACGTTTTGCTACATGAAAAATAAAAATGTCGTTGTCTATTACTAAAAAAAAAAGCTGTTGATACGAAAAGTATCCAACACTGGTTTGGTTCCTCGATCTGATTACGTGTATTTTTGCACTCTCTGCTAGATAAAGCGAAATAGACCTTTCTGATATTGCGGAAACTGTAATGCACGCCAAGTAAGTAGCCGGCCGGAGTGGCCGTGCTGTTCTAGGCACCACAGTCTGGAACCGAGCGACCGCTACGGTCGCAGGTTCGAATCCTGCCTCGGGCATGGATGTGTGTGATGTCCTTAGGTTAGTTAGGTTTAATTAGTTCTAAGTTCTAGGCGACTGATGACCCCAGAAGTTAAGTCGCATAGTGCTCAGAGCCATTTGAACCATTTTTTAGAGCCAAGTAAGTGGGACTGTTTCGGCACAATAGTCATTTTTATTTACCTCACTTATATAAATAACACGACAGAATATAATTCTTGAAGAACCAATGTCAAATGCTTATTAGGCCTACTCCAAGCAAAACGTTTTATTTTAGGAAAAAGTTTCACATTTGATTCATACGCTCCAGTGAGATCGAAAAGTGGTAGTACGAAATTTTTACATAAATTTGGAATTGTCATATTGTTTCATTTAATTTGTGTGTTGTGCCCGTTTCTCTTTCTTCCTCGTTCTAACTAACAATCTTGTCATCACTAATTCTATATCTATACCTGCCATTATGAGATTTTCACTCTGCATCGGAGTGTGCGCTGATATGAAACTTGCTGACAGATTAAAACTGTGTGCCGGAGCGAGGCTCGAACTCGGGACCTTTGCCTTTCGCGGGCAAGTGCACTACCGACTGACCTACCCAAGCATGACTCACACGCCGTCCTCACAGCTTCAATTCTGCCAGTACCTCGTCTCCTACCTTCCAAACTTCACAGAAGTCATGCTTGGGTCCGGCACACAGTTTTAATCTGTCAGGAAGTTTTATACCTGCCATTGTCAAAACTTATTCACCGGTTGACTTCACTAACCCAGCCAGAATCACCAGTTTAGTTATCCTGCGTTTATTCTCCAGTTAGGCGTTATTACGTGTTCGTACAACACGTTTTCCGCGCTGTTCCGGGAATAGAACTTCAGCGACTGCTAACCGGGGACTGTACAACTGGCCATTAGTAGTGTAGCGATACGGCAAAAAAATTTTCTGTCAAAATTTCATTCTCTGGGAAACACCGAGACGATTAATATGTCATCTTTCCTGTTAGTGGTTTATTTCCGCTATGATAGTCTGAATCTATGGATTTCGCTAATAATTATAACAACACCTATCATTCGCACACACTGTAACACCATACCTCTTCTGTTGTACAGATTTATTTTGCTTTTGTTTTATTTAATGTTATAACATTGAGTATCTGTAAATGTGTTTGATTGAACAGATAACACAAAATTGTATACTCTTTTCTTTGTCAAACCTTTGATGTCGTGATTTGATTCTATGCAAAGTAGTGTATCTGCAATTTATTTCTTTGTCCCATTTGGAGGGAACAAAACTTACTGTATATGATTGTAATTTTGTGTGAATAATTTTTTGTAGAGATGTCAATATGTGTAAATGTTTTGTTTTATTTAATGTATTTGGTTGCTGTTATGTAAATTGCTGATCCTCACTTAGGGCTCTTAGTTATTCTGTATGTAAAAGGTGTAGTGGTTCCCCTCGGGAACAGAACTGTGTAGCGCGCGCAAATTGTGGTTGGCCTATGTAGAAAAGGTGGAACTGATAGTCAGTCGGGGACGAGCCAACAGTCGGGGACGAGCTACGAGTCCGTGCACTGCCATGTAAAAGATGCATATTGTGCTGATTCCGAGAGAGGCTTTTCCTGCTCCTTTCCAAGGCCTCGGATGGATGGATAAATAGCTGGAACTATTCTGGAGTTTGTATCTATCATCGCCACCAAGAAATGACAGAGTCCAGCAATTCTGCCTACAATTCCACCTACCAACATGCAGTTGCCACCACATTGCGCAATCATTGCAACGTAATACGATAATGATGTACAGTGAAGGATTAGCTTAATGGACGTGCTAATGTGCTGAAATATAAGGTAATTTGTATCTGAATTTATGTACCTACCTTGATTTTTCTCCTCATCATAACACCTCTCACGTTCCTCTCCGTTTGAGCTAAAGTGATATCCGAGTGTCCTTACTAAAAGAAATTAAAGACTAGAGTTTTGCTAATTAATGCCTCTTGAACTTAGTAAAAAGAAAGTTAAAGTTAATGTGGCAATAGAGTGAGTTAAAGTAAATGTTATTTGCTCAAAATAATTTTCCTATTAAAAGTGCTATTTAAAGTGCTGTTGCTAACTTCAATATTAAAAGTTCTTAAGACTGAGGCTTATAAGGCAAATGATCACATTATTGTCTAGTAAATTCTAAAAGGTGAGTCAGTTTCTTGCAATTTGGTCAGTATTGTGTTTCGCTGTAGTAAAAGTGAGAAAGCTGCAGTTGTGAAACATTATATATTCATGTTAGCTAAGTGTTTGTGTATCTTGTTTATTAGAAGTGCATGTTAATAGTAATGTTATAAAGACCATTCACCTTATGTAAGCCTGAAAGTAATAGGGTGTTTCGGTATCTCTTATAATTTAGCAAATAGTTTGTGCTGCTATAACTGTTAGCTTCAATCTTAAAACATATGTGTGTCAGAGTTCATTGCACTCGCGTGTGGCTAAGTCTAGGTTGTGTTTGTCCGTTATAGTTACTTATACCTACTTTCTTAAACGAGAACGTTAATCTTTCTCTTGCCTAATTTAGGCTGGCGACCGTTTCCCTTATTCTATAAACAGTATAGCTAGGCAAAATTTTGTTTGTTACTATTCAAATATTTACGTAATTCTGACTTTCATTTCCGATAAGCCACCTCCGTTAGGAACAACACGGTCAACCTAGCAAAATTCCTCTCAGAGGGTAACACTGCCCTGTTGCTTTATACCATTATTAATCCAACAAAATAATTCTGTTTTGCAAATTGCCTCCAGTTTTGAGGTTATGGTATAGCAGTAGCAGACGAAAGTGTTATAACACAACCAAACACTTGAACAAACAACGATTGGCATTCACCCGTTCGGATTTATTCGGTTCAGCTCGTAGCTTTTGTCTGCGGGAAAAGATTCCATTTCTAGATGCGACGGGGATTCCCTGACAGAACCATGCACTATGCACGCATTCAAAAATCAGCCCGATTCGTTCAGAAATCACCTTGAATGTGATTCAAAATCATATGAATAATCGGTAGATAAACGTGTGGCGGATGGTGGGCACTTTGTGAAACAAGATTTTTTTTCCTCAAGAATATGAATTTGGCGGCCCCTGAAATTGCCGCCCGGGGCAGATATCACTGTCCTCCCCACCCCTCCCCCCATCCCTAGATACGGGCCTGCGTAAACGCACAAGGGACAGCTTAAAGGGCGGCGAGACAAGTCCTGTGGAGCGTGTGTGTGTGTGTGTGTGTGTGTGTGTGTGTGTGTGGCCTTCCGACGGTCAAGGACGTCTGCGGCCATCCGATGCTCGGCGGGTCCACTTTTTTTGTGTCTGGCGGCAAACCCGATTGTAGGCCGGCGAACTGAGGTCACCAACAAATGGCAGGACTTGTGTGTGCCACGGCGATACCGCACAATTTTGCTTCACGTGTAACTCGGTTATCCTTGCTTCCAAGTAAGTCAGCCACAATGGTCAGGTCGCTCTCACATCGTGCTTGTTAACTGTGCCACTCGTAATACGACTCAGTGGCAAAAACAAAGCTGCTCTATTTGTAAGACGCCCTAATGTCGCAGCTCGACGCGGCGCGTGAACACACAGGTGTGTGTTTGGATGTCCGGAAACTGAGGTCACAAGGCATGTACAGGGGATAGGCAAAATAATGTGAACACCTGTACTTACTTGGGAACGGTTTATTAATAAGGGGTTTGTGGTGTCACCGCCAGACACCACACTTGCTAGGTGGTAGCTTTAAATCGGCCGCGGTTCATTAGTACATGTCGGACCCGCGTGTCGCCACTGTCAGTAATTGCAGACCGAGCGCCACCACCCGGCAGGTCTAGAGAGACGTACTAGCACTCGCCCCAGTTGTACGACGACTTTGCTAGCGACTACATTGACGAAGCCTTTCTCTCATTTGCCGAGAGATAGTTAGAATAGCCTTCAGCTAAGTCCATGGCTACTACCTAGCAAGGCGCCATTAACCATTTCTAGAGAGAGTCTCACTTGTATCATCAAGAATGCTGTATACTAATGATGGATTAAAGTATTCCAGAAGCTACGTACTTTTCTTTATAGCATTCATTACGTATCCTGTTTCAGACTTAAGCACCTGCGTGAGATGACGCGTGCATTTCGGCCTCCTCTTGCCCCACAGTGTTGGCTCCTCTGCCAACACTACAGGGTTGTACCCATATTTGCCCATAATACAGCTGCAATTCTTCTTGGAATACTGCATATGACGATCGTATAGTCTCCAGCGGAATGTTATGCCACCCTTCGATCAGAACCTCTTCTGACTCTTGCAGTGAAAAGGGAGGCGGAAATCTGCTCCAGAGTCTGCGCTCCAATACAGCCCACAAGGTTTCCATAAGTCCGGGGACTGTGCTGGCCAGGGAAGACGCTGCAGTTCAGCTGCATGCTCCTCATACCAGGACTGTACTGTCCTGGCAGTGTGAATGGGTGCATTATTGTCCTGAAATATGGCATCATTGTTGGGGAACAAAATTTGAATCATGGGGTGCACCTGATCACCTAAAATGTTCACATAACACGGCCATCGAGAGTAATCATGGGACCACTAGAATACCATGATGTGGCTGCCCACAGTCTTCAAGAAGGGTCGTCGAGCAGATGCGCAAAACTATAGACCTATATCTCTGACGTCGATCTGTTGTAGAATTTTAGAACATGTTTTTTGCTCGAGTATCATGTCGTTTTTGGAAACCCAGAATCTACTATGTAGGAATCAACATGGATTCCGGAAACAGCGATCCTGTGAGACCCAACTCGCTTTATTTGTTCATGAGACCCAGAAAATATTAGATACAGGCTCCCAGGTAGATGCTATTTTCCTTGACTTCCGGAAGGCGTTCGATACAGTTCCGCACTGTCGCCTGATAAACAAAGTAAGAGCCTACGGAATATCAGACTAGCTGTGTGGCTGGATTGAAGAGTTTTTAGCAAACAGAACACAGCATGTTGTTATCAATGGAGAGACGTCTACAGACGTTGAAGTAACTTCTGGCGTGCCACAGGGGAGTGTTATGGGACCATTGCTTTTCACAATATATATAAATGACCTAGTAGATAGTGTCGGAAGTTCCATGCGGCTTTTCGCGGATGATGCTGTAATATACAGAGAAGTTGCAGCGTTAGAAAATTGTAGCGAAATGCAGGAAGATTTGGAGCGGATAGGCACTTGGTGCAGGGAGTGGCAACTGACCGTTAACATAGACAAATGTAATGTATTGCGAATACATAGAAAGAAGGATCCTTTATTGTATGATTATATGATAGCGGAACAAACACTGGTAGCAGTTACTTCTGTACAATATCTGGGAGTATGCGTGCGGAACGATTTGAAGTGGAATGATCATATAAAACTAATTGTTGGTAAGGCGGGTACCAGGTTGAGATTCATTGGGAGAGTCCTTAGAAAATGTAGTCCATCAACAAAAGAGGTGGCTTACAAAACACTCGTTCGACCTATACTTGAGTATTGCGCATCAGTGTGGGATCCGTACCAGATCGGGTTGACGGAGGAGATAGAGGATCCAAAGAAGAGCGGTGCGTTTCGTCACAGGGTTATTTGGTGAGCGTGATAGCGTTACGGAGATATTTAACAAACTCAAGTGGCAGACTCTGCAAGAGAGGCGCTCTGCATCGCGGTGTAGCTTGCTCGCCAGGTTTCGAGAGGGTACCTGGATGAGGTATCGAATATATTGCTTCCCCCTACTTATACCTCCCGAGGAGATCACGAATGTAAAATTAGAGAGATTACAGCGCGCACAGTCGTTCTTCCCGCGAACCATACGCGACTGGAACAGGAAAGGGAGGTAATGACAGTGGCACGTAAAGTGCCCTCCGCCACACACCGTTGGGTGGCTTGCGGAGTGTAAATGTAGATGTAGATGTAGATGTAGACCATCACACTTCCACTTCCATGCTTAACTGCTGGAAACAAGCAATCAAGATTGTAGGTTTCTTCTGGCGTTCTTCAGACATAAACCCAGTCCGATGCTAGAAATAACGAAAACGTTGCCTCGTCTGTAGGGTGACCATACGTCCCGATTAATCGGCATTGTCCCGTTGTTTGAGGCTCAAAAATTTGTCCTGACTTTTTTTTTTAAACAAGTAATTTGCCCCGATTTTCAAGGATTATTTTCAGACATTTACAAAGTAGTTAAAATATTTTCTGAGTGTCTATTGTATAAACTATCAATTGAAACTGACATTCCGTACGTTGGTACCCCCTGATAATATACAGCTTAAGCACTATAATTGTTGCGTACTCTTCTTTGCTTTTGCTTGCCATCGTTGTCAGCACTCAGTATCAGTTTCGTGAAGTGCTAGCACGTCGTGACGATGCCGAAACGAAAATCAAAGTTTTCGGAAGAGCTTCAGAGGAAATTTCCTTGCTTCACTGCTACAGACAATGACTGTTCAGCAAAATGTAACGTACGTAACTGTGCTGTATCCGTGTCTCATGGTGGTGCTGCAGATCTCAAGCATCATATGGAATCAGAGAAACACAGGAAGTGTTGTGGCTTGGCAAGAGAGCCAACCCTGTATGAGAGGAAGCCGAAAGGCACGCGTTTTAGCTGACGCAGGCTGGCGTGAGGTCTGGAACAGGTCAAGGAAATTACACTAGCAAAAAAGGATGTATCTGTGGAATACTTAACTTTAATCCATAATTGGTGAACGTCGCTATTGACGGTACATGTTTTACAGCATCAATATTAACTGGTAATGGCTCCTTGCTAGGTCGTAGCAAATGTAGCTGAAGGCTATGCTAACTATCGTCTCGGCAAATGAGAGCGTATTTTGTCAGTGAACCATCGCTAGCAAAGTCGGCTGTACAACTGGGGCGAGTGCTAGGACGTCTCTCTAGACCTGCCGTGTGGCGGCGCTCGGTCTGCAATCACTGATAGTGGCGACACGCGGGTCCGACGTATACTAACGGACCGCGACCGATTTAAGGCTACCACCTAGCAAGTGTGGTGTCTGGCGGTGACACCACACGAAGAATCTTCGATCGGCAGGTTCCTCGCAAAAAATGACGAGATATTTTGTAACTTCAAATACACAGGAACAGAAAAACGTAGCTGCAGCAGAAGGAACCCTGTCATTCCATGTTGTTAAACACCACCAAAGTTATCGTTCTAATGACTGCAGTGTTCAACTAAACAAAAACAATTTTACTGATTCTGAGATTGCAGAAAATATTTCGTGTGGAAGAACAAAGTGTGAAGCAATTATCAACAATGTTATAGCTCCGCATTTCCAGGAACAGGTAATAGCTGCTGTAAACAGTGCAAAATACTTTTCAATATCTACTGATACTAGCAACCATGGACATCAGAAAATTTTTCCTGTGATAGTTCAGTATTTTTCTGTAAGTGAGGGTGGACTGCAGACGAAATTGCTTGATCTTGATGAATTGCAGAACGAAAAGTCCGAAACAATTTCCAATTATCTTTCTCATGTTATACAGTCATTCAGTATCATCTCAAAGTGTGTTGCATTTGGTGCAGACAATACTAACTGTAATTTTGGGGGGTTAATGAAGAAAGAGGGTAATAATGTTAAAAAATATATCGGCTCAACCACTTGCTTATAGTGTAAAACGGGACACCCCATGTTGGGAACAGATCAGGATCTCGTTATTTTACATAGACAGGACAAAGGCAAAAAGCAGGATCTACTAGAACAGCTAGAAATTACGATACATAGCGTGGATAATCTGAACACACTGAACAGCTAACTGGAGACACAAATAACTTTTTCAAACATTTCACTGGTTTCTTTTAGTAACTACATTTTTAGCAATTGGCAGGATACCATCATTTCAGGAGGTCCTTGGAACATGTATACGTTATCTGTCTGTATAGACATCTCTGTGACTTCCTTGTTTACTTGCGAGTGAGCTCACTCGCATTTGTGTCGTGTTTGGCTACGTGGTGCGTGGTATCAACGAAGACGCACGGTTTACGACGATAGAGGAGAGAGCCATGTAGTTAGATGTTGAACACCATAGGCGACACCATTTTAGAGTTTTTTATATTTTGACGACTATGTGGAGATGCACCTTGGAAGACACGGCTGCAACAAGGGAAGTAGCCACGATGTTTTAATTTTATTATCAATTTTATTGTGCCTGGTGCATGTTCCATTTTAGCGAGGTTTTACAGGTTCTTTTACTTTTTATCATTCTGATGATGGAAGCTTCACTTCCGAAACGCGTCAAAAAAAATCTTAGTGTTTTACACTATAAACAAGTAGTTGAGCCGATGTATTTTTTTAACATTGACATTTACAACCACGATCTCTCATCCAGTGTCGATAAAATCAAAGAGGGTAATAATGTTTTCACACATCTGAAAATAAATTAAAAATCTCTAACATTGTTGGCATAGGTTGTCCAGCACATGTTGTTCATAACACACTTCAAAGTGCTTGTGATGTTTTACCTGTTGACATTGACTGCATTGTCATGAAGTTGTACAAACGTTTTCATATTTTTTCTATTCGTGTTGCAGAAGTCACTGAATTCTGTGAATTTGTTGGTGTCACTTACAAAAATTTACTTTCCTTTTCCAAAACCGCCGGCCGCGGTGGTCTAGCGGTTCTAGGCGCTCAGTCCGGAACCGCGGGACTGCTACGGTCGCAGGTTCGAATCCTGCCTCGGGCATGGATGTGTGTGATGTCCTTAGGTTAGTTAGGTTTAAGTAGTTCTAAGTTCTAGGGGACTGATGACCACAGATGTTAAGTCCCATAGTGCTCAGAGCCATTTGAACCATTTTTTTTTTCCAAAACAAGGTGGCTTTCATTGTTGCCAGCCATAGAAAGGACCTTGAAAATGTATGAACCTTTGAAATCTTCCAGAATGAGATTTTCACTCTGCAGCGGAGTGTGCGCTGACATGAAACTTCCTGGCACATTGAAACTGTGTGCCAGACCGAGACTCGAACTCGGGACCTTTGCCTCTGAAATCTTACTTTTTGTTACAGTCTAACTCAAAGTGCCCTGCAATCTTAAAGAGTTTTTTCAGTGATCCTACAAATGAATGTTATTTACTTTTTGTACATTCACAAATGAGTGTTTTCCAACAATCCATTCTGAGCATTGAGAAACAGAATAATTCCATATGTGTAGTATTAGCAGTCTTAAATAAAGCTTTGACAAGTCTAAATTCAAGGAAACATGAACATTTTGTACCACAAAGTGTAAAAAAGCTGCTGGGGCTGACCACTCTGTTAAGAAATTTGACATAGCAGTATCAACGTTTTATGATGCTTCAGTAGACTATTTATCCTCATGGTTACAGGGAATAGCTGAATTTTCTGTATTCTCATGGATGATGCTAACAGAACCACCAGAATGGTCAGTAGTTGAAAATACTTTAATGTGGCTAAATGAAAAGGGCATTCTAGTAAATGACAGCCTCTTATTTGATAAAATAGTTCATATACAGTCATTTGTAAAACAACAAGTGGAAACAGACAGTGAACAATGGAATCAGTTGATGGCACATGAAAAATGGTGTAGGTTTTTCAGATCTTGCCAGTGTAATGAACAGTCCAGATAATCGCTTAATATAGCGCAGTACTTCTTTTCACTCCCTGCCCACAATGTTGAAAGAGTTTTCAGCTTACTATCGTCACAGTGGACAGATGAGAGGAATAGATTTAAGGGGGGGGGGGGGGTTAAGTGTATTTTACTGACCTGTTTAAACTTCACTGACTTTTATTCGTACCTATTACGCAAACCTGAGTTGCTGAATGAAATTTCATCTTCAGTGTGGAATCCACAAAACCATAAATTCTTTGTGTTCACTAAGAACTTTTTTTATAGTGATTGTTACTGTATGTCTTTCTACATTCTGTGTTATAAATGTTACATTTCTTAATAAGTAAATTTCTGAAAACTTGAAATATCAGTGAAGGCTATATTCGCAGAGGAAGAAGAAATATTAGTGATATTTAACGAGAAATAAAAATTGTCCCACCTTTTGGCCAAGAAAATGTGTGAAAGTCCCACTTTTGTCCGAAGAAAATATGATCACCCTACTCGTCGGACCATATGACGTGTTTCCACTAATCGGCTGTTTAGGATTTATGCTCCTGACACCATATTTTACGCTTCTTTGCGTTGGTTGTCGTCTCTAATGGTTTTGGTATAGCAGATCGTCCGTGAATATTCGATTTATGGAGCTCTCGGCGGACAGTGTCGATACATACGCGGTCTCGAAGATGGCTATTGAGCTTTGCAGTCACTTTAGCCGCCGTAGTTTTGTGTTGCTTTTACAGAATTCGTGTTAGCGCACGACTATCTCTTGTCATTTAGTTTTGATTTGCACCCACTATTACGTTTATACACTCCTGGAAATTGAAATAAGAACACCGTGAATTCATTGTCCCAGGAAGGGGAAACTTTATTGACACATTCCTGGGGTCAGATACATCACATGATCACACTGACAGAACCACAGGCACATAGACACAGGCAACAGTGCATGCACAATGTCGGCACTAGTACAGTGTATATCCACCTTTCGCAGCAATGCAGGCTGCTATTCTCCCATGGAGACGATCGTAGAGATGCTGGATGTAGTCCTGTGGAATGGCTTGCCATGCCATTTCCACCTGGCGCCTCAGTTGGACCAGCGTTCGTTCTGGACGTGCAGACCGCGTGAGACGACGCTTCATCCAGTCCCAAACATGCTCAATGGGGGACAGATCCGGAGATCTTGCTGGCCAGGGTAGTTGACTTACACCTTCTAGAGCACGTTGGGTGGCACGGGACACATGCGGACGTGCATTGTCCTGTTGGAACAGCAAGTTCCCTTGCCGGTCTAGGAATGGTAGAACGATGGGTTCGATGACGGTTTGGATGTACCGTGCACTATTCAGTGTCCCCTCGACGATCACCAGTGGTGTACGGCCAGTGTAGGAGATCGCTCCCCACACCATGATGCCGGGTGTTGGCCCTGTGTGCCTCGGTCGTATGCAGTCCTGATTGTGGCGTTCACCTGCACGGCGCCAAACACGCATACGACCATCATTGGCACCAAGGCAGAAGCGACTCTCATCGCTGAAGACGACACGTCTCCATTCGTCCCTCCATTCACGCCTGTCGCGACACCACTGGAGGCGGGCTGCACGATGTTGGGGCGTGAGCGGAAGACGGCCTAACGGTGTGCGGGACCGTAGCCCAGCTTCGTGGAGACGGTTGCGAATGGTCCTCGCCGATACCCCAGGAGCAACAGTGTCCCTAATTTGCTGGGAAGTGGCGGTGCGGTCCCCTACGGCACTGCGTAGGATCCTACGGTCTTGGCGTGCATCCGTGCGTCGCTGCGGTCCGGTCCCAGGTCGACGGGCACGTGCACCTTCCGCCGACCACTGGCGACAACATCGATGTACTGTGGAGACCTCACGCCCCACGTGTTGAGCAATTCGGCGGTACGTCCACCCGGCCTCCCGCATGCCCACTATACGCCCT
Source organism: Schistocerca cancellata (assembly GCF_023864275.1). NCBI lineage: Eukaryota > Metazoa > Arthropoda > Insecta > Orthoptera > Acrididae > Schistocerca > Schistocerca cancellata. Next base: position 120,906,021 of record NC_064637.1, on the reverse strand, counting down.
CGCTCAAAGTCCGTCAACTGCACATACGGTTCACGTCCACGCTGTCGCGGCATGTTACCAGTGTTAAAGACTGCGATGGAGCTCCGTATGCCACGGCAAACTGGCTGACACTGACGGCGGCGGTGCACAAATGCTGCGCAGCTAGCGCCATTCGGCGGCCAACACCGCGGTTCCTGGTGTGTCCGCTGTGCCGTGCGTGTGATCATTGCTTGTACAGCCCTCTCGCAGTGTCCGGAGCAAGTATGGTGGGTCTGACACACCGGTGTCAATGTGTTCTTTTTTCCATTTCCAGGAGTGTACGATGATGTCTTCCCATATTTTGTGTAGGTTGTCATGACTGTTTAAACAGTTGCTCTTGAAACATTCACCAAGTTGGCTATCTTGGTTACAGATGCTCCAGCTGATGGAGTCCCCACAATCTGCGCCCTTTCATTGCACGTCGACCTCGGCTTCTGAGCGCAAATACGAAGTGTGCACTACTCTAAACAACCTGAACTGATGCCTAGTCCGTACTCAACACGCACAGTCCAGCGTGACACCTACCTTACATGCATTGTTGACCGTTAAACACAACTATCCCATTTCTACTATTCACATTATTTTACCTATTCTCTGTAGCTTTAGCATGGAATGCCAGCGGGGAAGTTGGTACCATTGCCGTGTTGCAGGAGGCCAGGGGAAGGAACGAACATTCCCAACAACATTCTTGTCGATTAGTGTGGTGTCACCGCCAGACACCACACTTGCTAGGTGGTAGCTTTAAATCGGCCGCGGTCCATTAGTACATGTCGGACCCGCGTGTCGCCACTGTCAGTAATTGCAGACCGAGCGCCACCACACGGCAGGTCTAGAGAGACGTACTAGCACTCGCCCCAGTTGTACGACGACTTTGCTAGCGACTACACTGACGAAGCCTTTCTCTCATTTGCCGAGAGATAGTTAAAATAGCCTTCAGCTAAATCCATGGCTACGATCTAGCAAGGCGCCATTAACCATTTCTAGAGAGAGTCTCACTTGTATCATCAAGAATGCTGTATACAAATGATGGATTAAAGTTAAGTATTCCAGCAGCTACGTACTTTTCTTTATAGCATTCATTACGTATCCTGTTTCAGACCTAAGCAAGCCTGCGTGAATTAAGCGCGTGCCCTTTCGGCTTCCTCGCCCTGTGTCTAGACTGTCTTGTCTAGACACAACAATTAGTGTTGTGGTGACTGTTAGAAATGAGAGTTCTCATTCGGGATCCCGCAAAGTGCGAAGTTCGCGCTGTAATTCGCTACCTACATGTTACGGGCATGATCGTCGCTGCAATTCATCGCGAAATTGTTTCAGTTGGTGGAGAGAACGTAATGTCAAGTCAGCATGTGACGAAATGGGTACGGAATTTCAATTCTGGAAGGACGGAAATTCACGATGAAGACAGAAGCGGAAGGCCGTCTATTGTGACTGATGATGTGGTGCAGAAAATTGGAGGACATCTTCTCTCTGATAGCTTTTAGACCACTGACTACCTGTATGCAGTTTGTCCAAATATTTCACGAGCTGTTGTTAATGAAATCTTAACTAATCGACTAAATTATCGCAAGTTGTGTGCGCGATGGGTGCCCAAGATGCTTACCGAAGCACACAAAATGTCCAGAGTCAGTGCCGATCGCTAATCTTGACAGTTTTGAGACTGAAGGCGTGGCTTTTCTCAATTCTGCAATGACAGGAGACTTGGGTTTATCACCATACTGCAGAAAGCAAACGACAATCAATGCAGTGGCGCCGTACTCATTCTCCTTCACCCAAAAAAATTCGAAACTCAGCAAACAGCGAAGAAAATCATGGTGTCAGTGTTTTGGGACAGAAAAAGCATTCTGCTGGCAGACTATTTTTGGAAAGAGCTGAAACAATAAATGCTGCAATGTGAGACCATGAAGAAACTTCGCAGAGCTATACAAAGCAAACGTCACAGGATGCTAGGAACGGAAGTCTGTCACCACCATGACAACGCGCGTACGCACACCGCTCAAGCAAAGCAAGAGTTCGTTTGGTTGGGATGTTTTAAGCCACCCCCCTCACAGCCCCGATCTTGCACCCAATTACTATCATCTGTTCACAAAATTGAAAAAACACCTTCGTGGAAAACACTTGTCCAACGACGACGAGGTGAAGATCGAAGTGAAGAAGTGGCTGAAATACGTGGCGGACAGTGTTGCCAACTTTTAAAGTGAGCTCCCCACCAGTTTCAAGTGCAAAAACCATCAGAAAACCACCATCAGAAATGCCTCTGCTTTCATAATCGCTAAAATTTCCGCTACATTTTTTTAGTTATTATGAAAGCAAACAATAAGTACATTACTAATTAGTTTCCTTTAATATGAAGTAATAAAATACTCACAATCATTAGATGAACATACAATAAATAAATCAGCAAGTCAAGGTCAGGAACATACAAAAAGTTAATTAATTAAATTTAAAAGTTAATTTAATTTAATCATAAAAATTTAATTAATGAAGTTAATTGAAATTAAAGTTAATTATTTAAATGAATTCGTCTTCTTCAGATGAATCATTTTTGTCTGCATCATCATCGTCGGTTTCAGACTGATACAGTTCTTTGGTACCGATTTGTTTTATAACGTTTATTGGAATTTCATACTCGTTGCAGCATTTTCCTTCCAACCTCAAACCACAGTGTATTCTCAATATAGCAGTTAAAAGATTTAACTTCATTCTATTTCTCTGCTTGTTTCTTATTACATTCGTACCGCTAAATAGTCTGTCAACACCGGCAACGGAATGAGGCAGCATTAGGAGAGTAATCGCTAATTCCTAAAATCTGGATTCCCCTTGAACATCTTTGAAAGGAAACGACACTTCATTCAAAAATTTTTTGTGTCTTTGGTCTCGTTCCAGTTCAACAAATGAATTTGTCGCCACTGATCATTCACCCTTGCTTTAAATTCTACACTTTTATTGAACTGAGCCATTATATCAATTACATTTTATTTGTTGTGCTTGTTCAACACTTATTCTGGAATTTTTTTTTTCATCAACGTCAAATTTTCGGTTACCTGTTTTTTATTCTTCAGTCAGACTTAATATAAATGTCATGCACCGATTACGCAACATTTCTTCATCTTCCCGTGGTAATCCGTTTTCTCTCATTTCAAGCAACTGCTTGTCAAAGCGGAGTCCCAGATAGCATCTTTGATCGAAGAAATCACGAATATTTTGAGTAAAGGTATTAACTGTATTTGCAGGTAACGTAACTTTGCTGCCCAGCATATCTATTTGTTTAGTCAACTCATCAAAGAGTTTGGTGTGATCTGTATCTTTCGACTCGAACATTTTATTGCCTGTGTTTCTTTCAGTCAATATTGGATATAAAAATGAAATACATGCGCAATTAATGCTGTTCACATATATAGCGTACAATAACTCTGCCAAGTGATACTTAAGCTACGGAAACGTGTTTTTAGCTCTGACCATTGCGTGTATATTCTTGATAACCAGTTGTCTGGCACACTTGAACTATTTTTAACGGTTTCTGTCCATTTTTGATGGTTCTGTATAGCTCCTTATAAAGAGATCGCTGGAACAGGAATGACTAAACCAATCACATGTCTCTTTAATTAAAAACTCCAGATTTCTCGGCAAAAATTCTTTTGCAGCAGCTGAAACTGGCAGTTGAAAGGAATTGAACAGGCAACGTACTATAATCAGATATTGTACCTCTTCTTTCAGTTTCGTAAACGCTCCGTTGTTTACTCGAACCATGAAAGAGGCATTATCTGTACCAATGCGCATTGAATTTTCAAGTCGGAAATCGAGTCGTCGAAGCGTCTTCTTTGTAGCAGAGACAATAGCTTCAGCATTACACGCGTGCTGTTCAGAAAGATCAAGGCATGTAGATACTGTTTTTTTGCTATAATTTACTGTAACAAACTATAATCAATCCCAAGTATTTATTGTACAGCAATATCAGTAGATTCGTCAATTAATAAGCAACATAGTTGATCTTTGCGATCTTGATTTAGAACGTCAGTGAAATGCGGTGCTAACACGTTTTTTATGTGATTAAATACCTCTCACAAACGGTCGACTACATGTATACTAGTATGCATGGCTGTGGATAACGCAAGTCCTGCTTCTTCCTTTTCTTTATTCCCAATGGGCTCTGACTTAAAAGCAATTTTAGGCTGCATAGTAGCAACTTACAACAATTTACTTAGTCAAAGCGTGGTCAAAGATGTAAAACCGATCAACGAATGACTAATCAATTAAAAAAGGTTGCTTGCCTTTTTTATGCTTCTTTGACATCCCATCAGATTTAAAATCTCCGTAGCGA